>NC_088607.1:27074772-27377803 GCF_036013475.1 Columba livia | reverse complement strand
GCAAATGATCCTAGATTAGTTTTCTATTTCTATCAGATACATTTGCAATTCCTATGAGAGAGAGAATGAATTGTGTATTAGAGATCATATCTATCTATAGTTAACAAGAGCTTTACTTACCCATAAAAGCTGTAGCTCTCCAGAATGGGGACAATAAAAAATAGCTGATCTATACTGTGAGCCTTTGTCCTTTACAGCCAGCAAGCTGTGAATAAAGGGGGGATATTTTATAGCTTTCAGGCTGATGAGCAGCCCACAGCATGCTCACTCTCTCTTCTCCTTCTGTCTTACTTCTGTGACCCTGCGCTTCAAATGCATCTAATACTCCATAATTACTTAATCCTCCACCACTGCTTCTGTTTCCAGTTCTTAGATGTCATTAACAGAAATGGAAACACAGTAATTATCATGCTGGGAGAGAATCTTTCAGATCTTCAAAAGAATTTATATTGAATTTCCCTCTGCTCTCATTCAGGAGAGTGATTATTGAATCTAATAAGGGGCAGATTTCCAAGAGAGCAGATCTCTCATTGGAATCTAGGTACACCAGTCAGGCTTAAAAAGTGTTTGGCTCCTAGAAGCTACTTCTAAAATTTAGCCAAAATGTATCAATGCCAGAATCTTACCTGGTGGGTGCTAAGCACTTGAGAAAGTCTGATCCAAACTCATTCTGCTTCACACTCACCTTTTGAAGGTGTATGGCTGAAACATATGGGAGTATTCTTTTCCATAAAGATAGCATTAAAGCTTGAAGCTGTCACCATTGATTTACTATATTTGACCAAGTGTGGGTTTTTTTTTCTGTTGCTTTTTTCAGCCCACTTCACTCTGTTGGAGGGTTGAACCTCTAACAAATAAGACCCAGTTATAGGATGGGTTGCGGAGTAAGTGCTGTGTTCTCTTTGGGGTGCGTTACAACCCCCTAGTGTTGCTGCAGTATGAGTTAGAGAAAACACTGTCTGCCAGTTAATGCTATTTAAAGGCTGTTCCAGCAAGCGGATTGAGCTTCCCAGTGTGGTGCTGCCTGGTGGTGTCTGTATTGCTGTGATTCTGGGAGCAGCAGTGGGCTCCAAGCCTGTAGCATTCTAAAACTTCGCTGCACTGTGAAGCTGTAATTGCTGTGGTGATTATAACACTGGAGGGAGTTTAAATCACTGACTCTTAAAGATAAAAAGCGATTTGATAATGAGTTTGGAGCCTGAGGATCCGGTTAAGGAGGTTGGGATGTTTTACTGACTCTCTTGCTAGATAATTAAAAAGCCGGTCCCTTTGGCTGGGCTTATGGAGAGGGAAGGTGAGCTGAATGCTTTCGGCAGTTTTTTTTTCAATTGTGATGGCATGTTTTGCAAAGTTGCAAATGAATTAAAAAATAAAAGTCCTATGGTAAAGATTGAGACATTACATCTTGTAAAGGGGAAAATAGCTTATATCTGTATCAGTTGTGCTGTTTCATTAAAAATAAATGGTATTCTACAGATATTGGAGAAATATCTAGTATGTATAGACTGAAAAGGGGCCATGGTCAGTCATCGATTAAGCTGCATGTCATGAAATGGTGAGCCCTTCCTGCTGGTTCAGGGATTGATGAAGTGAATTGGTTCTTGGCCACATTTAGGTATCGAAGATGCTGCCATTGAGGTTGGTGTGTGGACTGAGTATTAACCAGGATTGTCACGTGCTGGCAGCATGGGCAGAGGTGGTTAACATTTCTGAAATGCAAGCAAGAGGGGTAAATGTTAGCATTTTATGGGCAGATATGGTGAACTGTGAAGCCCCAAAAGAGACAAAGTATAGAGGGGAGGGGTAGGTGTTGTTAATGCGTTATTGGATATGCCAGAAGCATCCAGACAGTTCCAGTGTCTCTTGAAGTCAGTGGGAATTTTTTCAAATGAACACTGGAGCAGACTCATGGATATGTAAAAATTGGTAATAATGAAAAAAAAAAAAAATAATGGCTTTCCCTTGTTAAGCACTGAAGACAGCAAAGGAAACAAAATGAGGTATGCAGTAAATGGGTGAAGACAAATAAGGTATCACATCAGATAAACTCATCCTCTGTGTCATTCATCCTCTTGCTGCGGTGAATACTAATGGGAAAACATAGGCTCATAATATTGCACAAAGCACTGACAAGGAGCCAGGTATGGAAATCCTGTGCCAAATGAACCGTGGTGTTTTTTTTTTTTAATATGCAAACTAATCAGTTACAAAGGTTGTAGCAAAATAAAATGATATGGGAATCCAAATTTATAGAACAGCAAGGTCAATCTGAAATGTTCTCCCTTGTTGAATATAATCCTGCAAATCTGTTGTAAGAGGCACTGCAGAAGATTCTTACCAGCATCAGGTGCTGTTTGTTCTAGGTGTTGTACAAATGCACAGTGAGCAATTTTTTTTGATCTCGGAAAAATTTACAACTAAACTGAAAAATCTGAAAATATCTCATCAGTAACCTGGTAGAGAGTCAGTGGCAGAGGCAGTGAGAGGACCCAGCAGTGTTCCTCAGCTGGAGGCGGCCCAGGCTCTGCTCTGGTGAAGCATTAGCTGGTCAGTGCTGCTGAGAGGGATGATGTGCTTGGTTTGAGACTGATTGTGTTACCTGCACAGCTGCTGAAATAAAGCTTGGTCATCAGGGACTCTGCCTGGGGAACCTGAGGTACATTCACGTTCCTCTTCTATGCACATTCCAGGACTGACAGACATGGAGAAACTATTTTCTCTGCAGATGCTAATGGGAAAACTTCATTTCAGCAAAAGAAATTATCTAGAATGAATGGAGGAGTGTTTCTTTCTTCCTTAGTTGATGGATTGCTTTGTTAAGTTAATCTAATATTCTACATTGTGATGCATCTCTCATCTGAAGGTTAATTTATTTAGTTTTTTACAAGGTGAAACTGTGATTTATTTGATTGTGGCTTCAAGTAAACTGGCCTCTACAGAAAAAAAAAAAAGCAGACAGTGGATACCTGTGCTGATCTGAGCAGTAAAATACCAAAAAAAGACACATTCCAAAGGATTCTTTACAGTGGGGAATATACAGTGATTCCGTATATGGTTTTGATTTTCTTCTCTGCCTTTGAATGCTAGTGAAAGAGTATTTTAGTCTGCTTCACAGGTCTAGTAGATGCAGTTATTTTGGGGAAATCAAAAGAATTTTAGGAAAGGAGCTAACATCAGCTCACTTGCTCAGCATGAAATTTCTGTAACTGTGATGAAAATAAACCTAACAGAACAGAAGGGAGAGCGGAGGAGTTAGAGCAGAGGGTGAGCATATCTGAGAGTAGAGCTAGGGCTCGTGGTCGTGCTTCAGCAAACTTTTTTGGGTAAAGAATTGGAAATAAGCTAATCTATAATGTCCTGTTAAGATCCACAGAGAGTTCTAGTCTGCATGGGGACACACCATCACACAGGGAGGGTGCCCAACATCACAGCAGCATGAGAGACATGGCTGCAGCTCTCCCTGTTTGCTGCAGTCCTGCTCTAGCTGTGTAGAGGGCATTAAAAATCTATTATTTTCTGTGATTTACATTATTCTGAAGTGCTTGGATGGAGAACCATATTAGCAAATACCATTACTGGGCTTACAGGTACACTTCCGATTTATTATGAAAATTATTATTCTTATCTGTAAAAACAAGTAACCACAGTGACCAGAATTCTATTCAAGGTTTCCTGGAAAGAGGCGCACACATCTGTGTTCTGGATTTACTGCACACACTCCTGTGCTTGTTGGACATGACCTGAGCATGCTGTTTGTCTTGGATTTTTTGATGTTTTACAATCCTCTTGTAACTCCAGCCCTGAGTGGACTGCAGATATCCTCAAATCCAAGATAAATTGTCATTACCTGGAGCACTCTGGTTGTAATTGCATGGGCTGGAGACCCTATTTGTGTGTATTTACGGTCCATGTTTGGAGTTCTGGTGATTTGTTTAGGGTTGTATTGGGATGTACCCAATAGTCATGTTCTCAAATTAAGTATATGATTTCCTGATGGCAAAAAGGGACTTTTCAGTGAAAGAGTGTATGAATTGCTGCTCTCACTGCTACTTCTTTTCAAGCAGGTTTTATTGATACACCTTCAGTTTTATGAGAAGAATTTGGTTGCCCAAAGCTTGTTTACCCATTAAAAAGCAAACGCTTTATCAAACTGAGGCAGTGGGCCGTCTGAATACTCTTATTTCACTTTCAAGCTGAATTAGGTTGGCATTTCTAATTAATTAAAAGCAGCAACTTGTGGAGGCTGACAGCAGGACTGAAGGCCTCTCAGAGGACTTTAGTCTTGTCCAGGTCAGGCTGTACCTTTGAAAATGCTGAGGCAAAAGGATAGACGACTTTGAGGAAGTTGGAAACCACGAGACAAGGATGTGCAAGAAGATGGATGTGACAACTTAAGCATAGAACAAGGATCAACAAAGGCCAATCAGTTTGTGCTAGCAACAAGCAGATACCAATCAAATTGTAACATGCTGATATATGAGATGTAGGTCTAAGATATAAAGATATTGTCTCGAAGTAAAGATTTTGCTATTGCTGCTTGAACTTCTGTGTTGTGTCCATCTCTACTGCGACAGCAACTCTTATGCTTATAACAGCAACATTCCTACCAAAGATTTTAAATTAATTGCTTAAAAATAGATTGCATTAACTTGGAGCCATGGTCCAGTGCAAACAAGTTCAACTGGCCATGGCATCTCTTTGGACCGTTTTTGTCTTCCTTGGCTGCCAAAAAGCCCTAAGTAATTGGCCCTTCTTCTGTAGGTGTAATTAAGCATCCTGTTCACTTCAGAGATATGCTCTTGAATTTTTGGGTTGTTAAAGTTTTACTCTGGTTAGTTGCAAGTTGTGTTTGGTGGGCTTTTTAGTGTGTGTGGTGTTTTGTGTGTGTGTGTGATCTTTTTTGTGTTTTCTTTTTTTTTTTTTTTTTTGTCATGTGTCTGTTGTAAATTTTATCTTTGTTTGAAATAGGGTCTTCCCATCATATGAAAATATAGAGGTAATAGATTCTGTAGTAATGTGGTTTAATAGTGTGTTATACAACTGTACTTTTTGCACAAAGCATCATCCAGGGTCCAGAATGCATTTAATGCCGTGCAGTTTGAAGCAGGTCAGTAATCATATTTACTTGGAAAAGGTAGTGAGTGTCTGTACCTACTATAAACTGCCTGAAAACCTTAGAGAATACCTGTAGGCAACATCTCTGCTGGAGATCAAATTACTTTTGAAAGTTTGCTTATGAGTATCTACTGATACCTCTAGGAAGGACTGGTGTTATAAACTCTTTTCTAACCCTTTCAGGGGTTCATGTTTTGACAATGAATAATCAGCCAACTCTACAAGGAGAAGTGTGCTGACCAAAATGGTGAAAAATAAGATGTAGAAAAGAGTGATATCTTTTAGTGAATAATATGTGAAGTGTGAAAAGCTGGATTTACTACTCAAGTCAGTCTTTTTTCTGTTCCATCTTCACTACTCGAGTGCAATCTGTAGTACTTCAGAGACAGGACTTGTCATTTTCCATGCATTCATGAAGTACCTAGATCCTTCAAGCCTATTCATTTTTTTTTCAACTGTTTTGTCAGTCTTTGTTCTCTCTTGCTGCAGTTTTTATGTACAACTTTTTGCTTCCTGTTTAGTGTGGTGCTGGTGCAACAAAAATACACATACACCCACAGATTTTTAGGCTTTTAGTACAGAATAAAAATATCAAAATAAAATGGGAAAGTATCAAGCAGATGCCTTTCAGTTAACCTGAATATCTTCAGCTGAGAAAAAGAACACCAACATTATCATCCCTTCCCCTTGACTTGCATTTCAAAGAAGCTGATCTGGAGCTTTTTCTGATGGACAGAGACCTTGAAGGAGTTGAAGTCTGTGACTTTGGGAACCAGAAAGAAACATCTGTTTTTAAGAAAAGGGAGATGAAAAATAAGAGTTGTAGCAGTCCTCACTTTTAACAAACGCTTCTGGAAGGCAAAGAAATTACTTACATGAATAGGTGCAATAGTTTGTGATCCTGGCTGCATTTCCCTTCAGTCAGGACGCTTGCATGTGAAGATGCAAGTTGGTGGTAATGATGTAATGCTCTGCTTTCTTATTCTGCGTGAGAGGCCCACATACTAATGTTGCTCAGAGTTGTCAAAACACTATTCCTAGCCTTGTTTCGTGCTTTAGCACTGTCACAGAAGAAACCAAGATTAGCTCTAAGTCATAAGCACCATTAGTTTTGGAATCATGGCCAAATTACCGTGTGCTAAAAAGGCACTCTATCCCATGCATTCTGGATTTGGATCTCTTATCCTTCACTCCCTATATTATTTTAAGGAGTGGTGTTGGGACAAAATGGTTGCTGTTTTTTCAGTCCAGAAGGTCATTCACCCTCATGAGTTTCACTTCTAATTTGACAGTCTTGTGCTTCTGTTACAGTGGGCCAGCACAACCCTTTATTGTGACACTGTTTCTTGTGATTGTATACGTTTATTTGGAAGTCTGGTGGTTTTGCAGAGGGGCTGCCAGTGGAGATGCTCCAGCTGCTTGAAAGGCCATTGCATAGACTTGCACATATGGAGCTTCTTCTCACTCGCTGTATGAAAAGATGTACAAGATGCATTTCCTTGCGGTTTTTAGTTAAAGGGGTTAAAACAGGGTTAATGCTTCCCTCTCTCCCTGGAACATTGAGGTGTTACTAATCAGACAGTGAATAAACTCACTTATACTGAGTTAGAAATCTGCTAATTGCATTGAGGTATTAAGATGTACACAATCCTAATGTGCATGCTCCTGTGCTCTGCTCAGTGGGGCAAGAACTATGGATCTGTGACCAAAGGACAAGTATAACTAACTAGTACAACCTACTTTACCTAAAAATCTGTTATTATAATAAATACAGGTCAGATTTCCATTCCTTGATTCTCTGGCTATAACGTATAGCATAGATGAAGTCCCAAGTTGTAATTGATTCACTGTGAGTGTTTATTCATACAAAAAAGAAAGGGAAAAAAAAAAAAAAGGAGGAGTGATAATAACTTTTCTACAAGTGACCTTTGAGGCTGGGAGATGTCATGTCCATCTATATAACTCACTTTTAAATCCTTTTTCCTTCAGGGTATTCGTCAAGAAACTTTCTGAGAGAAAATTAATGAACTTTGTAATTCCTTTTCACAGACTAAGGAAAGAATATCACTGATCTGGAGGGTAGCTGAGCAAATGCCTTGTTTAGGAGAACTGTTCTGCCACTATGCATTTGCAAAATATTCTAGGCGTTGTGTGTACCAGGCAGATTTTAAATTAGCTATGGATTTTCTGTTCTTTCCATCTGATTCAGTAAAAAGACAGTTTGCCTCGTAATGTGTTACAACACCACCAACTTGGTTTCAGAAAAGTTTTTTTTAGGTTTTGACGTTTCATTTTCTTCTACATTGGGAAGATTTTGGCTTCATTTTTGTATTTCCACAAGCCCAGAGCCGTACTGGGATGTCACCTCTTGAACTGAAACCTTAGGATTTCAATTAGAAGACTGTGCCTACACATCAAGCGAGGCTCGTAAAGCTGGTTTGGGAGTGGGGAAACGTGCAGCTCTATTCTGCCTGCTATCTGCTGAGAGTAGGTTTTAAATGAGAATTCATCCAGGCATGACAAAGATTTCACTATCTGGGTCTGTGCAATGAGAATGTCTCGGTTTCATACTTAGAGCTTGCCCCAACCACCCTTTCCTAGTGAAATGCTTATTGATAAGTCTCTGAAATATTTAGGCTTTCACAGAAGTTTCTTTAGTCAAAGCCATTCTGATAATCCCTAATTATTTCCATCCATGTGTGACAGCATGTACAGCACAAAAGGAAAGCTAGATCCTGCGCTCTACAATTAGTGTACTTATTGCTCAAGGGAAAGTTTTGAAAGCAGGTATTATATTCAGTTGTTTGTCCTTATCTCTGTCAGGCTTGGAGAACTCATAAAATTGACTCCAGAATTCAAATAACACTGTAATAAGTAATATTAGTGAAATATTCAGTATCTTGTGTGCCATTTTTAATTACTTATTGTATAAATCCTCGTGTTCTTTTTCATTTTATAGTGAAGACGAGAGGAACTTCTTTACTGCTGAGATAATTTTTTGTGCCATTTCTTAAGCCCCTGAGCATTTGAGGGTTTGCTTCCTGTAGTTTTCATTAATATCTGGTGTATTTCTTTGACCAGTTCCCCTTCAGTTGCATGAGCTGAGGCTCAAGAGATGTATTCAAAGCCCACTAAATGAATTCTGACTGGAGATGCTCTGTTCCCAGCTCTCTGCCTCATGAGGCGGTGAATGTTGTAGCATCAAGAGAAGGAAGCAGATAGCTCCTCCAGCTCAGCTGTACAAAAAGTGACCAGAGTCCTTGCTAGGGATGTTGGAGGATCATTCCAGCTGACATTTGAAGGTCTAGAAGATACAGAGAACCTAACTATGCTTGTTCCTGGTGGTATCTTCCTGCATCTTTTCATGAAGTACTCTACTAAATAATTTGAGAGAAGAATTTCCTGTTCTTAAATAGATACCTGAAGAGCAGTAAAGAAATCCAGTAGCTTCTTTGTTCAGAGAAAGAGGGTTGGTACATTATGCTTATGGTATTATAAACTTGCTTGGAAAATTAAAAAATTGCATTCATATATCTATATATCTATATTGATATAGATATATAGATATATTTTTAAAAAAGAAACCGTGAAATGATTGAAACTACCTGAACCTCTGACTTCAGGGTATAGAAGAGCTTGTAAAATGCATTTTACGTCCACAAAAAAGATTTGTTGCTTGTACACATGAACTTAAAAAAGGCAAAGGGAGGACGTATGCAAGTATTTTTGATGCTCAGAACTGCCTATACTCTTTTGAGATTTTGTATTTTCTTCATCTCATTCTACTTTGGTGATGACAATATATCATTAGGCATAAAAAGTTATGAGATTAGGTTTTTTTTTCTTTTACAGTGGAGTTGCATATATAATTTTAAAAAATACATATATGATGAAAGATTGTGTAAACACAGAAACAGATCCTTATGTATGATTTTGCTTATTGAATATCTCTGCTCACAAGATCAGGTGTCATTGATGGCACAAGCTATTTTGTTGAAATATAACTTCTGCAAAATACAGTGATATGTCAGTAACCAAGAGCCACCTTTGTGTTCAATCCACTGTGGAGTTAAAAAAAACAGAGAACTTGTTCATAACAGAGAATAGGCCATAGTAGATCTAGAAATTAATTATTTTCTGGGAGGCAAACATTGTGGAAGTCTGGATCTTGGTTGCAATTTCAGAATTTCCACCGGAAAAGTTTCTGATTACAGATCCAGATTACAATATTATTTCTGTGGTTAAAATCTGGATTTTTCTTTATTAAGCCAAGATACAGTATGTTTCCTTTATTTTCAGTTCGTAATACTGTTAGCTCTTGCCTTTTTTCTTTTAAGTGCACGTCTGACTTTACAATGACTTCCTATGTCAACTTCTGCATCTTCCTGCAGCTATTTTTTTGTCTAAATAGGCTATTTAGTCCCTGTTCTACATAATGAATGTCTGTAGTATCACTCTTAGAGAATGCAAATATTGTCCATCTTGCTCTATTGGATTTTATTTCCTGAAACTAAAAAAGTTTTAATGTAGCGTTTTTGTAATGGAACAATAACAGCTAAAGAAAGAGAGTCTTTGAATATTTCTGTAGAATCATATGAAAAGAGGCTGAAATAGAAATGAAGAAAATGCAATAAATTGACAGTCTTAAGGGCCTAGTCTTTAGTTTAGCTGAGCTGAACTTTGTGTATAGCCTTGGGGTCTGTGGGAAGGGTCTGGAGTGAAGTTGGGGCAGTTCAAATTCCTGTGTAGCTTAGAGAAGCCTCAAGGTGGTTGTAGTGTTCTGCCTACTTTTTCTTGACCCAAAGGGACCTTGGATACCTGCATCTCTTCTCTAAACAAGCCATTTGTTGTATAGCATGCTGCTGATGCCTTCTAGCTTGCCTTTCAGCTGCTATGTTCACATTTGTGTGGGCTGCTGTATAGACTATATGGAGCAACACAAGCTGTGGAATGGGGAGTCCTTTGGAAACTGGCTAAGCTGGTTGTGTGGTCTCTGTGGCTTCCAAAGTAATGCATCAGAGTTAAGAAACGTGACTGGTATTTCCCTATTCCCCTACATATTGCATAATACTCCTGTGTACTTATTAGGCGTTTTTCATGGAAGATGCAGTGTCTGATCCCATTTCTTCAGTGACCTACAAAGCTTTTCAATATTACATACTCCAGCTAGTCCCATTGTTTTTACTAGAGCTGACTATACAGCATAAAGTGAAGTGCTTGCCTCAGTCTGCATTTTCATTAGCAGCTGGGCCAACAAAGGAAGATTCTCTGCTGGAGACAAATCTGCAGGCAAATCCAATAAGTTTTAGAGAGGGATAGAAAGCTGCTTTGTTTTCATTTCTATAATAGTTATGGTTGTAAGGATTATTACTTTGTATGATCAAAGGAAAAATTAAATAAAATTATCAGTACAAGTACTGCATTACTCCATTGCCTTCTGGCAGTTACCATGTTTAAGTCCAGACTCCTTTGTGCTATTTGGTGACGACTCCACTTGGCGAGAGTCTGTCTCACCCTTGGGCGAGTTTATAGATTCATAGTAAATAAGCCAGAAGGGACTATTAGATCATTTTGATCATCACAGGCCTTTAAAACTTCACCCTGTTATCCACATAGCATTTGTTCCTAAGGCTTGATGTGACAGATCTATGACCTTTCTGAATTCCTTAAGAGAAAAGCTGGCTTCACAGGGATTGCTGAAGCACTTTAGCACTCAGAATTGATTTAGTTTGCAAAGAACTGTTTGCAGTCCCAGTACAGAAAAATTGAACACTTTCCACCCCACTAACCTGGACCTTCAGCTTGATGTTAGTGTACAACTAGTCTCACTGTGAGACTAATGATTATCAGTATAATTTAATCAAAGGAGCTGCTTTTATCCATAAGATGTAACCTACTGAATGACTCAGTTGGAACTCCCAACAGTATTAATGTAAAAATTACTTCCTCTAGTAAATAAATCACATTTTGCCAGTCAAATCGGAGGGACCAGGTCTCCCTCCATAGTTCAGACTGAACCAGATGGCAGTTTGTTATACAAACTGTGAGAACTTAAGAATGACTAAATTCCCTGAAGCCTCACTTTGGCTTCCATAAACTCATCTGATCTACTTGCTTGCTCTTGTCAGGAACAAACAACGGGAACACATTTTGATAACTGAAGTGCAGTAGCTAACTGAGCTCTACTCTGGATTTCTGGGAATAGCTGACAGCAGTTTGTCATTCAATGCTTTGCAGAGAATGGAAGAGGTTGGAACTGCTGCTGATCCATACAGGTAGCAGTGAGAGAGAAGAATAATATGAAGCAGCAGTATTATACTGTCTCCCACCTAGATGGCACACCATGGCCTGATGGTAAGCTAAAGAGGTGCTTAAAGAATTCTAAGATGAGCACATGAAAATAACATTTTTTGGCAATTGGAGATAATCTTATTTTTGGAAGTCTCAGAATATCCTCTCAAGGCCATATAGGTGGCTTAAGGTGAGCAAAAGACCTGGAGTGGTAGACAAAACCTGCTTGAATCCATTGTTACTCAAGAAGAGTTAGAAAGTTTGGCCAACATATGGTAGGTGTCTCTTTGCAGGAACTAGATTGTATAGGACAGTGGCAATTTTTTCAAAGCAAGAGTTCCTGTAGGAAGAAATTTCTCATTCAACTGAGTAGTTGAGTAACTTTGTGGCCGTATTGTATAATGTATTCATTATAATAAATTGTATTGCCTCTGCATGTTTGGGTCGTGGAGAATGTAGAGGGGCTTGTCATCCTGCTGGGAGAGGGGAAAGGTGGAATACCGCAGGGACAGTGTGATCCTCTGTTGCAGTGAGAGGAGGAGAGATGAATTTACTCGAGCTGATCCTCTTTCTCAGGAGGCAGCTATTGGCAGTGGGTAGAAGCTTAGTGCAGGAAGCAGTAGTAGAAATCTGAAATGTAGAAGCTTAGAAGAAAGCTGAAAATAAACAAAAGTGTGAAGAACTACACTGCATGGCACTGCTGGAAAAGAATGAGGAGGTGACTGTCATGACTAAGGATGTGACAAGAGAGAAAGAGGAGAAATACAGCTCTTCTTACTTCATAAGTCCACCATAAAGGATTGATAGGGGAACATCCATATTGTGAAACTTGGATCTGTCATGATTTTGCAAATAGCTCTGAAGATTGTATTTTCTGTCAGGTGAATGGAGCACACACATGAATGCCAAAGCTGCTAAGGCTTGTATTGTGAAAATGAGTCAGCGGGCTTAATCCAGGTTTTGTGGCTTGAAGCTGTGAAGATGATTAGCGTAAAAAGAAGAAAAATCAAGTAAGTGTCAACAATGTCCTGAGCTATTCTTTGTCCCACAATATGTGACAGGAGTGGAGAAAGTCTTAAAAAGGCTATGAATTTAAAAGGAAGGATTTTCAGAATACTTTAGGTATCGCTTTTTAAACCTTTTGAACAGCACCTCAATGTCAAGACATGGAAAGTTCTGAATACGATCTGCAGCAGAAAGCTAGAGGCCTTCTGCAGCAGAGGTTTTGCTCACTTAGGAGATGGACAGCAAGTGAAGCTGAAAATTAAAGGGCTTTAAAAAACAATATGATGCCAAATTATTTGTGGGTTTTTCTACCTGACCCTTGAAAACAAAGAAAAGTATGTTGTCTTATGGTGAGTGAAGTGCTAAACCACAAAAACCCCCCACCAGAAACAAAACCCAAAACAGAAATCATCAAAAGATTGTTGATGCAATTCAAAAAAGCAACTAGCTTTGTCTAGCTGGATTGTTGATCACATCTTTCAAACAAAAGTCTAATGGTCAAAAGTAATCCTATATAGTCTTAATGCAGAATGTGCTCTGCCTTTTGTAAAACTGTAGGATTTTATTGCCAACAAAGATGAGAAGAATAAGAAATTACTTAAATGGCCAACATGCTATGCCCTGAAAGAAAATCACTTGCGTGATGCCATTAAAGCAAGACATTTTATATATAAAGCTGAGTCATTTAAATGATTAAAAATTTTCCTATCGGTGGCCTTCAATTACACAAGTAATCAATTTAGCTGCCATAATGCAGTGTCTAATATGATGTGAAGTTGATATGATGTGACTGCTGCATTATACCTAATGCAGCTAAATTGTGCTGGGGAGTATATTAAAGAAAATTAGCTCTCACATGATACATTTTCATGCACTTACAGTCAGATGGAAAAAGGTAAACTTACTGAGCATCTTCATAAGTTATATATATCTGAGAGAAGAAACTCACATAATTCAAAATGTGATATCTCTTGGGTAGCTTATTGTAATGAATTTCATTGAAAATGTACCAAATGCTGTAGTAATTTCATGTAGCAATTAGGTCACGGAATCCAAAGGTCCCTTGGGCTTTGCAGATACACAAAGCAAATGATTAATATAAAAAAGAATATTCAATTCCTGCTTAAAGATATGTATTCTGTCGTTATGCAGACAGCTGGGTCTTGGAAAAGTGTGTGCTGAGGGGCAGGGGGAGAAGAACAGACTATACCAGTGTTCTTTAGGTAGCTGTCTGTACTTGCAGTTTCATTCTAGGTTAACAGTTTGTTATAAAGATCAGATAGAGGTAAATCAATAAAAGGAAAGGTGTATAGAATCTTAAGAAAAACCTGTCACTCAGGAGATGAAAGGCAACCAGTTTTTCTTTGCAGAGTCATGAATGGCCTCCCTCTGCTCTGGAGACTTCTGCTGAGAAACAGATGGACTGGTGCATTTTGTACTTAAACAGCATAAAGCTGAACTGCAGTGCGCAGCTCAAGCACATGCTGAGTGTGATACACGGAGGTGTAAAATAAGGATCTGACATGAGCAAGGAAGTGTAAATAGGAGAGCAGGGGACGGTGCATTCTGCATATCTTTTTGAACTAAGAAATTCCTTGGAGACTGTTGTCAGTGGGGCCTTTAAATCTGTGTGGAGGCCAGATCCCTACAGGCACCTTGTGAGCTCTAATTGCTTTCTAAGTAGAGTCTCTTCCCTGCCAACCAAGTGCACCCCATTCCTAGCTGAGGGTGGGACCTGAAGAGCTTGATTAGTGTTTTGTAAATAAGAAATACACCAACTGAACTGGACAGCATACTCGGAATGAGAGGATGGTGGAGTGTGAGAGCTTTATTTGAGTTAACTGCAGCGTGTGAGTACTTAGCTGCCTTTTTTCTGCTCCCCCCCTGCAAATTGTCTCTCTACAGCGCTTGGCTTATGGGACACTAGTTGTTTCTTGCAAGCCTGTGTACTGTGTTTTCTCAGATGAGCTCTCTCAAGTAACCCCGACTTTTTTTTTTCTGTTTGGTTTACTTTACTAGCTTTCACTCTCTGTTATTTTAATGGTGGATGTTTCATTCTCCATTTGAAAAATTATGATGGGACTTGCCAGCTCTTTGTATCTTGCTATTGTGAGTATGTTAATAGCAGTAAACATCAAGTATGTAATGTTATGACTCTCACTAACAAGGAGGGTCTGGTTGAAGCGGTAAGGGTTGAGGGCTGCCTCGGTTGCTGTGGCCGTGAGATGGTGGAGTTCAGGATCTCGTATGGCAGGAACAGGATAGCAAGCAGAATTGCAACCCTGGACTTCAGCAGGGCAAACTTTGGCCTTTTCAGGCAACAGCTAGGGGAAATGCCATGGGCAAGGCTGCTTGAAAGTAAAGGGGCCCAAGGTAGTTGATTAGTGTTCAGGGACTCTTTCTACCAGGCACAAGATCAGAGCATCCTGACATGTAGGAAGTCAAGGAAGGGAACCAGGAGACCTGTGTGGTTAAACAGGGAACTGCTGGGTATGCTCAAGTGGAAGAGGAGAGTTTATAGATCATGGAAGGAGGGGCTGGCCACTTGGGGAGAATATAGGGCTGTTGTCAGAGGGTGTAGGGAGGCAACTGGGAAAGCTAAGGCCTTAGAATTAAACCTGGCGAGAGAGGTCAAGGACAACAGAAAGAGCTTTTTGCAACACATGGCAGATAAAACTAACACCAGAGGCAATGTAGGCCCACTGATGAACAAGGTGGGTTCCTTGGTGATGGAAGATACAGAGAAGGCAGATTTACCAAATGCCTTCTTTGTCTCTGTCTACTATGCTGGAGACTGTCCTGAGGAGCCTCGTACCGCTGAGGCCCCAGAGGAAGTCAGGAAAATGGAAGAGTCTGCCTCAGTTGATGAGGCCTGGGTTAGGGAGCAATTAGGCAATCTGGACATCCATAAATCCATGAGTCTGGATGGGATGCACCTGCAGGTGCTGAGAGAGCTGGCTGAGGTCATTGCTGGACTGCTCTCCATCATCTTTGCCAAGTCGTGGGTAACAGGAGAGGTGCCTGAGGACTGGGGGAAAGCAAATGTCACTCCAGTCTTCAAAAATGGCAAGAAGGAGGACCCAGGTAACTATAGACCGGTCAGCCTCACCTCCATCCCTGGGAAAGTGATGGAACAACTTATCCTTGGTGCCATCTCAAGGCATATCAGGGATAAGAGGGTCATCAGGGGCAGTCAACATGGCTTCACCAAGGGGAAGTCATGCTTTACCAACCTCATTGATTTTTATGAGGACATAATGAGGTGGATAGATGATGGCAGAGCGGTGGATGTGGTCTACCTTGACTTCAGTAAAGCATTTAACAGAGTCTCCCACAGCATCCTTACAGCTAAACTGAGGGAGTGGGCTCTGGATGACCGAGTAGTGAGGTGGACTGCGAACTGGCTGAAGGAAAGAAGCCAGAGAGTCGTGGTTAATGGGGCGGAGTCTAGTAGGAGGCCAGTATCTAGTGGAGTGCCTCAGGGGTCAGTACTGGGGCCTGCATTATTCAATAGATTCATCAATGATTTGGACAAGGGAATAGAGTGTACTATCAGCAAGTTTGCTGATGACACCAAGCTGGGAGGAGTGGCTGTCACACTAGAAGGCTGTGCTGCCATCCAGCGGGATCTTGGTAAGCTGGAGAGTTGGGTGGGAAAAAAATTAATGAAATACAACAAGGAGAAGTGTAGAGTCTTGCATCTGGGCAGGAACAACCCCAGGTTCCAGTATAAGTTGGGGAATGACCTATTAGAGAGCAGCATAGGGGAAAAGGACCTGGGGGTCCTGGTGGACAGCAGGATGACCATGAGCCAGCACTGTGCCCTTGTGGCCAAGAAGGCCAATGGTGCCATCTCAAGGCATGGAGTGTATTAGAAGGGGGGGGGGGTCAGTAGGTCAAGAGAGGTTCTCCTTCCCCTCTATTCTGCCCTGGCGAGACCACATCTGGAATATTGTGGGCCCCTCAGTTCCAGAAGGACAGGGAACTGCTGGAGAGAGTCCAGCGCAGGGCACCAAAGATGATTAAGGGAGTGGAGCATCTCCCTTATGAGGAAAGGCTGAGGGAGCTGGGGCTCTTTAGTTTGGAGAAGAGGAGACTGAGGGGTGACCTTATTGATGTCTACAAATATATAAGGGGTGAGTGACACGAGGATGGAGGCAGGCTCTTCTCGGTGACAAGCAATGGTAGGACAAGGGGTAATGGGTTCCAACTGGAACACAAGAGGTTCCACTTAAATTTGAGAAGAAACTTCTCAGTGAGGGTAACAGAGGAACAGGCTGCCCATGGGGGTTGTAGAATCTCCTTCTCTGGAGACATTCAAAACCCACCTGGACATGTTCCTGTGCGACCTCACCTAGGCATTCCTGCTCCAGCAGGGGGATTGGACTAGATGATCTTTTGAGGTGTCTTCCAATTCCTAACATTCTGTGATTCTAGTTTGGGTTCCATCCATGTCTATTACTATAGAGGTATTAAAATTAAAACAAGTCTAAACCGCAAGTTGACAAAATTGTAATAACCAAAGACCTTTGTAGTGTAGGTCAGAATTTCAAATATCTGCTATCAACTTGAAGAAAAATTGGAGTGCTGCCCTTTCTACCCAGCTTTCCTAATCTCTGCTAAATTGTGCTGAACCATGAACACATTACAGGCTCCAATGTAACGTGTGTACAACAGCTGTAGCACAAAGGGATAGACCTAAAGTAATCTTTCTGGGTAGGATTGCCACACCACCAGGCAAAAATAATTACTGATGTGACTTCTTCTGCAGGGCAAGTAGTGTTGCAGAGTACAGAATCAACCTTGGGAGAGTGGCGTGATGACAGATCACTCTGTTGTCTGCAGCCCTGGACTTCAAATACTACTTTATCTGGATTAGTTCCCAAACCTTTTCTTTCCCGATCATCAGGGCTCTCTGTGTTTGGGATTGCCTAAATTCTGTAGGGGGCTGAGTAACAGATTTGAATTTGTGGGGGGGTGCAGAGAGAAGCTATCTGATGAGACTCCTGCTACTATAAATAATCATTGCACCATTAAAATCCCAAGTTAGTATTACCTTACTTACAGCTATGTGACTGCCAGTATGATAAGACATTTTTTCTCACTAATTGGTTTGTAGATCTTCTGCTGCAATTAATTTCTTTTAGATGATGTTTTAGTCCACATCATTGCTGTTTTGTTCTACAGACCTCAAGGTGTGTGTGGTTTAGTGTGGTGTGTGGTTTTTTTGTTGTGTTTGTTTTTTTTTTTTGTTTTGTTCGTTGTGTTGTTGTTGTTGTTGTTGTTTTTTGATTGTTATTATGATAGCAGCACCTTGTAGAAATATCAGTCAAATATCAGTCTTGAACCAGTGTAGAGAAGATGACAAACAGGCAAATCAGTCCATGCTCCAAAACACTTCATAATTTGATTTATGGACACTAGCCATGTATGGATAAGGAAGGTCTGGAAAAACATACCCTCGTTCTTGCTCTATGTGATGCCTTGTAATGGAGTTGGAGCTTCAGGGAAATTATAGTTCTGGTTCAGCTGCAGATCATGCTGCTGAGGAGCTTTTAGCCCTTAGAGGGAGCTACAGACTTAACTATGGAAATGGAGGAAAAGCAGGCAAGTTTTGTTGCATCCATCTGTGATAGAGAAGGGGGGGAGGGAATGGTTCTCAATTGTTTGAGGTTTTTTTTAGTTTTTAGTTGACAACAATATGCAAACCAGACACAAGACTGGTTTGTTGTGTGAGTGCCCTAGTTAGTGTATTTGCTTTTCTAGTGACACATTTATAGGGTTTAGATGGCCTCAAAAAAAGGTTAATTTAACTTTTCCCCTTTCCTATTGCTGTCTCCCTTCTGCACCATTCACTTCTAGATTCTGCTGTTCTCCTTTTGATGCTGACACAGCAGGACTTGAAAAATTCAGATACTGTACACTGGTTCATTTTAAAAAATGAAAAATATTAAAAAAGACACAAGCAGGAAAATTAGTTAAGGCTACAGAGTCTGGAAAACATATGATTGCCACATTTTCTGTTTACTGTTTCTTTCTTAATAGTATTCCTTCCTTTATGGAGAGAGGTACATTACCTGCCTCTCTTTCCTTGTAGGTTGTAGCAGAATACTTTTATGTAAATTACATGACTAAAGTAGGTTATATGGGTGTGTTGTAAAATCCAAATGAAAATGCTGTTCTACTGGCTCAGCATTTATCAGCATTGCCAGTGAGCTATTCAGTTCAGGGAGTGGAGGATGCACATGCTCAGGGGAAAATGGATGAGAAGATTTGCAAGGCTTGGCTGGTTAAGCACTTCCCTTTTTCTTAAGAATGAAATGCAATGAAAATATTTTTCTGTGCCTTTTCCTCTCCCTCCCTCCTCCTTCCCCTGCAGGTGGATTCTAGCGGCACTGCTGAGGACTGCTTAGCCAGGAAGATGCCATACCAGAGATGGGGCAGAGTGTGTCTAGTTCCAGAAGATGCTGTTGAAGATTTAAGGAAATCGCAGATTTAAATTTTAAACAGCTCTGAGCTCCTTGCAGAGACTGATACTAATTAAAGCATCAAGTTGTGTGGCAGTTATCATAAGGTAATTTTGTGTATAGGCTGCTGAGGTGTTTTTCTGTGATGATTTTGGCTTAGTTTGGACTGTTGAGCTGGGGTAACCAAGGTGGAAGAGAAATGGAGGGGTCATTGTCCTTCTAAACTATTGAAAACACTTCCCAGAAAGGCTGGAAAGATGATGAATGGCCACAATCACTTACTTCACATTTCCCTGCTCTTCTGAGTCATTAATTCATCCATATCTTAATCAGGTCTGGGAAAGGAAGACAGTGAATTTTTATTT
Source organism: Columba livia (assembly GCF_036013475.1). NCBI lineage: Eukaryota > Metazoa > Chordata > Aves > Columbiformes > Columbidae > Columba > Columba livia. Next base: position 27,358,560 of record NC_088607.1, on the reverse strand, counting down.
TGCATTAGAGAGGGTTTTTTTGTGTTTTGTCCGAGTTATCTCCTGTTTCTCAGCTTTCTAATTCTGGGTTGGCTGGAACTGTAAAACTCGTCCCTTACAAAATATGAGCTAATCCTTGAAGTAGCAAGACTTTTTAACGTAGGTTAAGCTTTTCTTTGCCTTTTGAGTTTTGGACCTCATAGATTTTTCTCCAAATTTGCTGATAAGTTTAGGAGGGTTCATGATAACTTCTTCATCATAATTCAGACTGTTCATTTGGAATATTTATGGAAAGGTGAACTGTGATGAGAATCAGTGTCTACTGGGTTAAAAATACAGTCTTGGATTTGCATAGGATAGTGCTGGAAACATTTCATATACAGAGAACAGGTTCACTGGGATAACCCAGAGAGAGGCAGCCTGCTTATCTCTTTAACAGGACTGTGTCTTCAATGAAAAGAAAAATAGTTTTCTTGTAGACTGATGCTTCCTCTCCCTCTAACAGGATATGTTTAGAATTGGAAATTCTCTTCTCAGTTATGCAACAAAATCTGTGACCTCTTGTCTTTAACTATAGCTGCAAGTGTTTCCTTTGAATTCTTAGTTCAGACGTCTCTTGTATCAGAATCTGTTAATTTTTACCTGTTAATTCTGGAGATCATCCATCACCGAGGAATTGGGTGTTTAGTTTCTCTTAGTCCATCTTCCCCTTGCAGTGCATGTTTGGGGTTATTCTGCCTGTATCAGAGAGGTGATTTAATTGTTTTCTAATAGTTCTTCACAAGTACTTCTTCAGACAGGAGAAACGTGAGTCTGAAAGGATTTGTGTCACATGCAGAAAAGATTTGAGGTGCTGCAATGTTTAGTGACAACACTTCATTGTATGAGCTATATGTTGCTCCTTAGCACTTCTATACTGATGGGGGTATATGGAAGGTGAACCTGCTGTCAAATGCTTTCATGTCCTGCAAAGTGCTCAGCATAGGTGGGTTGGGTGTTGCCAGCTCCTGATGGAGAAGCTTTAGCTCCTGATGAAGCCAACAGGCTAGGCCTAGTTTTGGTTGAATACCTCATTAGCCCAAAATATCCAAAGCTTGTATCGTTGGAATGTCTTTTCTAACAAGTGGAATATCAGACAGTTTCTCAAGCACGCCTGATATTTAGTTATATGACTGAAGTTCTATGCGTCTTTGAGATCTGCAACTAAGTAACCATCTCTCTCCTTCCATTCACTCCCTTCCCAAATTGTTATTAAATCAAATGCTAATTAGTAAGGGAAAGGAAGAAAAAAATCTCACACAAATTAATTGATCATTTGATTACCATTCTCAGATATTTTTGGTGAATAATCTTCAGGCAATAGGTTGTTCATGAAGCGTTCATTTCATCTCATCTCCTTGCTCTTGCTATTTTTGTTGCATGATTGCTCATTGAACATTACCAGTAGTTGCCTGGAAATTTGTTGTTTTGCTGTCTTGTATCTTGTATCTCCAGCCTAGGCTACTTCTGCAGCTAAATGCACTTCAGAAATGGTGGTTCTTGTCATGCTTAAATGCACATAATCCCTGATGAAGAGTTTGTTCTTTGCACTGTGATAGCTTCTGATCAGGGTTTTATTTCTGCTCTGTGAAGTCAAGTAAAATAAAGTAAGAAAGATGACAAATGAATAGAACAGCAAAACTGCTTGCCCTGAAGCCTTTGCAAAGGCGAGTCTTTTTCAATTAGTGCCAAAACGTGGAACCACAGCTCTAATAGAATTGAATGCAAGCAAAGAAACAAAGGCCAGACTCCTCAGACTCTCCTGCTTCTGCACCTGAACAAGTAAAATAGAAGAAAGAAGCAGTAAAAGTCTGTCTTACCCTAGGTTTTTTTTCTTGTTGAGCTCTATTTCTTAAAAAATTTAAGCATTTTATTTTAGGAGATGAAATTTGTACATAAGAGAGATCCTGAACTGCAGAGCAGAGTGCATGTGAACTGAACTCTTTAAAGCCCAAAGATGATGGATTCTGAAATCCTGTTTCAGCTGAAGGCTTCATTCAAGTACAATCTTTGGATTCATACTTCTAGGTGATGTAGTGTCCTCTCTGGAATTTTGATTTAGATCAGGTGTATTTCCTGCCTAAATGAAGATTATAGTATTTTGCTTACTTCAAGAGTGTTCCATGAATAGATGCATTAACACTAAAAGTTTTTGAGTATGAGGATCATGGAAGTCCTGTGAGAGTTTGACAGATACTCATCTATAAAGCAGGTTTCTTGCGAGGAAATACAGATCTGCTTTTGCTCTTCATTCTTGTGTAAATGTCCTGCAGTGGGATGCGGTTCATCCTGCAAACGTGATCTGTGTTTTGTTATGACTCCGGGTGGCCACATCTTGGCTCTTCTCAGAAGGTGGTCCCCTTCCCTCAAAGTGCCACTGTTCCGTGGAGGAGCTGGGCCCTTGTTCAGTGAAAGCTCTGGAATCCAGAGGGCTTGCTGTTTGGTTCTTGGTGTGTTGTGGGTTTCTTTTTTTTTTTACATAATTATGTGGCTGCTGGCCCTTGTGCTGAAATAATATTATTTTTCTGCTTTTGGTAAAACTCTGTTAAATAGTGAAAAGCTGCAGTTTGCTTAGAGAGCAACATTGTAACTTTCTCCAGTCACAAAGTGGAAAATGAGTTAACAGCAGGACTTGCATAGGCTGCATGAACTGCTGAGAACTTGCTCTTGTTTAATTAATATTAATTTACTATTTATAAAGTGATAACAAGATTCTTGTGGGTTTTGTTACATCTGCTTTTAATCTTAAAGATATTTTAATCAGTTTGCTGCATGACAATATTTGTCAACAGCAGGTAAATAGGGCCTCTAATATGACCTATCCTGTTGAGCTTAGTTGACAGGCTAGACTGGGAAATAATATGCAAACTTGTTCCTCCTCCCTTATCAGAAGAGATCAGTTCCCAAAGTGACATGGATATTGTTGGTGTAGGTGATACCTTTAACCATGACATCATTTCGAACCCCTGGGCCGTGCTTACACCCTTGGCAGTGTGTTGCTGCTCAAGGGAACCACTTGAGCTGAAAGTCTGAAACTTTCTCTACATTGAATTTCCTTCTGCTCAAGGGAGCAAAGCTGAAGTGTTCCATCAAGAATTCTGTATTTTTACCAGCTTGCAATCAGGAGCACCGAAGTGACTGTTTTATTTCCTGGCCTTTTCATTTTTTTTTTTTTTTTTTTTTTTCCTTATGCTTGTCTGTACCTCCCCCTTTTCACTTGACACCTGCCCTCACCTTTGGAGGATGAGATAAGCAGAGAACTCCATCCCTGTAAGAGACGAGTGGAATATGCCTGCACGAAGAGAGCAAGAATCAAACCTCTCCTGGGCAGGCAGGCGTGGGAGAGCCCCTTTGCAAGTTGCTTTCCGGAGTGCCATCCGTGGGGTTTTCTCACTGTAGTGAGTATAATTGGAAGCAGGTGTTGGAGTTTGGTTTTTTTTGAGTCACCATGTTGCAGCAAATTTTGCGTGATATGTATATTGACCCTGAGCTCCTGGCAGAGCTGAACGAAGAGCAAAAGCAGATCTTGTTTTACAAAATGAGAGAAGAGCAGCTGAGGCGCTGGAAGGAGAGGGAAGAAAAAACACGAGTGGAGGAGGCCATACTGAGAAAGACAGCGAGGCGCAAACAGAGTAAGATTTGGATATTTAAGAGCTGGGAATGGTGGGCATGGAACTGGCTGTGATGCAGCATGCAGATTACAAGGAAGAGTGCCAGTTGTCCCCCTGGGCTGGGGCAGCAAAAGTAGCATGTTCCTGCTCCTTGTCTCTCATGGCTGGTTCTTTCTCCAGGGGAATGGTTTAGTGTGAGAGTAAGTGGAATAATTTTGAAGTGTCTCTTTCAGTCGGGAGTCACTGTTCCTGCTCTCTCAGTGGTACTGGATGTACCATGACCAAGTTTCCCCTTCATTCCTAAGGCTCTTTTCTTCACCTACCATCCCCATCTTTGCCCTTCAGTCAGGCAAAAGGCAGTATGGCCTGTGCTGTTGAGTTTTCATTTCCACATGTCTGGTCTTGGGTCCAAGTGGTTTGAAATAAACAGAAATACTTATTTCCTTGCTTTCCTCTCTGAACAAGTGGCTTCCAACTCTTTCCCTATTCACAGGATGAAGTTAGGCTGATGCAAGATAGGAAATATTTTAATCTGGGAAATGTAATTGCAGTGATTCCTCACTCAACAAGGAAATGTCACAGTGATACATCAAACACCCCTTTCCCCTTGAAATCCTAAAGATCACATCCTATCTTTAAATCTGAATATTCAAAATTTCTAATAATTTTGGGTGGCTGATTTTGAGAGAGTGCTATTATACCTATGTGACTCTGCAGTCAGTGTTTGAAGTGTTGCTCTTCTCAGCACACCCATGGAAGAAAGCTTTGCTTGGAGCACCTCAACTCAGACTGTTGGATTCAGTTGTCAAACTTCTTAAAAATATTTAGATCCTCTCAACACTAAGAAGTGCCTGTTAGATGATTCAAAGAATGTTCTTAAAGAAATGCTTCATAGCAAAACTAGTTTCCAAGACTCACTTGAAGCAAAGGCCTTGATGAAATGACACTAGAGGAAGTTACAATGGTAGAATATGGTAATAATCCCTTCTTAAACTATGTGATTTCCCCCGTCTCCCCCTCCCAAAGCTTCAGCATCAACATTTTCTGGACCTTGAAGCTACTTAGTTTTCAGTTTCCATGTATATTTTGGTGATTTTTCTCAACATTCTCCCCCTGCTACACATCACAGAATATGGAATATTTTTATTCCTGTTTAAAATTAGTGTCTACCAGGAAATTTAGAGCTACTGTTACATGCCCTTCATTGCTGTGAAACTGAGGGATTTGAGCAGTTCCATCTGCAAGGTTTTGGTTTTGGCTCTCTATTGCATGACAGGGACTTTATATTTGTGGTATTTTGTTGAAGCCAAGAATTACTCTGGCTTTATAGAGATCTTTGTAGCCTGACGTACAGTAGGAAATAGAGGTGAGACTTTAATATCTCTAACGTTGTGCCGGGTTTCTGAAATTTTCTACTTGAAAGAAAAATGTATATGTTTTTTTGTGAATATGACGTAGTATTTTCATAAAATAATGTTACTATTTTGATAATAATTACATTTATAGGACTGCCTTTTGACATCTATTTTCTTCCTAGTTTGAATAGCTACATATGAAAACTTTGCCCCACCTCTGTGGGATGGCATATCGTGGGATAGAACAAAAGGAATTAATGACAGTGGGTACTTCTGTAAATAAAATTGCTCCAAAAAGTTCTTGGGCTTGATCGGAGTCTTATACCTCAATTGGTACAATTCTCTGTCAATTCAATATCTTACCAGCAGTGGTACGTGCGAACCTAGCCACATAGCAAGAGGGGTGGATTTTTTGAAACAGAGGAATGATTGTGAACGCAGTTTAGGTTTTACACAGTGACCTGGGGATGAAGAGTTCTTGTGCAAGGTTTGGATATGTTGTATTACAGAAATCACAAGTTCAGAGTTGGGGAGGAAAAAAGTGGTATACGCAGATCAGATTGTCCTTGTGCTAAAAATCATCAGTGGGTTTAGGGAATGCTCATCGGTGTCATCATTTCTTCATTGCTTGGAAACTAACTAGCAAAGGCCCCAAATCTACAGTGATTTTTGTAGAAGCGCCACTAAATGCAGATTGTCCGTAAACATCCTATTGAGTACTATGAAATTTGCTTCTTAAAAACAAGACCATGTCCAAACCATGAAATAAGATGTAAGTTGTTGAGAGTGAAATAGTGTAACAGTCTGTGTAATTAGTCTTATTCTTAATTTCTAAAGAAAACAATATTAGTCACCTTTAGTACATGTTAAAATGTTCCTTCTTTTCCATTGGGACTGTTTGGTTTCATGTGTCTTGAGGAAAGGTTAAAACTGAAATTTGTATCAGAACAAATGTTAATGAAATTCTTTCACTTCAGGGGTGAATGAAATGTTTTTAGGTTATTCAACAGTTTTAATTTCCTTTCTTTTTTAAAAACACAGATATATGTCTAAAAAGGAGCCGCATATAAGCATCACTTCAGAATTAAATATTTCCTTTAGAAGAAACTGAATAAACTGTTCCCATGGTTTAGCTATTTGTACCTAGCCTACGTTTGTGTTTTGCCTAAAGATATTAATAGAATTTGTATTATTTGGGTCTTGCCAAAACTGCAGTGTTTAGTGAACTTATTCAAGGTAAAAAAAAGTATTTGTAGCTTTAATTAAAGCATGATTTCTGGCTTGTACTGGAAATAGCTTCACAATTCAGTTGAATTCTTGGAGGTCTGTCTCCAGTTCATTTACAAATTACTCCTGGGCAGAACTTTCACAAACACATTTTCATTATAATAAAACAGGTTGCCTTTTCTTACTGTGTTATAATCACTATGGGAAGTCTCCTCAAAATTTCAAGTTCCCTTTGGGATTTGCTGAAAATTAACCAACAGGCAGCTTTGCAATTTGCAAAGCAACATATTTATTTGATTAGGCAGGAGCCCTTTAACCAGTATAGCTGAGTTGGGAGTAAGTGAAGGACCCTGCCAATTGGGATTTTGACACTGATGCAGTATCCGGGGCTGTCAGCATACCTAAAATGACATCTCAAACACTGTTGAGCTTGAGGTAGCTGAAGGATGGCCATGGGGGAGAGAGAGGAGGCAATGCTGGTCTGCCGCTGCTTATCCTGACATTAATTGTGAACTGCAGCTCATGATGTTCAGAGAGGAGCTGTTTGTAAACACTCCTATTTACCTATCCTTAGCAAGAGCAGCTGGGAGAAAATTAGGTAGGCTTATCACAGCATGGCTAGAAAAGAATTTCTTATCGAAATAGTATTTTTGTTGGAAAATCATTAGAGAATACATGAAGCTGTTTGGAAGCGAGTATTTCAAATATCACAAGTGGATGGTTGGAGGATATATCACTGTCGTGTGTGAAGGCCAGTGAGTGGGCGTGTGTTTTAGTGTGTGTATGAAGGATAAGCGTGTGTACATGTGGTGCCTTTTTTTCTGTGTTTTTGAACTCAGAAGTGTATTCTTCAGTTATACTAAGGCCTCCATGCACTCTGGTAATGCATAGGTAAGATTTTATCTCCTGCAGAGATACACTTCTGGTAGTATTCATTGTCTCTTTCTTGACTTAATATGAGTCTAACCAGAGACATCAGACTTAAATATTTCTGAAAAATCGGGCTCTGTGTCATCTTGAATTCCACAGAGCACTGTCCTTTTGTTCCAATCTGGATACAACTGAAAAAGTAACTGGAGAACACTAGTGAGAACATTAGAATAATTTCTCTTAGGGAACTGAGCCAACTAATCTTGAAGTTATTGGAAAAGTTTTAATGGAACATTCACAATGTGCATAGCAGCTTGTGATATGCTGCAGTTTTGTTAGTACGGCATACCTTGGGGCCAGAATTCATGCTCAATGTGGCTGTGTACTGAGGTACCGTTCAACAGCGACTTCTAAAGTATCCATTTGCTTCTCTGAACCTGGGGCTAGAAAGAGACCCCCAGCCACCACATGACCTAAATACGTACTAGATGGAACAAATCCGGAAGGACTTCTCTGCCCTCCTAGGATCAGCTGTAAGTCTGTGCTTTTTAGCCTTATATCCAGCCCTGCAACTGACTTCTCTGTTTTGCAGAAAAGTCTCAGCAGGATGTCACTGGCTACCTGGGCCTTGTCGCACTGGAGGGTTCTCTTGCACGTGTGTGATCCTCAGCACTGGTGTTGTCTGAAGCATCTGGCATCGGCTGCTTTCTGAGAGGGGCTGCTGGGTTAATTGAGCTGCTGGCATGGAGAGCCTCCCTGTGTTTCTCTGTGGCCTTACGTTCCTCAGCCTGGCTGGATGCATCTGTGTGAGAGGCTTTGCTGTATGTACCAGTGCTCTGGTAGTGATCTGAGGCTGTGACTGTCTGCAAGCTCATGAATACTTGATATGGAAAGACAGCAGTGCTGCAGCTGAGGAGAGATTGGGATTCACCCAAGTTAATTCAATATCTCCTTGCTGATTTTGCCAGTTTTTAGCATAAATGAATAAAACATTCAAGGACAGAGGCACCAGGTTTTGATAGCTGGATTTGGAAGACACTAGAAAATGCAACGTGTTCAGGGCAGCAGTGAATTTAGCCAGGTACTGGTTGTGGCTTAATAACCTTCAAGTCCACTTGTGTGCTCTGGTGCTAGAAAATCACACTGTAGTCATGTAGGTCTCCCTGCTTTTGTGGTCCTCTATGCCTGATTAAAGGAGTCAGTGCAAACCTGCCACGTTGAATTTAAGTAGGGGAGTCTGGTGCAGAAAGTGATCCAGAGTTCTGTGTTCATTCTGTGACAGAAGCCTTGTCCTGCTGTGAATTTCCAGCAGACCCTGAAGTAGCCGTGCAGACTTGTTTTTGTTTATTCTGCAGTGGTGGGAAAACCTAGATGCTTTGTGATAGCTCTGTCTGAGAAACCAAACCCTGTGGGTAGCTTTTACTCTTATAAAGAGACAATTTGGATCAGGAATCAGAAATTATAGTTTTGTGTTCCTGACTTTATTTTTTAATTAAAAAAAAAAATCAAAGGAATGATACTGATGTGAATGATTTTACAACCTTCAATCTTTGATCTGATAGGTACCTGCATTTTATACTGTTTACAGTGAAAGGGTCATTAAAACGGACAGAAAAGAGACTACCTCTAGGTTGTATATGGAGCTACAACAATGTCTTTAAGGAGGAGTTATGAATGTTATCTCCCAGTTGAAAGTGGGCAAATTACAAAATTGTTACGTGCAATAGCGTGCCCTGGCCAGGGAGCCAAGAAAATATCTGGGTCATACTAGATAGAGACCACAGAAGTGACACCTTATTTCTGGTTCTGTTTTGTTTTGTCTTTTTTGGTTTACACTATGCAAAACTACGTATACCTATCGCATGTATACATACCATGTGATAATGCAAACACACTGACCTTTAACTGTTATGTACAGTTATCTTTGCTTTACCATAGTCTCATCTGAGTAACTGTTTCCTCCCTTAATGTTTGCTCTCTTGCAGTCACTCTTACTTTATTTGATCCTGCAGGGGTATATTGCAGCATAATTATTTCCATGGTAACAGGCAGTAATTCCATAAACAGAAGACTGAGTTTGTTATATGATCAGGAAGCAGCTGGAGAACCATGAAGGCTGATTTTTCAGCAGTGCTGAGATCCTACAACCCTTATTAATATATTCATGTAAATCAGCTGAAATTCTTTCTCCCTCTGCAAATGCTCCTTTAAATAGAAAGGCACACAACACAGTGTTGAAATTGGAGGGGCTGTAAACTGAAACATTGAGGGGGATACTTGAAGTTCAGAATTTTTCCCCATTTTAATGTTTTAAAATTTGAAGTGACTGGTTTTTCTGAATGTATTCTTGGAAGAGGGGTTTGTGGTCCTGTGACTATTGGCAAGGGCAGACAACAGAATGAATTATAGCAGGTCTTCTATTGTGGAGTTTATGTTATTTTCATTACTTTCATCATTGCCACCTAGTGATTCTATATGTATTTTAATGGATTTATGGTGGTTAATGTAAGGAAAAGTGCATTCTGTCCTTTGAACAGCCTCTCAGAAACATTCACCTCTATTTCCTAGGTTTTCTCCTTAGAAGTGAAATTGTGTGTGTATGTGTGTGTTTGTATTAAAAAAGTATATATAAATAATATACTTGTACTGGGTAAGCTGAAACTGAGAACAGCCTAAATATCGTTTTCATTTTCATCCTAATCAATGTGCTTCTAACTCACATCCTACAGCTAATGAATGGTACCTTATCTACGCTGTAGAATATAAAAAATCAAGTTTCTATTTTGCGGTTTAACTCCAGCCAGCAACTAAGCACCGTGCAGCCACTCGCTCACTCCCCACTGGTGGGATGAGCGAGATAATCGGAAAAGTAAAAGCAAGAAAACGTGTGTTGAGATAAAGACAGTTTAATAGGTAAAGTAAAAGCTGCGCACGCAAGCAAAGCAAACCGAGGCATTAATTCACCACTTCCCATGGACAGGCAGGTGTTCAGCCATCTCCAGGAAAGCTGGGCTCCATCGCATGTAAAGGTATTTGGGAAGACATACACCATGACTCTGAATGTCTCCCAATTCCTTCTTCTTTTCCCAGCTTTATAAGCAGAACCTGACGTCATATGGTGTGGAATATCCCTTTGGTCAATTGGGGTCAGCTGTCCCAGCTGTGTCCCCTCCCAGCCTCTTGTGCACCCCCAGCCCGCTCACTGGTGGGGTCAGGAGCAGAAAAGGCCGTGGCTCTGTGCAAGCTCTGCTCAGCAGTAACGGGAACATCCCTGTGTTATCAGCACTGTTTCCAGCACAGATCCAAAACACAGCCCCATACTAGCTCCTGTGAAGAAAATTAACTCTATCCCAGCCAAAACCAGAAGCCATAAACATAATTTGCTTATAAAGCCAAGGGTAAAATCTCCTGTAAAACACATTGTGTTTAGACCAAAGTATACCAGATCTCTAAACTCAAAAACCAAAAGCCGCCAAACCAATCAAACAATACCATAACAAACAAACAAAAAACACCAACCAACCAACCAAAAACCTCAACCCTAGTCCGGAAGCTACAGTTTCTCTGAATGGCAAAATTAGATCAGGCTGATCAGCTGTCTTGATGTCAACAGTGAATGCTTATGCAGCATATTTCAAATGCAGAATAAGTTTCAGGAGTCTTTTTCTAGTGCAGAGAGAGAAAACAAATATTTTCTAAAGACACAGTCAAAGGCTATTTGGGTGACTACAAAGCTTTCCAGGGAGTGAGGAGGGAGAGTCAGTCGCTGTTATAAAGAACTGTGGTGAGAAACCCAATCTCAGAGAAACAAGGCTGTTCGTGGAAATAGGCAATGCTTCTGAGAAAGTTTAAGTAGACTTCAAATGCTATTCCATGTCTCTGAGATTATAAATGTGTGCTCTCCTAATTCTCCCAATTTACACTGTAATATTCGCTATGGTGGAAAGGCAATCTTGGTTTCTGGCACTGTCTGTAATTTTGCTGGATAAGCAGACAGGCTGGGGCTGAATGACAGCCCAGCTGGGAGACTTGACATGCGGTCAGGCCTCTAATGATCCTTGGAGTAGCTCCCTTGTGAACACTGGAGATAGATCACAAGTGGAATTGTTGGGGGTGCTGGAACTGTTAAAGAAAAGCGAGCTTGGAGGAAGGAAGCTGAGTCCAGCAGTATTCTGTTCGATCTGATTACTGTTATTTTTGAAGTGCTTTGAATTAGAAGTGTGCATGAAAATGAACCCAGACATAACGCAGCATAACCCAACCCCCCAAAAAACAAAACCCCCAAAACCAGATCTGTGGTGCTTCTGCTCCTCTGTCCCCATTAGCAGGGGCAGTGTAAGGCCAAGTTCTCTCTTGTGTAACTCTATTTGTTTTAAGCCTTAGTCACAGTGTGGAAATCTGAGCTGATGGGAGTTGAAGCCTGATTTAGCTTGAGGTTTGTGGGCAGTCAGGATTCCCCTCCCCTGCACCTTTCAGTGCTGTTTTCTCTCTCTCCCAAGGTGGCTGACAGTGTTCAAGTTTACTAGCAGCGTTTGGCCATGGTAGGGATGATGGCCTGCCTGCCCCAGGAATGATGGTGCCCTGCTTGCACCAGGATGATGCACTGTGGGGCCATGCAGCACTACTCATGGTTGTACTACAGTGCTCTATGTGTATGAGATTAGTAGTAGTGCTGCTGGTAGAGACTAATAATTCTTATAGGTGAGAGCCCTGAGTTTACTGTTGCTCTCTAGGGTATTGTTTTATACTTTCTTTGTTGCTGTAAAATTGACTGCAGAAATACAAACAAACAGAAAGCATGATTTGGTATTGGTTTTGATTGTGTTTATATGTACGAACACATGTTGCTGTTTGTTTGGGCAGTAGGTCTCCAAGGCTGTTTTCACTGTGATCCCATTGTGCTGCAAATTTGGTATCCCTGATTTTGCGTTTGTGTCAAGGAAGGAGCAATATACAGAAACCAAGTTACTGGTCTTAAAGCAGCATAGGTGTAGGTTTAGGGAAACTCCATGGGAGATACGAATTCATGGAGGAGCCACAGGTGAAAATAACTGCAACAGTGAATGTTGCCATCTTATGGTGCTACAGAATTGTTTTAGACAAACCCACCCATGGAAAAAACTTGCTAAATTATTCAGTATATTTTCCTGCTAAAGCACTGTTTCTTTCTAAAACACCTTCATTTCTATTCTCAATCCAGGCTTATTTTGATGTCCACTGTTTCCTAATGGTAATTATTTGCAGACTGCCACAGTCTGTCCAGGAAAAGAAAAGTACTTTTGTGGTCAAGACACAAGACTGGACTCAAAAGATTTAATTTTTATTTTGTAGCTCTACATTAACTTTGTAACTGGGCACAGACCTGCTTCTGAACAGGAAACATGAGGTTCCCTTACCTCTTTCTTATCTAGATTTCAAATTTGTTTAGTCAGAACCTGTCCCTTCCTTTTAGATTTACTTGAATTTTTCTATTTTTTTTTTTTTATATTTCTATTTCATTTGGAAATAAAGTTTGTTAACAAAATACCTTATTACTTGAGAGACATCTTAAAGCAGGAATTATTATAATCAACTGTCATTTCTGGTAATTGTGTGCTTGCAAACCAGACAACACTATTAATAGTTTCCTAAAAATATTAAGGAAAATAATTTTCTTTACTTTCAGCTCAGGTCTTGCAGTTGGTTCTACCATTTAAAAGTGGAAGTCCGGTACTATTAGCCTAGAAGAGCTGACACTGACCACTATGAACTTGATTCTACAGTCTGCAAAGACTTTTTGTGTGGCAGGAATTCAATTTTCACAGTGACAGATTTTTCTCCCTGATCTGCTTATTTCTTTTCCTGCACACTAATTTTTCATGTTATTCTATGCTAAGAAACTACCAAGTTTTATTATCAGATTCCATAGTAAAGCCCATGTCCAACTTTGTGAGGTTGTAGGTTTAAGGGAAGATTTGAATGGGCAACATTTCTTGAAGTGAAATAGTTGGATAGCATGGTTGGATGTGAAAAAGACCTTGTCTTGTTCTGAATAAATTAATGTGGCCAGTCAGTTCTCGGCAGAGAGTGTTCAAATGCTGTGTCCAAAAAACTACGACATAAATGTTGTGCTGACAGAAACACTGAAATGCACGGAATAGGAATTACAATAAAATACATTCACATTTATAAACTGAGACATAATCTGATAGGCTGTGAAAGGGCAAATGCTTTTGAGAGTTATTGAAGGAAAACATTGTTAGCTTGAATTCCACCCCCCTTCCCTCCAAAGTCAGTACCATTAGGCCAACACTGGGAATTCATATAAATGACATTTTCAAATTGGATATAGAATATTAGCTTTCATTGAGAGATCTGATATGTTTGTTGCCTTTGGTTCCTATTGTCAACACTTGGGAGTGTGGGTTGGCACCAGCACTGCCTGCTGTCAGCAGCCCCACGTCATTTGCTCCTGCAGTTTTCTCTCCTCAGTCTGGGATGTCAAAACCACTTTATTAACTGTGCATTAGGGAATTTAATCTGGTCAAATGGATACTGTCCTGTTGCAGAACAACAACAGGTGCTTGAAGGTGAGAGTAGCTAAGCTGATGCTAGTAGAGAAAGATGTAGAAAGAGAGGAAGCAAAGACTGGCTGTTCAAATAGGACCTGGTTTCTTTTAACACTTACGGGAACATCTGAGAAAAACTGTCCCGGAAAGTGGTGGGCTGTCCATGTCAGCAAGTGAGATGAACTGCCAAGCCGTTGTGGCCTTGTAGTCTGCGTTCTTTAAAATAAATCCATTGTCCATCTTCACAGCAGTCTTTGCGGTGGAATCTCCTTTTGTGAAGAACAATTTCAACAAATGCACGTGAAATAGAACATAAAAATGGATGCATAAGAGGTGTTTCTACCAATTTATTATTATGAACCTGTAAAATGCGTAAAATATATGAGAGGTACACATAAGCAGAAAGAAGAGACCAAACCTTACTAAGTCAGGTAGTGTATATGACTATTGAAATGTTTTCAGATAGGGTTTAACCCTTTGTAGTTGGCAAGACTCCGATAGTTGATTCTTGGACATGAAAGTTCACCAAATGTAGGCTATTTTCTAAAGAGCACTCAGTTTTCTTTGGTGTTTTTAAACTCACTATGTCAACACAGTAACCATAGGTTTTCACATGGTGTTTTTCATGAAAAGTGAACCGGAAACTTAATCCCTCTCAATTGCCTGCATGAGCAGCAAAGCCTTGGCAGTGTTGAGATGGGCACTCTGAGCGTGCATCTGTGAAACTCCTTCGCACACTGGGAGCAGAAAATTCCTGCTATTTTTTTGCAGGGCTTCTGATAAAATCTCTACGTGCTCAACACTTGACATTCTTGGTGTGCTGAAGCATTGCTAGTCATGTAACGTCACTGGTTATTGTTGTCGCTCCATCTCTTTTTCCATTCTCTTCATTCATTCTTTGCTGACTGAAGGAAGAAAATATAACAATGAAAAAGGGATCATAATACCTAAATTCTGGTAAATGCATGTCAGAATTAGTAATCCCTTATTATAGTAGGATAGTGAGTCTTTAAAGATAGTGCAATCTGGAGTGTACAAACCCTATTTTTTCCCCAGCACGGTAGATTAATCAAATCTGAAGTTTTTATTCAACTTCTTAGTAATATTTTATTTTGAATGGTAAATTGCAAGCTTGATGTTCCTTAATTGCAGATTTCCCATCTATCTACCTCTAATGACAGAAGAATTTGAGCCAGTGTTTCTATTTTCGGTTTGTTCTTGGTGGCTGTTGCAGGTAATGGCAAACACGTGCAGTGGCTGCGTGGGAAGGATGGTGAGGTCTGGGTCTGGGTGATGGGAGAAGCCCCAGGCGACAAGCCCTACGAACAGATATCAGAGGAGCTGATAGCAGAGCGAGCCAGGCAGCAGGCACAGAAGGAGGCGGAAGAACTATGGTGAGGATTTAAGAATCTGAATTCAGGGCCTACTTGGCATAATGGGAGACATGGCCTTGTAGAAAGGCAGCAGGTAATGGTGGGTAAAACTGGTAAGTATGTTTTATGAACATTTGCTTTTACTCATTTTGGCAATTTTTCAACACATGAAAAATGTAATTATATTTTAATTGATTATTGAAAAGCAAAAACCTTTTTTCAATAAAAAAAAAGTGAAGCAAACATTTTTCCTGGGGGGAATTTTCCAAAACCATGCCAGTTTGTCAATAAATAAAAATGAAACAATCTGGTTTTGAGATTATTAAATTAGAAATATTTGTTGTATCACACACGTACGCCCACAATGGGGATTTGGTATGTAAAATCCATTTTGAAATTGGTTTTATTTGCACATTGCTTGTATTAATTCTTATCCCATTGGGTCAGAAACTGATTATACAAAGTGCCATGCTGGTGTTTCCAGCAGGGCCTCTTCCAGCTTTGGGGGAGATTCAGAAGTGTTTTGATCCTTGATATTGTTGGGAAGTAGGCCACCTGCCTCCCGCGCTTCCCTTTGTAGTGGAACACTGAGAAGTGACAGTTGAAAAATCAGATTATTCTGGATTGTTCCTTTTCATTTGAGTTTCTTCTTGCTTTCAGTGATTGCATATTTAAGCAGGGATTTAAAGTTTCAACCTGGGCTCTGTGTTCATTTTATGTTGTCAGTACTAATAAACAATCTAGTTTAAGAACTGGGCAGACACATTTGCATTGGTATTAGAAAGACAATAAATTCCCAGTCATGCTTTGTTAGACTGACAGAGAAATCTATTTTTTCAGCCAGAGAAGGAAAAATACAGGGTATGACTCAAAGAAATCCAAGAAGCACCTCTCTAAATTAGAAGGTGCTATTTTAATTAGTCATTTATCAAAAATTGAAAATGTCTGCTGTCTGGATAGTTTCCTCAAATCTGATTTGTGGTAGGTCTCTTGTTAAAGGCATTTTAATTCTTTCCATGTGTATTTACAGGAGGTCTTATGCTAATTAGTTGTTGCAATCAGTGAGCAAGTATGGATCCTTTACTTAAAAAAATAATTAGTGTCTTAAATTATTTTTATTTTAAAATTCTTTTCTGAAGGAGACAAAAGGAGGCTGAAATTACAAAGAAATTCCGGGATGCTATGGCTCAAGAAAAAGCCAGAATAGTGGCAGAAAAATGGAAAATAGAAATAGAAGACCGGAAAGCTGCTAAATTAGAGGAGGAAAAAATTCAGGAGGAATTGAAGGTTTGCACATAATAATTTAGCTTTTTTAATAGTGTTTTTATATAGATTCAATGTTCTTGTCACCTTCAGTGCATGTTTATTAATAAGCTTTAAAACCCAGAGTTGTAATTTTTCATCCTGGAGTATACAAATAGCTACATGGTGTTCACAAGAACAGCTGGGCGAGTGATGCGAAAAAATTACATATCTCATTCAAAAGCGTCAGGACAATCAAACTGGTTATTCAGCTCACACATCAACAGAATTGTTCAGTCAGCTGTGCTGAGTGAATCATACTGGGGGAAAAAAATGTACAATTGTGAAATGTCTCATTTTAAGTTAGTTTGCTTGAACATATCTTGTGTGTTTTGGATGAGTTCTTCACATATTTCACTTGAAAATTTTGTCACTGCTTTCTTTCAGATAATGAGGGTTGGATCCTTCTCCTACTCAACATATGGGAAAAGTTCACTTGGCTTTGCCGGGAGAAATTAATTTGCCTGATTTTTATTGATTTCTTTATGAATTTTCTATGATCATGGTTATAGTATTTTAGTGGTTTTCCGAACTTTTTTTTTTTCTTCACATTCTCTTGCTGAAAATAACAATTTGAAAACTAACAGGAAAAGAAGACCTCTGTCTACCCTTTTCATGTTACTTTATGAAGATAAAAACTTATTTAAAAATTAGGACCCAAAATGTGATTGTATAGCCTGCGGAGAAATTATCCCAGTCTTCTGAGGCTGAGACCGCATGCAAGGTGGGTGAGGCTGGGTTTCCATGGAGAGAGCCGGTAGCAAAATAGGATTCCTAGGAGATCTGCATCCAGTAACTTCTGTCTACACGCCTCTCCCTGCTGGCAGCTTGCTATGGCATTTTTCCCTTCTTGGAATGGTGATTAAAGGTGCAGAAGGTGCAGACAGACTGCCCCCTGCTGTGATGGGAGAAATGCTGAAGAACTCAGTGTTAAACTTTATGGTTTGATTACAAACTGGAGTCAGCAAGTTGCTTGTCGTTCTGTGAGCTGTGGGCCTGGGGCTTGGGGGTGGTTCTGTAGCACAAAGCAGGGGCAGTTCCTGCGGCCTCCTCTGTGCAAGGTTGCATGATTAATTTTACCTTTGCATGATTAATTTGAATTCATAAGAGAGAACAGGCCTTTGAAATTTGGTATCAATGAGTAATGCAACTATACCTTTCAAGTGCCTCTATTAATGGTCAGAGCAACTAATTAAACACTCTTTCCAGAAAGCAAAGCCCTCTCAAACAAAGGCCAATACAGGCCTGTTCACTTATATCTCTGTGGCTGATTTACAGTGCACTTGCTGGGGTGAATGTCCACAAGCTCATGGTTATTCTTCTGTTTCAAAGAGACTTTTTCAAAAAGCAGAGTGAGCAACTTGTGAGACTTTTGGTGGCCAGGGTTCATAATTTCCTTTTAAGGAAAACTAGTCTTTCAGTTGTTGATACAATTTAAAAGGAATGGCACCAAATTCTGCTTGTTTTCATATTGATGGAAAGGTAATGTCACAGTGATCTGTGTTCCCAGTGTTCCTTGGGAAGTCAGTGGGTATCCTCCATCCAGCTGGGTGCCTGGTAGGAGCAAGAATTGCACTGCTCTAAGTGGGATGACGATTTGGTTCAGTTTCTACTTTGAATTTCAAATACTAACTTTTAGCTGGGATTTCTTTAGCCCTATTCATAAAGTTGCCAAATCTTTATTTTATCAAAGAAATAGAATACATTTCCCCCCCACCATGGTTTCCTTTAAATCCATTATTTGAAGAGGATATTTGCAAAAATTTAATTAAAAGACCAAAGTTTTTAAGACAACACTCAGCAGAAATGAACTCTTTGGCTTCAAAAATTAGTTTGGAAACAAGACATTATGTAGCAATTGTTTCTAAAATGCCTCTTTATTGAGTGTGCTCCCAGCATTTGCTGCATTAATACAACAATAGTCTAATTACACTTCCAGCCCTGGGTCTTTAATGAGGTCTGTTAGGAGGAACTTGGACCAACACAGGGTTCCACCAGCAGAGATCCAAAGGCAGGATTAATCCCTGGTACTATAACACCACACTTTTGCTACTCAGAAGAGCAGCTTATCTATACTTGGTCTTCAAAGAACAGATCTTGTACATAGTGTTGTAGAACTACTTAAAAACAGTAAAGGAATTTCAAAGGCAAGTGTATCTCACAGGTTAATAAGGGGGAGTTGTTAACTTCTCTGTCAACTGGCTTGTTTAAGCTCACTTGACTTCCTGTCTCCTTCCCATTTTATTCTTTTTATAACTACTCTTGTGCAGGGGAAGAAGTACATGAAATATTTACAAGCGGAATGAGTGGAAAGGTGCCTGGACAGGAAAACAGGAAAGTTATGTTTCTGGAATCGACTTCCAACTTCAAAAAGTGAATAGAGCTAAGGTGTTGGGAAAAAGATGAGCTAATGAATCTACTAATATGTGACTGCAACCATTGAAATCACAAAGAAATGTATCTTTCATTAATGATTCAGGGTATGAAATGAGGCACAGATCATTTAGCAAGTCCACTTTAACAGGTTTAAAATATTTAATGCATTGGTAATCATCCTTCTGTGATGATGACCAGACCATGTTTAAAGCAGTCTCTAAACTGCGATATGATAAGTTCAGTCTCTGCTAATGCTTCATCCTCTTAAAGCGTTTTGACTTGGGAGATTGAAACTCTGTCCTTTCTGCTGAGAAGTTTAATTTCTAACCATATTGTATCACAAATACTCCTTTTGAAAAATGCTTTTATTCATTTTGATCTGTTGTGGGACTTTAGGGCTGTCTGCACTAGATAAATGATATCTCACGTATCAAAGTGAATGATAATCTCTGTTTCCTTTTCCAACACTTTTAGAAAGGTATTGCTTTCCTCGGTGTTTCTTAAGCAGAAATGCCTTTAATTTGTGATGCTGGAATACAAATGTTGACTGCTCTATTTTTGCAGTTTAAGGACAGCTATTCTTTAATGCACCTATTGCAAAGGACAAATAAGAGAGGCAATTACTATCATTGAACTTTTTGCTAATTCACAAAGCCTATGAGATCATAGGCATAATTCCCAACTGTTATCAGTTGCTGTCGTTAAGAGTCTTGAACAATGTGCAGAGCTAAGACAAATTACAGGTATGAGTGTCAGCCAGCCAGGGGCGGGTGGCATCCTTCAGCTACATTTAGAAATAACAGAGAGAGACTCTCGCAGCTCGCTCTTCATGTGGTCTACATAAAGCATGAGAATGTTAATAGTGAAGTACTATCTGTATGACAACATCAGGTACCTGCCAAATGTAATAATATAATCAGAGTTGACAGTAAAGCTAGATTGCTTCTTCAAAATACCTTGGGAGTTTGTGTTAACCAAAAGCTGCATATAAATGTTTTTCTTCCTTCATCAAAAATATTTAGTAGGAGTTTTAATGAGAGTGGCACTTAAGGAAAAATAGTCCTTATTCTCTTGTTAGGAAACAAGAGAGGAAGAGCTCATTATAATTTCCTTTCCTTTTTTTTTTTTTTTTTTTTTTTTTTTTCTCCTTCTTCTTTTAATGGTTTTAGGTTCATGGCCTTTAAGTCCAGTTGGGATTATGATGAGTGAAGTGAGCTTTTTTAAGGTATGAATCCAGGAGTTTCTGTGTTCTGGCTGTTTCTGTTCATATCAGAGAAGACAGGTTTACAATTAACTCTCAGAGAAGAACAGAATAATTAGCGCTTCAGGAGATCTTTATTAAGTACAGCTTCTGCTTATTAGAAAGAACACACTTCAGTCCTTTGGACTTGGATGGGCTTTCAACATGTGCCTGAGTGCTCTACTGTGCCCAAAAGTGCTGTGGACCTGATTCTTCAGACAATTGCTGCTATGTGTATAAGAATGCACTAAAATGTCACCACCACCACAGTAGTGTGGGCTTCTTATGATATAGCAGTGACCATTCTGTTCTGATCTGAAAAAAACTCTGTCTCCAAGTTAACATAAGCACTTGGATGGGCCTCTTATCTTTAAGAGCAAATAAGCTGTAAGTTCAGCTCTGTGCTTTCCTCAGGACAGCATATTTAGAATCCAGGAATATGCCAACACCTTCCTGCTGGGGTTTGGCACCCAGTTCGTTCTGAAGATGCCTCGGCTGGGTTCATTCAATCTCAATTACAGTAATACATTTATCCTTCATTTTGTTTTCTTTTGTGCAACCAGAGTTTAGATTTTTTTTTTTTTTTTCTTCTATGTAGTTATCTCTTTAACAATGTTGGAAGTGAGGCAGCTGTGAGTTTCTGCTGGGAATCAGGTCTTTAGGGTTTTCTATCCTACTTGTGAGGAACTGTGATATTAAAAAAGAGTCTTTTCCCAATGACATCAGTAATGAGTGCACTGCTGAAGCCACTGTCTTTAGTCTGGATCGCTAGTAAAAACTAGTAAAGCTTTGTTATTTTCAATAGGTAGATGGGAAAATCTGAACTGCTAGTGAGGGCAGTTTACATATTAGGAATTCAAGCTGTGAAGAGACAAACTCTTAGCAGAATTTCACTGGATCTATGGCAAGTTACCAAGCAGTGTATGTTGTTGCCTCCCTATATGAGCCGTATATGAATAGCATGTCCTGGAGCATATCCATGACCAAAATGTAACAACCTCTGCATAAAATGTGACTGCATTTTGTACATTTGTCTCCCTGCAAATACATGCACAGTGAAGTGATACAAACCCTGTGTTCCTTTTGAGACATTGCTAGTAGAAAAGAAAATAATGTCTCCGTAAACTCTTCTGAGATGAGAAAATTTTCTCAGAAAAAAAGGTTGGGAAGGAGTTGGACATATTTCTGATTATACTCTCACAGCTCCGTTGGAAACTGTCAGGTGGGTTTGCGGAGAACTCTGATCTCTGAATTCTTCCTGCTATGCCAGGCTGTCCTGGAATGGGGGACCCTGGGATTTCCAGATTCCCGTTTTCAGAGCAGTGTGTCCTGAGGGCTCAGACCTGAAGCCAGGTTGGCTCCCAGCTCTGTGGCAGGTGTCCTGCAGGTCTGCCCCGGCTCAGCGCTGGCTGCTGCGGCATCTCAGGAGATTCACAGCAGCTGGAATGGAGCTGCAGCTCTCAGGGCTGCCCAAGATGTTTCCTGCCAGCCTGAAGCTTTGAGGGAATCCTGGGCATCCTTTGCTTCGGAGAAGACTGTTGTAACAAGTACGCCCTGTGGGTTTTGCCTTGAGCAGGATGTCAGTGTTTTAGCTGCCCTGCATCCCATGAGACTCCCCAGAGAGACCCCAAGAGCCGTGGCAGCCAGAAGCTCCATTTTGCATTGTGAAAAAATAAATTGCTGTATTTTGGTTTTTCCTCTGTGCATTTTTTTAAAACAATCTTTCTGCAGCAAAAAATAAATGCTGACCTCATCTCATCTCATCTGCATTGGACTGAAACATTAGAAGCTAACCATGGGTAATATTAAATATTATTTAGAGCTGGCTGTAGTAAACCCATCAGACATTGTGAGGCACACATTTACAGTAACAAGTAACAAGTTTATGGTAAATGCTCAACTGCCGGAGGCTAGAAAAGATCATTTAGCATGTTCAAATTCTCCAGTGGAGTTAAAGCTGGAGAGGATTACTGCTGCCTATTGAATTGCCAGTGTGATTTTTTGCAGCAGGTTGGTATTTCTTGGCAATTTGCGACTACATACTGGATTGTCACCTCCCTAATTATTCTGGAAGAGCTGAAAGGGTCACAGCACACAATACAATCTCTCTCAACTGTCAGGCAGAAAGTGATGTTTGTAGATTATTATAGCTCTTCACTCTCAGCTCTGGCGTGCAGGATTGCGTTCATGGGGAGAAGCAGGTAAACTGGTTGTTGTGTTCTTCCAGCGGAGTAAATGTGAAAAATTCAGTTGTTGTTGCTCATTTAAAATACAAACATATGCTTTTTAGTTGACAAAAGGATGAATTTTCTATCCTCTGTCATACTAACAAGGCTTGTTTCTCCTCACACACCTGTAAGAAGTTGCACAATATACTTGCACATGCATCCATGTGCTAATTTGAATAAACAGAATTTTGCTTCCTTTAAAAAGGAAAATGACACAAAAAAGTTTTGTGAATTCAGAATCGAGTGCCATCACTGACAGCTGCTTTGTGGTTATTTCTTCTTTGATTTAAATCTACTTTTTCTCATTAAAAAAAAAAAAAAAAGTAGGATTTTCTTAGTAGGCTTTACTGCTTTCCGTTAAGAACTCAGACTCCACCCCAATTCTGGTTTGGTTGGGTTTTGATGTTGTGTTGTGTGGTGTGTTTGTTTTTTTTCAAGGCACTTTCATATTTTGATTACAAATGCTTCAACAATAGCTACATTTAAAAAAAATAACTTGTGATGAAACTCGTGTGATTCAGGGAAACTGATGTGAGATTGATTTTTTTTTTTTTTTTTTTTTTTTTTCCCCTCCCCCATATGAAGTTGACTTCGTGGTTTGAGATGTTGAATAGAAAACATTTTGATAACCCAGGATTACCTCTGTGTCTGTCTGTCTTCCTGAAAAGATAGCCTAGATGTATTGGATTTTTTTAGGTAGTAGAGCTAAGTAAATAAATGTTCTCCTCATAAGCATGAAGAAGAGCTGGTTACATACTATTTCCAGGAAGGGAGTAAAGCCATTTACTAGAAACTGAAATATAGAATCCTTAATTCTATGGGGTATGTAAAAACGTAATTATTATTATTTTTTTTTTTTTTTTTTAATTTTGAAGGAGCTTCTGGTCTTTGAAAACAGTGCTTCCTAAAAGCATTGACTTTTCCAAAATAATGAACTGTCCATTCCACTGGTATTTTTAGGACTTGGGAGATAACAATGGCAGGATGATGTTAGAAATAATCAAAGATACTAGCATTAAAAATATAAAAAATTGACTGAAGAACAATACTAGGGTTTTGTTTCTCAGAAATAATAAGAGCAGACTAATTTATTGTTCGTTGTGTATTATGGAACTATTATTATTTACACAGGCACATGACTTAATACCCAAGATTTCAGGTCTTTTGGTTTGTTGCATTATCAAGAAGACAGATCCTCTCTGCTGGTGTAACTGGTGGAGCTCAGCTGTGCTGAGAAACGTTGGGTTATGTTCCTTAGGCAAACGGAGCAGTGGTTGAATTCTTTTGAAGGGTGGAGATTTGCACTTGTTCCATTTTCCCACTCCGAAGATGGTGTTGCTTGTCACTGCGAAATTGCTTCTTTTCAGTCTTTTTGAATTGTCAGTGGACAAAAGCACTTAGAGCTGTGTCAGTTGGCTGACTATTCCGAAGCCAACCATCCCTGTGAAACTTAAGACACCTGTCCTTGTTTATTCACACTTGGATTTCCACTGTTATTTCCATATTTACGCAAATATAACATGTCATTTTTCCTTAAATGTACTGTTGTGATGACCAGAGCAACCAAACAGTCCTGACTCCTCCTGCTGCTTCTGGTCCTCACTGAGCTTCTAGAGATTGCAAACAACAAAGTTGTTTTGGAAAGCTGTCTTCCAAAAAGAATTAGTGTCCCTTCAATTCTGGATTTCTGGTTAACAGCAGATAAGTTCTGCAGAGCTAGAGAGAACCAGGGGCAGGGAGAGATTAAAAAAAAGCCTTTTCTTCCCCATGATGGGCAAAAGTTTTTTCTGTTTTCCAGACAGACATTCCATGGACCCATTTCACCATGGGGAAAATGTGTCTGAGTCCCTCTGAGGGGTATTAGAAACCAACATTGTTTGGACATTCATGTTACTGTATTCAAGCTGCTTCTGGTATTTATACCCTGGCAGGTGTCAAGATAGGACAGGCAACCTTTGAATATGTACTTTTCCGATGTATTATAAAACACACACTATTTACTGTAATGTTAAGCAACTAATATATACTTTTACTAAAGTAATATAGCTTTTATATAGTTCAACCCCTTTCAGCCTAAAAAGAAGCTGAATTGTACCAAACATTTAGACATGGTGTGAATTTTTATATAGGTAGCATCTTTAAACACTGAACAGGAAGAACCCATGTGTAAAAAAACTTAAGTGTGCAAGTTACTTTTTTCAGGGTGATGAGCAACACAATGAAAGCTCAGTTTTGCATCTCCTGAACCCACAGACCAAGTTTAGGGAATAACGGAAGTCAGGTTTTAGCCCAATTTTTAAAATCTTTCCGCTCACATTTGCAGTACTTACTAAAATAGACCACGGATTGTTTTAATGATGCTGTGAATTCTGCTGTGATGATTCTCTGTATTGGTTAGGATGACACGTGGTGACAGTTGCTAAACTAAGAGCACCAGTAAATCAGTTACTGAATTCTACAGGTTCTGTAGATGTGTCTGCTGCTTGAGTGACAGTGATATCTTCAATGGGAGCACATGTGGACATAAGCACTGCGTATGGACTCTAGGATAGCACAAGATTTGGTGCCACATGATGAGACATGTTTTACATCTAGATTTCTGGTCTTAGATACTTACATGTTCCTTCTTCCTGTGATACCTGTGCATCTCAAAACACACCTTCCTCAGATATAGCTAAGAGGTGGGAAACTTCTATTAGCCTGTTGTGGTAAGTGAGAAGCCTGAAGTTAGAAGAGACAGTGATTTGACCAAGGTAACATCACTGCTCTGTCAGGGGGAAGCAACTGAACCAGTGTCCTAACTTTTGGCACATTCTTCCTCTTTAGTGACCTCAGTTTTACTTCATTTTGCCTAGAAAAGAGAAGAAGAGGAGAGGCAGAGGGGAGAAGAACAAATAAGGCAGCAGGAAGAAATCAGAGCAAAAGAGTTGTATCTGAGTCTCAAGCAAGCTCAGCAGCATAATCAACACAGTGACGATGACCAGGAGTGGGAAGAACAGTGTGAGTAAAATTACCTTCACAGGATTCATGTTTTTCTAAAAGCAAATAGAAGGAGACTTGTAGAATGAAAGAATATGTTTCTGAAAATCTCTTCAACCTAGAGCAAGGCAAAATGCCGTGTTATTTTGTGGGAAAATACCAGCTTGACCTTACAAACGGAAGTTACTGTGAATTTGCCAATCTCCCATTTCTTTCTGAATAAAAATCCATGTCAATGACTTGTAGAAATTGTTTTGTGTCCAGTGACTGAGATAATTAATTTTTGTCTAGTGTAATTAATTAACAGTTTTGGCTTAGTAACAATATTTCCGGACACAGTTATTTTGACAGCTTGTCCTCAGCTATCTCCAAAGAGGTAAAAATCTGTCTTCATCTGTATTTTAATTACTTCCATATGGTGAAGGGGTCAAGCTATGATATCAGCACTGAAACTCACTTAATTTCAGAAGATTACAGTAAATAATAGATTGTTGCCCTTAAAATAATCCTTATGATGATCATCTCACTCTATGGAGATGCTCTTCCTTTTTAGCTACCCTGAAATTCTTTATTAATGTCATCACTGTGATGAATTTAAAAGGACATCAGTGATTTTTAAAAGCCTATAAGGAACAGAACAAATATATTACTATGTGTATATAAATACATACATACTCTAGAAAAGTAAATGTTCACATTACGAGTAAGAAGACCAAATAGGTTATTGTGAATAAAATGCATGTCCAATCTATCTGGAGTCTATTGTGTAGTTGGCTTTAGAAGTAGGAAATTCTTTTGCAATAAGGATTGTGCAATTTTGTTGGAGGCAGAACATTTCTTTGTTTGCCATGTCTACACTGATTCGATTACTCTGCACAAAAAGAAATATAACAATTAGATTTTAGCTCATGTTGGGTTATTGTATTAATTATATGTAAAAAAGGTTAATCAACTAGTGCTAGAAATGGAGTTTTAGGGAGCTGATAGTATGTGTTGCATAAAATACCTCATGAAGTGGGGAAAAAATATTGATGTCATGGTACGTATTTCCTGACAGAAGTGAAAAAAATGTTTCAAAATATGCAATGACTTTGTTTTATGATTTTAGTCATCAGTTCAGGAGCTCCTGAAGACTAATTACTGAAGTCCTTTTACCTGGCACTGATGTGATAGTTAATCATTCTGAACAACACAAATTAAATTTATATAAGATACGCTGGTGCCATTTTCCAAGCTTATAGCAAGCTATGCTCATTTTTGATTGATAAAACTTCTGTATATTACACTGTCAATAAAGAGAAGGTAATTATTTCCTGCAGAATTATCTAAATCCAGGTGTACGTGTTTATTCAGAAAGGAAAACCGTAGCTTTCTGTATTTTGGATGTTTAAGAGCAGAATGAGTAGGGGAAAAAATAGCCCTTTAGTTCTGTAGAAAATGAGGCATTGTCAATGAGCATCAGCTGGCAACCTACCATAGAGGGTGGTATTGTACTTTAGCATTTCTTTGATGGTAGATAAGGAAAGAAAATATGTTTGCAGCCTATCTGCACTGAAATTGGCAAGGAGACAAAATACTATAAACATTACTAAAACCAGCTATTGTTTTCTTACTATTGCATTAAAGAGGAAACCGAGGCTTTAAATTGTTGTCTTGTTTTTCTGAAGGACTCTTGGTTGTACAGGGACACACACAAGAAATGTAACAGAGGAATTATGGGAGAAGGCAGAGAGGAAAGGAACAAGCTCTGAAAGGTTTTGACCATGATTTCTGTAATTGCGTTCTTGTTCTGTCAAAACACTTTCAACTGCATTATATGCTGCTGGATATAATCTACCACCCGTATTTTTCCTTGTGTAGCCTTTGGAGTATTCTGTATGCTCTGATGGAATTCTCTCACCATCACTCTGTGCCTCAGTACCTACAGATCTGTCTGCTGGTGGTCAAAAGGGTGACCAACTGCAGCTCACATAATTTCAACCTGTCCAGCTTGGTCACCAGTAATAGTGTTGCTGTGGCAAAACAAAAGCTCAGTGCCTTCTAGCTGACGGAACCACAGTTGGGTTTTGCAGCCTATTATAAATTCTGTGTTGCCAGAGTTTATGCCATTATCAGTAATTGATTTTGCATTAAACTAACTGCAGACTAATGAGTGTATCACATCCTTGTTTATCCTCTTATGCTTATCTCAGTTCCTCAATTTGTCCCAGTTGGTTTGAGGGCTTAGAACTGTGTTCCATTAGCAAATGGCTGTGACAGCTTAAGGTATGAAGATGCAGTGTTTAGTGCCTTATCTGAAACCCGTTACTGGCTGGGTTAGACTATGCCATCAGACTTTGCATTGAGCTTCCTGAAGAATTTAATATTTCCTGTTTCCTTAACTTTGCTGCAGAAGCCAGAACCTCCAGCAGGCAGGCAATAACAAATATTTGGAAATGGGAACATCTGAAATTGCTATGGAAGGAACTAGTACCTCAGGTTCACCAGATATTTCACTTTTGATTTTAGGTTCACGTGTTTCTGGTGTTCGTTTGTTTGTTTGGTGGTGGTGTTGTTTTCTGGTAATCCTTTCATTTTGTCTTCAAATATTCCTTTGGGACACTGAGAGGAAATTTAATCAAGTTATGCAAAGCTCTCCACTTGTCAACTTTTCTAAACAATAAATAAATGCATAAGAGAATCACAAGCAGATGTACTACTAAGGTACTGTTAACATCTTTTGTCTCTACACACCTGTGATGGAAACCGCATTGCCTGTTAGGAAGAAGGCTCCTTTGTGTCTCATCTCCTTGAAGTCAGCCCTTCATGTTCAACAGTGCTGGGGGTCAGTACTGAAGAGGAACAGCAGGGCTAGAACAGCTATTGTGGAGAGCAAGTGTAGCAATGATATTGATTACACTACTAATTTATTTAGTAGATGGAATTTAGAATGTGATGAGGATTCATCTCTCCTCATCGTGTTGTCTCAGCTGTTTATTGCCAAGGCAATCAAAAAAGTGTTGCTAATATTAGTTTCAGTTGTTTGGTTCAGTTTGCTTCTGCTGTTTGCCTGATTGTGTCAAATAACAAAGCCCATAGAACTGCTGTGTTAATTGAAATACATCATTTTAGTGCTTTTTAATATACTAAATAACAAATGTAGAATAACTTGAGAAATCAGTACTAAAAGGAAAATAATGAGGTCATAAGAGCAATTACATGCTTTGATTTCATATCATTGAAATATATTGGGGTGTTATAGAGGGTGGTTGTGAGTTAACATGTGGAACAAGTATATCGGTTGGCAAATGAGAAAATGAGTAGCAGAAAAGACTGATTCAAAGAGTCCACTATTCAAAGCTCTTATACTCTGAAACTGAGAAGTGAGAACTAAGACTAAGCTTGGATAGAGGAGTAAATACATTCTGAGTACGTTTGGATCTTTGTATGGGCTGTTCCATTTTGTAGGTTCTAGAGTATTCAATAAACAACGCCCTTTATCACAGTCTCTCAGTGTGACCTCTTTCTGTCAGAGCAGAAAAGGAATCTGCAAAACATTATAAGAAAAATTGTAAGATAAACATTCATCAGATTGAATAGTGCAAAAGGCATTCTTTTAGTACATTCATAAACCTCTGCAAACTGCATCAAGCAATGAAGTGCTCAGATACCATCTGACCAGCCATACTCATCTCCAGACAAAAATTATTTCAGTAAAAATGTAAATGGAGTTGAGTGACTTGATCTGTTCTTATGGCTTTCCCTAAACACTCACTTTTGGTCTCTGTTGGAAGTAGGATACCAGGCTGATTCGTTATAGCTTCCTTTCTATTGTTGTATTTTTACATTCTTCTAAAAACTATGTCTATGAACTTTTTTTTGTCTGAATTTTAAATGAGTTTGTGTTTCTTTGGTACTTATCTTCCACAGAAATTCAAGTGAGTTTACTGGCAGGAGCATTTTATGAAATACTGTAATTAAAGTGAGTAGTCCCCCGTTCAGCTATGTATTAACAAAGCAAGTGCTCAACCTTAAGTATGTGCTCACTGAACTTCAATAGGTTTCAGAGTGCATTATTGAATAGGGATGGATTATTCACATGCTTTCAGAGAAGAAGATTGCTGAACTCTAGCCAAACTGCAGAGTATTTGTGGGAAGTTATTTTCCAATTAGGACAGGGAAAAACACCATCTGATTTGTATATGCATTCAGAAAATTTGAAGATTGAATTTTATCTATTAAGTAGTCATTTTGAATTGCTCATAAACAGGCTTCCAAGAATTATTAATGAGGGTAAAGCTGAAACAAAATAATTTTAAAATGAGGATGCATATTCATAGCACATTATTATTATTTTTTTTTTCTGCTTTCCCGTAGCTCTCCCTGTAACTCACAACTCTTCAAAAGCACAGAATAGATTATACAAAATGGAGAACCTCTAGTCTTTCACAAATTCTGTGATCCAGTTCAGCAGCAGCACAGCATGAATTAGTCCTCATCTGTATCAAAATATTTAGCAGTCCTGGCGAAGTTCTAATACTAATAGTGATTTCCCAATCCTAAGTGAAAATATAAAAGACCACATCTGGAATATTGTGTCCAGTTCTGGGCCCCTCAGTTCCAGAAGGACAGGGAACTGCTGGAGAGAGTCCAGCGCAGGGCAACAAAGATGATTAAGGGTGTGGAGGATCTCCCTTATGAGGAAAGGCTGAGGGAGCTGGGGCTCTTTAGCTTGGAGAAGAGGAGACTGAGGGGTGACCTCATTAATGTTTACAGATATGTAAAGGGTGAGTGTCACAAGGATGGAACCAGGCTCTTCTCGGTGACAACCAATGATAGGACAAGGGGTAATGGGTACAAACTGGAATACAAAAGATTCCACTTAAATTTGGGAAGAAACTTCTTCTCAGTGAGGGTGACAGAGCACTGGAACAGGCTGCCCAGGGAGGGTGTGGAGTCTCCTTCTCTGGAGGCATTCAAGACCTGCCTGGACGCCTTCCTATGTAACCTCATCTGGGTGTTCCTGCTCTGGCAGGGGGATTGCACTAGATGATCTTTTGAGGTCCCTTCCAATCCCTAACGTTCTGTGATTCTGTGATTTTCACTCAAAAGACAACTTAGGTTAGCAGAGAGTTATAATGGATTCTTGTAAACTGTTAAAGGAAAACAAAACAAACACAAATTGGGACCTATAGGATCATAAGTGATATTGCATACCCAAGCTTTGTGGTTTCTTTGTTGTTAGAGTATGTTCACACTGCAGGTCATGCAGACATTTCCAAGCTTGTTTTAACATAAATATTTCTAGTAATGATAACCACATGACAGCAGAGACCTCAGTCTGGATATTTTTACCAGTTTTCCAGGATGGTTTGGTAAACCATTTTTGGCCTGCTCTACTGCAGCTACAATTGTGTTGGCACCTAACCTATATAAACAGCTCAGGCACATCTACACAAGTGAAATTTGGTGCCATTAGGGCAAAAGTGCTTAATTCTATGAGCACTGAGGGAGGATGTACCTGTTGTTGGAATCACCAAGCACCTGAAAAGAAAGCCAGTAGTGGAGATGGACTTCCAGGACCTGGTTGAATGGTAGAATTCCTGGCAGCTTGAGAAATCGATCAAATTCCTCATTTCCTACACTCATCACTACTGTAATATAAAAGGAAGATAAAGAAAATGTAAATTATTATTTGTAGTAATTCCTGATGCTAGGTACATGGGCCTATGGTAACGATTCAGCGATTTTTAAGGATGGAAGGCATCATTCAGATATCTAATCTCCCAACTCAGAATACTGACTATTGAATGCAATGCTTTTCACAGGGTCATGCCAGAAGTACATTTACTGTAAAAGGACAGCCAGTCAGGAAAAGTAATCTGTTCCTGCTTAAGAGAGTACTAGAAGTCCTGACTAGTTTTTCTTATTGTGAGAAAGGCTGTGACATGTCCTGAAATACAGCAAGTAATGCAGAATTTGTAGCTTCTTCGATCTTAGAATATTTCTGCTAGACTTGATCCAGGCATAAAGTTCTTATTTCTAGTGAGATGGTTCAGAGTCAAAGAGAGAAATATGAATATTAACTAAATTCTGTTGTGAGAAAAACCTGCTACAGAAATATGTCCAAATTTATCATCAGACTTTGACTTTCTCAAGATGGGTAAATTTGTGGGAAATGTTGCTATGGAAGGATGGTTCATGTGGCACGTATTCTCTTGTCTGGAGGGAGTGGAAAACTTTTTTATAGATATCTGACTGTAGTGGCTGGAGGAATGTTTACCCACAATACTATTTCCAGTAGCCAAAACCGATTATTTACCCAATACAAAATCCCTTGACCAGTTAGAGAGTTTTGAGAGAAACTTGGGATGACACAGCAACACAGATCCACAGTAGGAGCTGTACTAGACAGCTCCCAAAGATAGAGGAATGTGGGGAAGAAGAGAGAGGTTTCTGGGAAAAATTGTAAGGAATGGGGTAGGAAGAAAATCGGGACTCCAGTAATGAGAAAAACATGGATTAAGAGACCCTATACATCCCTATGGCAAATTATAGAAATTCTTCACATACCTCAGGTGGGAAATTGCAATAAAGAATCGTCATAATGCAAGAGAGATGCCTATTATATGTGTGTATATATATATGTGTGCGTGTGTGTGTATATATATATATATATTTACTCTACGCTGGGTTAAGAACTGGCTGGAGGGCCGGGCCCAGAGAGTGCTGGTGAATGCGGCTGCATCCAGCTGGCGGCCAGTCACTAGTGGTGTTCCCCAGGGGTCAGTGTTGGGTCCAGTCCTGTTTAACATCTTTATTGACGATTTAGATGAGGGGATTGAGACCATCATCAGCAAATTTGCTGATGACACCAAGTTGGGAGGGAGTGTCGACCTGCTGGAAGGCAGGAGGGCTCTGCAGAGGGATCTGGATAGACTGGAAAAATGGGCTGATTCCAATGGGATGAAGTTCAATAAGGCCAAATGCCAGGTGCTGCACTTTGGTCACAACAACCCCCTGCAGCGCTACAGGCTGGGCGCAGAGTGGCTGGAGAGCAGTCAGACAGAAAGGGACCTGGGGGTACTAATTGATAGGAAGCTCAACATGAGCCAACAGTGTGCCCAGGTGGCCAAGAAGGCCAACGCTATCCTATCCTGTATCAAAAATAGCATGGTCAGCAGGACAAGGGAAGTGATCCTTCCCCTGTACTCTGCATTGGTGAGGCCACACCTGGAGTATTGTGTTCAGTTCTGGGCCCCTCAGTTCAGGAAAGACATTGAAGTGCTGGAGCGGGTCCAGAGAAGAGCAACACGACTGGTGAAGGGACTCGAACATAAGACCTATGAGGAGAGGCTGAGGGAGCTGGGGTTGTTTAGTCTAGAAAAGAGGAGGCTTAAAGGTGACCTCATCACTCTCTATAACTACCTGAAGGGAAGTTATAGCCAGGTGGGGATTGGTCTCTTCTCCCAGGCAGTTAGCAACAGGACAAGGGGGCATGGGCTTAAACTCTACCAGGGGAAATTTAGGCTGGATATTAGAAAGAAATTCTTTACAGAGAGAGTGGTCAGGTGTTGGAATGGCCTGCCCAGGGAGGTAGTGGACTCGCCGTCCCTGGAGGTTTTTAAACTGAGATTGGACATGGCACTTAGTGCCATGATCTAGTAAACGGACTAGAGTTGGACCAAGGGTTGGACTCTGATCTCTGAGGTCTTTTCCAACCCAGTCAATTCTGTGATTCTGTGATTCTGTGATATATAATGTCTATATGCATGCATTTAGATATCTGTGGCATGCAACCTTCCCTATCCCAACATATGTACAGACACATATAACATGTATGGGTATATACATATATGTAAACATATATATGTGTGTGTGTATAGGGAAGGCTGCATGTCATACATACTTTCAAGAAGTTTTCTGAATGTTAATATTTGGCAGTTGCAAACTATGCTACATCTTCCCATTGTTTTCTGATAAGAAATATTAGAATCTGATAGTTTTGGAAAATGTAGTCCAGGTCACTAGCTTCTGCTGGCCTAGATTTATTAGCCAGCAAAAATAAAGTAGGAATCTCTGCTGAAAAGAGTATCTATTGCTGAGGAAAGTGGGGCATGAAGATACCTTGCCTCTTTTATTCTCAGGCAGCCTGTACATCAGCAGAAAAGAATCCCAGAAAACCCCATGCAGTCTGCCCTCGATCTGTGTACTGTGATTATGACAAGCAATGACTGGTTTCTAAATGTCTCACTGAGCTGCATTGAACTCATCTCCCTTGCTGGCGCTTGTGTTGCGAAGTCCGCATTTAAAGCAGCCATCGCTGAGTGGCTTTACAAAGGATAAAAGACAGAAATTTTGTAACTAATATACTTGAGCCAGTGAAATAGCACATTTAGATGACGTTATCTACCCTTAAAAATAATGGCCTGTCAGATAAGTAGTGAAACCTGTTACTCATGTTTTCTCTGCTGCACAGTTGTTTATTATTGTGTTTAGCTAAGACTACAGGTTATGTAATTAAGTGAAACTGAAATCCTACCAGTTTTATACATATGAAGCATCTATGACTCATTTATTATTCTATCTTGGTGACCTTTTAGTCCTGTATGTCTTTCTACCTATGTGATGGTATTCTATAACTCTAAACTTGAAGGTCTTTTCTCTATCCCTCATTTGCCCAGGGGGTTTAATTTAGTTTCATTTTGCATTGAGTGATTTTATTTCTTGATTCCATTAAACCTTTTCAGGTTTTGGACAAATCCATTTATACTTCTGCTTGCTTTAAATCACGAGTGCAAACCAGAGGCACGCAAGCAGCCTAATGAAATGCAGCTGTCTGGTGTTGTATCATGCATTCCTAGTCACAGGTACAATCAAAATAGAGTAAGAAATAGTGTGTGCACTTTATGAATTGAGTATGATATAAGCCAGGATAGTCATGGGAGGATTGATAATTGCTACTGGAGGCAATAGCTTCCTTTTTTAATATTTGCTTCACTGGATGTTAAAGGTTTGTTTTGCACTGGAATAATTTGCCTGCCTGAAGTTATTTGTGTCTTAAAAAATCATCAAAATGGGGCTTGAGGCACCAGATCAGAGCTGATACATCATGATATTTGCAGTACAATTCTTGGTGTATTTCAGTTATACCATTTTGAAGACAGGATTGTTAGTACATTAGTTTTAAAATTAAAAAGCTTTAGTGAAAGACGCCTGACCTGCAATGGCTAGGGTAGCAGCCTAATTTCAGGTTGTGGAAGTGTGTAGCTCCCTGATCAGTGTCATTGGTAGGTGTGTATTAAATCTTCCAGTACAGATTCTGGTTCTTTATATGCAATTTCAGAGTCTCAAGTGTGAGACAAACACATCCACAGCATCAGCGTGCCTTTTCCAGTGGCTACTAATTTCTCCATTGTTGCTGGAATTTCCAAGGTGAAGACTTCTGTGACTTTTAACTGCTGTAGCAACGGTAGCGGATTCCTTTCAGAAAGAAAGCACCATTAACAACAAAAAGTGCGACCTACATGTTAGTTTTTATAATTGGAAATTATAGTTCTGTGTATAGTTGCAAAGAATTTTGTTAAACAAACTTAGTTTTAGGCAGTAGATAACATTCTTTCCTGAAATATAAAACTTGGTTTACTGCCAGTGGAAAAGATGTCCTGAAACAGAATTTTTCTTCTTCTAGCCAAAGCAAGCGTCAGGTGTAGAGGCTCAGTTATTGCCAGTAGTGATCAGGTCATTGAGAGCTCAGGTCTGGCATGCTGGTGGGCCTGTCTGTGGAGCACCAGGGTAGTCACCCAGTCAGCCATCTCTGTGGTAATGCATTGTAATTTGAACGTTCTTAAAATCAGGTCATATAAAGAATAAAGATAGTAAGTTGTTTTATAAGAAAAGGGGTAAATGGCTGTTTGTATTTCTAAAGTATCTTCTTCCCACCCTTCCCATTCATTCCACCCAGTGCGCCGCTCCAAAGCTGCAGATGAGGAAAGGAGCCACAAAGCGCGGAGGGCCCGGGACGAGTACCGCCGGCAGTCCTTGCGTGCCATCCAGAAGGGGAGAGTGGCTGGCCTGAGCAATTTGTTCCAGGGGACAAGACTGACTAACGATCAAGAGATGAAACTGAACAACAATAGTGCAAGTCCTTTGCTGTCACGCTCTGAGGCGTCCAGGTTGGTTTGTACAGGAGTGATTTTGAAATGGTCTTCTGTCGAATTGCTCCCTCTCCAGTCCACACCATTTCAAGAAGTTCTTATTCAGTTGCTGGAAATAGTCTTGCTCTTTCACTATGACCACGAAAAGAATGTTTAAAGAAAAAGGAAAACAGGTTGAATACTTAATGTAAACTAAATGCCATTTGATTTTTCAGACAGATTTCTTGGAGTTCACACAGGGAGAGATGGGTTCTTCAATAGTTAGTATTAGGTTAGTATGCAAAGTTGCGATATGGAGAAGTCAAATGAACAAAGTCTTAGGCAAGTCTTAAGCCTCAAGCCTAAAACTGCCTACTGTTTTGAAACATTCTACAGAAAATTGTCATAATCCTAAGTTTCAGGGGTTTTAAGGTTTTTTTCAGGCAAAATCAAGTGCCTTTGGTGTTTATTAATTTTTCATCTGACTATTTAGGGAGCACCATGAATTGCAGAAGAGAAGAATCCAAGCTAGCAGATGGGTGCTAGAAAGTTCACTAGTCACTCTGCTCTTTTCCTCGTAGCTTCTTATACCATTAATTTGGCTTCATGTGGTGATAAAGGCAAATGTGAGCACTGGCAAGATGGTGGCATCAAATGCTAAAAAAAGTGATCCTAACGACCAGTATCCAAGCTCACAAAAGAAAGACTCTCATTACATTGTTGTTCTTTACAAGTCAGTGTAGGACCAGAGAGAATCAGTCCCTCATTGATTGGAAATGTGTTCTGCTTTGTCAAGTTCTTTGCTCTATGGTGTTGAGACACAGAAATTCTCCAGTAATAGCAGCCAAAACTCCCAGTTTGAGGAGGAATCAGAATTTCACTCCCAGAGAGAAGCAGGATCTTTAAAGTCACCATCAAATCAACTTGCCAAAGGAATGAATTATTTTATTTCCGAACTGCTTAAAGTCGTCTTCAAGTTGAAGTAACAAAAACATGAGTAAAAGGGGCAGATTTTGAAAAAGACAGTCCATAACTTTGGTCTGAAGTTCTGAGTTTCTGAGGTGGTGGTGCTAGATGTGATTCTTTTCAAAAAGGGCCTGAAAAAAAGCTGAAAAATTTCCCGATTGTTATCCAGCTCATGTTCAATACTATTTATCTCTTTCTAAGCTATGCCTATATGACAAAAGCCAGGCAGTATTAATAATTTTATCTCCTAAGGCTCTTTGTCTGTTTGTGACTTGATTGTGAAGATATCAAGAAAAATAAAAGTTGCTTTAAACATATGCTTTAATAGTGAATATACATAAACACCTCCTGTTTTGGTGTGGGGTTGTTTTGCTTGGTTTTTTTTGTTTGTCATTTTGTGGTTGTACATCTTTCCTCCTGCCCCTACTGGACAACCATAGTAACTGTATAGGAATTCACAGAAGAATTTTGAGATTTGGCCCAGAACAGAAAAAAATATGAATTTGACAAGCTTTTCAAAACTAAACTGAATTAGAGAGAAATGAGTTAAGAAACAAGAATGGACTGCAAAGCCCTTGGATTTGAAGGGTTTCTTGTTGCATGTTGTAGGAAATGTTTAGAAACAGAAATAAAAAACACATGTAGGGTGTTGTTTTATATGTGTGTGTATACATATATATGTATTTATATGCATGTCTCTAAGTGAATTCTCACTTTCTTCACTCATGGTTGTGTCTTTGTATTTTATGATGAATGTTGGTCAGATCTACTCAAGTGTTTGTGTAATTTGGCAATAACTGTTACATTCACTGCAGATTCCATCACTTGATATCAGCAGAATCAATCACTAGTTTTAGTCGGATAAGCTGAAAGGAGGATTCAGTCTAATATCATTAAGCAGATAACATCTATCTCTTGGCTTTTATTCCTTTCTAAAGAGCACCTTGCTGTCAAGAATTCCAGAATCTTGGTTGGTTTTGAGGGTTCTTTATTATCTCGCAAATTAAGTTAACACTGTTTGGTGACTCCTGAGCTGATATTTTAGTTTTAGTAATAGTCCTCCATTATAATGTCTAGAAATACACGACATTAAGTGGCAGCTCCATGGCAGGTACAGTAGGAAAGTATATATCCAGCTACTCTACTGGGCACTGTGAAGTGTGTGTCTCATCAAATGAAGTGAAATTATAGTACAAGTAGGCATACCTACACTAGCCTTCATCCTGTTGATCTGAAGAAGAGCAGTAATGAAGATCTGGGAATTTGTGCTAACAGTTTGGTGCCCAGAAATCCATGGGATTTCAAAATATACATGCATCTATTGTAAAACCCCCTTTTTACTACTGTTCTCAGGATAAATGAGACTGTATGCTTAATTGGAATGCAGCCATACTTTCATTTGAAATAATATACCTTAGTCCTTATTTGGGATAGTTGGATGGATTTTCCACATATTCTACCTGATTTGCCTCCTACTAACTGAAATAATGTAAAATGCGTAGAAAGTAGTAGAAACAGTAGGGAAGGTTGTCAAGTAGAGAATGCAAAGGGAACATAAGAGTTTAAACAAAACATTCCCTCTATCATGCTCATTGGTTTGGATACACAACCTAGTAGGGTTGATCCCGATTTAGAATTTCCTGCCAGTGAAAAAGTGTGTACTCTAAGCAAAAACAAACAAAAAACCACCCCAAAAAAACAACAACAAAAAAACACACACAAAACTTTGCTTGTTCAATATGTACATTAGAATAAAAATGAGATGGAAGAGAAAAGCTGACTGAAATGTCCATTGCATCTTTTGAGGTAAACTGTTTTTCAATTTAAGTTCGATCTTTAAGAAAATGTTTCAGGTTCCCTTGCAAATGTAAAATCAAAATACTCTGGTTTCCATAAAAACTCAAAATATTTTTTACAAATTTGAAAAAGGTTAAAATTGTTCAGTGAGCTATACTGAACAGCACTTACACTGTTTTGCAGCTGTATATTTTGTACATATAGGAAAATCGATGAATATTTATATTGTCCTTTGCTTTCATACACTGCTAATTCTCTGTATGACTCTTCTCTGTAATTAGTTGCCTTTCTTTGCAGTGGCATCTGGGAGCGTCCTTCTAGACCCTTTTCCCGAGATGTCATCATTCGCTGGTTCAGAGAAGAGCAGATTCCTCGACGTGCTGGTTTTGAGAGGAACACCAACAGGATTGCTCCGTGGTTTCATGGTAATACACTGATCCTTCATTTCTTATATAATAAAACTGTAAGCACACACTCAGGAAATAAATCTTGCCAGCTTTCATTACGAATAGGAACGTCTTATGACATTGTGAAGCCTACTGTCTGTTAAAACAAGATTTTTGCATCATTCCTATTATTAACATATGATTTATCTGTTTTATTTTTTCCTGATTAGGTAGACTAATTCATGATTCATAACACCAGAGTGTTTTTTTTCAGGAATATTTTGGCCAAAATGGGACCAAGGCAGAGTGGGGGGAAATCCGAAGTAAATTGCCAAATACCATAGTGATATAGCAAGTGGGTGACTGACATTCAGGTTTTTACCTCAGATGATTTGCAAGAAGGATTTGAACTCATATCTGTTTAGTCCTTGTTGTACTTTCTAAACTGGGGTAGCATTTTTTCTTGCTTTCTTTTGCAAACAAAAATTATAGAAAGATCTTGTTTTTTCTAAAAAGACTCGGGAGTGTATGATTTTAGGCAGTTTTCATGAAACGGAAAAAACAATTGCTGTTTGATCCATAGTTTGCCTTCACATCTGCTGGAGTTCCTGCGTCTCTGAGGCTTTTACTCTGTATAGCATTTGCTATGCAGCTAAATCTTTGATATCAAATTCACAGGTAAGACATCGTATTTTCATAGGTATTAGCAATGATCTTTATATTTGTTAAACATGAAAAAAAGAATTTTGGCTTAATAGCTGACATAATTAAGGGACTGGAAATACTTTAAAATTAAATTTCAGTATTTTTTCATTGCTGCTTTGGGCAAGTCTGATATTTCTTTGTTCAAAGCACTAAGCTGATGCTGATCCTATTTTCCTGATTCTCTAAGCACAAGATGAAGACATGTGGGCATTCTAAACTGAACCAGGCAAGGAAGATTTCTGAACAAGTTTAGTGTTTCATATATTTCAGATTTATTTTTATGATACACAAATCCTTATGTGTTGAAAGACATCAGCAAACTGCTATTTCATTGGCTTCACTAGTCAAAGACAATGAAGTCAGTCATGAATAGCTTGTAAATGCTCCAGACTTCCATTTCTTATGAATAATGATGCAGGCAGGGCTTTTTGTTTTCTTACATAATACATTTGGTGTGGTTTCTTTCTGAGAGACAAACTGATTAAAATTTCATCTCTGGACATTTTTCAAAAGTATTTTCAACCATGATCTTTCTGTGTGGTTCAATGGTAAGTGTTTTCCCCACTTGTGGGAAGTTCACATCCATATAAATTGGCATGTGTAGTTATGAACATAATTCAAGCCTCAAGAAGTCATCTGTGCTTGAGCTAATGCCTGTGCAATCTTTCTACTGACCTCAGTGGCTTTCAGATTAGTCTGTTAATCACTGCAGGAATTGAAGAATTCATGACCTTTCTTTAGTTTCTCAGCTAATGCTGTTCATATCTTAAGAAACTGTGACTATCCAGTGACATTTATAAAAGTGAGCAAAGTACCTCATTTGTCCTCCTCCCAGGGAGCCTGACAAAGATAATTAAGATAGATTCCCAGCACAAAACTCAGTGGTTTTCTTTCCTGAGATCCACGCAAATGCTGCTTTGGTACCTATTTGCTGGGTTAGCTGGTTCAGCTTCTGCAGCGCTCGTCAGATTCATCGTAATCCTTAGTGAACAACTCAGAGGCCTTGTAACTCCTCTGGAGTGGTGGCAGCCAAACATCAGGTCCTTATAGATGCAGTCCTCAATGTTTTGTAGTCTTATGTAGTGTCTATGTTACATTTTGTAATGTAAACAAGCATTGAGGAAAAAACAATAAAAAAACCCGGAGCAAAATATTAGAAAGTATGTCAGTACTTTAACTTATTTTTTTCCAGAAAAAAACCCCAAACACCTCTTTATTGAATTGGCCCCCAGTTTGGCCAGGAGAAGTGAGGAGAGGAAGGCAACCCCAAAACTTTCGATCCAACCAAAATTCTGGTTTTTATTTTTTATTTACTTCTTATTAAAATAAAGATTGTGACTTCTATTGTACAGGTCTCTGTAGGATCTTTTGTGTGTTGTTGTTTTGTATTGTATTCAGGGAACTAGGACATTCTATATGTGTTTTATGTATGAACAAAAATACAGCAGAATATCTCTGACTTGTATGAGAAATTGGCAATACAAATAAAAGCCATTCTGCAAAGCCCAGAATTGCGGCTAGCCACTTGGACCAATGGGACAATAATATAATCATCGTTTGGATAAGTGGATGTTTCTGTGGAAAGAACTGCTGCCTAGTGTTTAATGTTGGCTAGTGTTACGATGACAGGTTCTTAAAGCCACAAACATCTCTCAAAACACATATAATCAGGACCTTCACATCCTTTACAACTTCTGTATTTTCTTATGTCCCAGTTTGGACCTTAAAATGGGAGTATAATATTCTGCCTCATGTTAAAGGCTTTTTGAATGCAATGCACTAAGAGATGTATTACAGCAGTACTGAAAAGGTAGGTATTTGTTTGTTACAGAATTACCTGTTTTTGCTGAAGCCAATAGACCTTTGCTTACCTGCTTTGTCAATGGTAAAATCTGTGGTAAAGAAGTCATCTTCAAATTTGAGCATTTCCTTTCTTATTCAAAAAAAGTTACTTCTTCAACAAATATCGGCTTCAACTGCATCCATCTCTATTTGTCTCTCAGTGATCTGAACTCCACTAACAGAGGTTTTGAGCTCATTTTGAGTAGGCTTTACTCTTTTCTTGATTAAAAAACAAACAAACATTAAACATACAAACTGTAATGTGCAGCTGAATTTTGGATGTAAATTCTTTTTTGATATGTTTGAATAATAGATCCCTGCCAAAAACTAGATCATTTACCCCTTCGATATAGGGTGATTTTTTTAAAGTTTGTAAAGAAAAAATGTTATTTTAAAATAATGTATTTTAAAATGTTATTTATAACTTAAAACCATCTTTAGTCCTTTTAGAGATCATGAAATTAGATGGTCTTCATTTGGATTGGGAAGCAATGAACGTTTAAAGTGGCTTATGCTCACTTAGGTGCTACAGTGCTAAGTTCTCAAACTTCTAAAATTAAGGAGAATCAGAGTAAGCGATTAAGGTGTCACTTGAGACTATCTTGTGATATAAGGTAATTGGTGTCTATATATTTTGTACAAAGAAAGAGCTGTTTTATTTGAATAGTTAATAGTTGCCTTAGATTTGAGAGAAAAGGTTTATGACTTCATTTTTTTGACTCTGAAAATTAAGAAATTGGTCTAAATTTACTTAAAGGTAAATTCTGATCATTTCGATAACCAGGAAGTTAAAAAT
Source organism: Columba livia (assembly GCF_036013475.1). Taxonomy (NCBI): domain Eukaryota; kingdom Metazoa; phylum Chordata; class Aves; order Columbiformes; family Columbidae; genus Columba; species Columba livia. Next base: position 27,316,826 of record NC_088607.1, on the reverse strand, counting down.
TGTATTCTGATTTCTTACCTGCAAATTGATAAATATGGGCAGATGAATCTAACTTACAAAGGGCATCCCAATGATGAGTCAAGATGGATGAAACTTTTTTGTAAATCTGAATTCAGAACATTCTTTGCCAAGATTTCAGTTGCTGGTACACTTTGAAAGCTGGGAAATAATTTGGTGTTCAGGACGGAAGGTCTTTCTTGCAAAAGGGCTGGGAAGGGAGACACACCCGTTGTTTTGGTCAAGTTTAGCTTTAAATGTGAGTTTTCTTTACAAACCTCTCATTCCAAGCAAAGAGACAGTTACCAGCCTTTCCTGTATGTTGGAGAGTTTTGCCGAACTCTATCACAGACATTAGCAAATTGTAGTTTTCAGTTTACTGCAGACATAAGACACTGGGAATAGAATTCCATGTGGCAGGAAAACCAGAGGCCTCTTCCTCCCATAAGTATTTAACAAAAGGATGCTGGTGGCTGAAACAGGTAGTACTTCCATTAGTTTTTTCTAATTTGCTCTTTAACCTTTCTCTTCCTTCTGCTTGAAATCTGTTTCAATATTTTGTTTTCCATTCCCCCTGTTTTGTCAGCTGTTTCTTTTGATATTTCTGATTTTTTTTAACTTGAGATGTTATACTTTTCACTCACACATTCTATTCTGCTTTTGGTTATTTTCCACTCAGAACACAGGAGTGTGTTGCTGTTTGGGGGGCAGGGAGGCTCATCTCTAAATGTTTCCCCAGTTTTAGTTGAGACCAATGTTTTATGATTGCGATTTATCCATGATATAAAAAGGATCTCTTGGATGTGTAGTGTGTATAATACAGTATGACAAAAAGAGGAATTATCATTGGGTGTCACTGAGGTGGCTGGATGCGTGTTAGCCAAGCATCTGCTGTAGCACTATCCGGTCTCTACTTGTCTTCAGATTGAAAGGAAAGTTCAGAGGCTGATATCACAGATCTGGAAACTTGAGGTCGTTGCCCTAAAGATTGTACCTTTAAAATGTGATTGTGGTTGTGTGGTTCCTCTTGTGGAGAATTGTTATCAAGGGCAGTCAGAGTGGCAGTGCAGTTACTGGCTAAGGAGTGGCAAAATGGGAAGAAGCTGATCAGAGCAAGTTGATGGATGGATTGAAAAATGCTGAAAGAGAAGCAGAAGTGGAATAATCCCTGAGGTCAGGGGAGCCAGGGAAGACAATTTTCAGTTGCACAGAATCATGTTGCAGATGTTTTCGAGAGGAAAATGAATCAGATGCTCTCAGTAAAGGATCCAAGACTTAATATTTCTGAAAGTCTGCTAATTTTGAGTCCTCAAACAGCAGCAGCAACACTAGGCATATTGGTGTAGCTGAACTGCGAGAATGATATCTTATAAAATATAGCTTGTATTGTAATATTTTCTAAGGGACACAGAAACGCTAGTGGTTTGGTTTGAAAAACATCTAACAGTCAATACGGTTTCCTGCTTTGAACATAAAAGCACACTTTTTCTTCTGTTCTTGAAGAAGAACCTTTCAATCATTTGATAAATACATGTTAGGAAGATGTAAAGCAAGTGGTGTAATTCCAGCCATAGTACGGCCTTCTTGATATTAATGATCTATTTTCTAATTCACTGCTTTATCATTATCTATCTTTTACTTCTATTTCAGATAGTGCACAGATAGATTCTCTGCTTAAATGATCTGAGCCCAGGGGCCTGGGATATTTTTTTCCCTTTTAGAATTGTTGATGAGGTACTTTGTTGGGAAAAAGATCTTGTTCAAAATCTCCTGAATTAATTGAAAGCTTTTTCGCTGTCTTCCGCAGGCCTTGGAAGATGCATCCAAAAAATAGCTACATGCAAAACCTCATATCTAAATTATCCGGTGACTGGGAAACATCTGGAATGGAAATAGAGAATTCCCAACTCAAATGATAAAAACAGTTAAAATAAAAGTTGTCAATTACAATGTGCCTGTTAGCTTTCACACATTTGTAGGGTAGCTCTAGGTCTCTAATTTATACAAGTAAATGAAGAAAGGGAAATGTGAGATTAAAAAAAGAGTTACAGAATATCAAAATTTATTTTGAACAATTCTCTGGGAAAGATTAAAAAAAGACGGCCTTGAGACAATAGGTTTAGAAAAGACCATGTATTTCTCTGTTTATCAAAAAGGTAGATTTCTCTGTTTTCTACTCTGCCAGCCTGTTCTCAAAGAGAGAGGGCTGACACTGCTGGGATCAGTGGTTTGAATGTCTGTAGACTTTGTGGCTTGTGACTTCTGCAGGTGAACACCCAGGCTGACACTGGCTGATAGTTATTGTCACCTGGTTGATTTTGTGTAAAACAAGTAACATCGCAGTTGTTTACTATTAATCATCATTCCTAATGTGTGTGGATTTCTTGCAAAACACTGTTAGGAAAGTGTTACCTTTGCAGGGAATCTTGGCAAGCAGAATAGATATGGAACAAGTTTAGATACCGTATTACACTGTCATCAAATAACCCTGCATGAGAAAAGGGGCTGAGCCATACTGTTAGGCTGAGTGGGGGCAATGCACTGCTGTCATCCCTATTGTCCCTGTTCTGTGGTCAGACAGAGCACATTAGTTTCCAAGGTTGCTTACTCCTGTGCTTTTCATCACTGCTGAGTTCAGATACAGAGATGAATCAGATTCATACCACAGTGGTTACGCAGGATGAACAAGAGCCCTCTGTTCTCTTATATAAAGGGATTGCTAAACACTGAATGATAGAATAGAATCATAGAATCGTTTCGGTTAGACAAGACCCTCAAGATCATAGATTTCAACCATGAACCTAACTGACACTAAACCATATTCCTAAGAACTTCATCTGTCTGTCTTTTAAACACCTCCAGGCATGGGGACTCAACTGCTTCCCTGGGCAGCCTGTTCCACTGCTTCACAACCATTTCTGTGAATAAATTTTTCCTCATATCCAATCTAAACCTCCCCTGGTGCAACTTGAGACCATTTCCTATTGCTGCATCGCTTGCTACTTGGGAGAAGAGACAAACACCTTCCATACTACAACCTCCTCTCAGGTAGTTGTAGAGAGCAAATGAGACAAACCAGGCTGGAAAATCTGCCTAGCATTTGAAGGACCGATGCTAAGCTCACTTTGTTTTTGCACCATGGCCTTAATTAGTAATAATACTGTAATTTGACTAAATTTGAAATAATTATAAAGCAGTAATGCTTTAGCCTACACATGCAGGTTTTATTGAGGCGCTATACACAAACCTGTTTGTCCTTGCAGTTTTATATCTACTCTCTATAAGGGTGGATTTACACATAGTTATTAGAGCTATGGTCATCTGTTTACTTGCTGTGAGACAGAACACTTTTTTTATATTTCTGGAACATATTTCTGTCAAACACCTACTGGACATCCTGATAGTATTTTTCACAGATAGTTCAGAACTTGGAGTTGTGTTTAGATCCTATAGTAGATTCTGGTACTTGATCATGGATGTCTCAAGCCAAGTCAGACCCATGATAAAACCTAAATACTTCATCACCTCTTAGTTCTCAGCTTCTTCCTTAAATGCGAGATGTTTTGGTGTTTCCTGAGAAAGATGATCCTTCACTGACTAAGTCATTCCACTTGGGTCACAATGATTGTTTCGGTCTGTCGGTTCTTTTGAAGGGTTTGGAATTGTTTTTCTAGTGCCATTACCGTTCCAAAGTGTCTACACAGACAGGTTATTAGCAAACAAAATAAATGTTTTAGACTCATCGCTCCCCTTGGAAGGGAGCAAAGCATCAAAGTGAGGTAACGTGAGCTGTAACATGCTGCAAGGAGAAACAAAGCACAAAAGAACAGCAGGGAAATTATAGAATGAGGCAATTGAATAATTAATGTTAATAGGCTAATTGCTAATGTGAAATGAGCTTTCTTATTATTTTACAATACATTGTCCTTCTTGACCGATTTTTAACTGGAAGCTATATTCTATAGAATAGGCATTTTCTAAAGACAGAAGGCAGCAATTTTTCTGAACCTGTATTGTAGACACGAAAAAAGGGAGGTAATAAAGATCATGTGACCACAAAGGGGAAACAAGTTTGATGAAGTGTTAACAGTTTGATGGAGACAAACAGATCAAGTGCAGTGCCCATACAGTTCACTGCTAGTCAAAGACTGGAGTTTCAAGTTAAAGTTTGTGCCAGACAATTATTTGCAGTTATGAAGAATATGCAGCAGCTTTTCCATAGAGTTTACTTCCAGGTGAATTTACTAATCTCTTAATGAAAAAATGTTTTGCTGTTGAAAATCAAATTGCTTTACATTCTGAAGACTTCTTTCTCCCTTTATTTAAAGCACTTTAAGATTTTCTTATTCATGTGCTACTATCAGAGCGTGACATAGTGTGCAATTAGGATTTCATTTAGTAAGCCATTGCAGTAGCTTAATGTATTTATCTGTAATTTTGCATTACAGTTCTGTGTTCTGTCTCCTTATTGAACTGGACTGTGTGTGCCTTTTTTTTCCTCTATTACTTCACCTCCTTCAGTTAGGCTTTCTTTATCACATTACATGAAACAAAAAGGAGAGGTGTTCCTGAAAGGAAAGCTCTGCTGTTAGTATTTGGAAATGAAGAATTGTTTATAAAAAACAAGTGATAAAAGAATCACAGAATGTTAGGGATTGGAAGGGACCTTGAAAAATCATCTAGTCTAATCTGCCCGCTGAAGCAGGAACACAAGAGCATGGTTATTTGGAAGAAATCACATATAAAGTCTCAAAACTGACCCATTTTAAAGAAAATAAGGAAAGTTAGATTCAAGTAAAAAGCCCTGACTTCTGCAAAGGTTGTTTATGCTAAGACTGGAAGGGATTATGTTGGCTGTTCATGGTGACCAAAGCAAATGCAGAGGCCTTGTTCATCTGTCTAGTAGCCTGAATTTGAGCTATCGTGCCCTTTTACAGATATTGTAGTCTGATCCTTATATGCTGGACGATGCTTTCTCCTTTCACTGTAAATTGTATGTGTTAATTGGTTAGTTTGTTTATCCATGCACAAGGTGCACTTAGATGTCAGATGCTACCAGCACAAGACATTCAGCTCATACTGCTTATCTTTAAATGTTGTATCTGGATGTTTCCTGATCACCCCTCTAGCATCCTGCAGGTGTCCTGTGCAGAACCTTGTTAATCTCAAATGAATTGCTGGTATCCTGCTTATTGTTGGCCCTTATCTAGCTCTTTATCAGCCATGTCTCCAGCTCTTGTTCCTTTGCCTGCACACTTGCAATAACATGTTTTCTGTTTAACAGGCTTCCATGTGTTTTCTTCAGCTTATGCTAAACTTAGTTGTATTTATTATTTTATCTGCAGTATTTACTGTTTAAAGCCCAGAAAATACTAGCAAACCAAATATCAGAAAATTTTACTGGTTTCCCAGCAGATGGCCTTCTTGCTGATGCTTCTGTCTTGCTATGTGAAGTATTGAAACCACAGTCCTATTGATTCAGCCTCAAGGCAAAGGATTACAAGTTATTAGTTCAACAGCTCCTTTGAAATAATGTTATTTTCCTACCAAGCAAACACAGCTCTCTCAAACAAGGTATCAGCAGGTATGGTGTGTAGTCATGCAGGGTGATAAAGCATATGGCTGTGCAGAATTATGTTGTTGGTTTACCCTAACTCCAGTTCACCCAGTTAGGAGCAGATTGTGACACTAAAACTGCTTTCACCAGAGGAGATAAGCAGTAGGAGGAGATGATACAAAAGCAAAGGGAAGAGATTTCTGTGACTTGGTAGGCACCTAACTTGGATGTGCAACTTCACCGTGTGACCCTGGCATGGAGGCAGAATGAGGTAGAGTGTGTAAAACATAAATTTGCCTTTCTTCTGCAAAAGATAAAGGAATAACAGCTCCATTTCTTCCTTCCTGAATTTCATAAAGGTCAGTTCTTCCTTCTTCTCCTGGCCTTTCAGTGAATTGGACTGTCAGATCACAACTCGTGAATCTTTTTAAGAGGTAAAACTCCAAAAGAGCCATGCAATATAGCATGCTGATTAGCATTAGCTCTGACTAGATCTATCCAAGATTAGCGTCTGTAATATAATACACAATAGCTCTTAATCCATACTAGGAAGGACTCAGATGTAAATTATATATAATTCCATGGAACAATCTGCCACCGCTGTTACCACTGCTTCTTACAATTAAACACAGCATGGATCTTTCATGAGTGCATGTGGCTGTTGTAAATTCATCCCAGTATGCTTGATAAAAAGAATCTTTTGTACTTGAAGTTAGCTGCAAACATTTATAGATATTTCAATCCAAGATACAAGAAAGTAATAGTTCATTAGTCATGGGACAGAGTTCCTGCTCCTGTTACTCTTAACCATGCTACTGTTTACAGGGTGGGGACAGAAGCTTCGAGAGATGGTGATAGCAACAAATGATTCTGTGCACTTGTTGTGTCCAGATCCTCCTATCATGTAAACAGCAATAGTTCCAGTAATTAAATGTAGCATAAATGAAAGACTCTTAATCCCAGACTTTGTATGAGAAATTAAGTCCAAAATTCTGTTTCCTTCTGTTTGTAACTTTTTCAGAACCTCAGATGAAGTTGGTCCCTCCACTGAAGCTGTTTCTGCTTACTAAGTAGTGGCTTCAAACACCTAATTCAGAATATCCTGCCGTGAGTTTGAGCCTGGTTGCAGCTCACTGACCTTACTTACAGTGCGAGTAGGAAATGAGGATATTTAATGACTGGTTTTTAGTGGCTTAAGTGACAAATAGGTCAAACCCCAGAGGATGTCCAGAACTGGATCATTGTAAGAGCTGTATATGGTTATTTACTGCTGCTCATTAGGCATGGAGTTTTTACTATCCCAATGTTATTCTCATTTGACTTTCAACAGTGCTTCAGTGTCTGGTTCGCTTTATTGAGTGATTAAAGGTAACATTTTCCCCTGAGGAACAGTGCACTAAATCAATATGCAAGAATGTTGCGAACAGCTACAAAGCACTGTAATTAACAAAGATAGCTTAAATTTCCCAAATGTAGACAAGTGTGTGAGAAGAAAAATTAGTTATCAATATTATCCATAGATTTATTATTCTTTGAGCTGAATAAAGAAGTGTAGTTTCTTAAGCACTTACAGAAAATACCACAAGCAAACTACTTTCTCCTTCTGTTGAGTGAGGTCTGTGGACACTGTGATTTACTCCAACAGTTGTCATTTAGATTTATAGAGAATATGTCTTCACAGCTTCTTCAACACCCATGAGATGATAGTGCTCTAGGTAAGCTGTAAGGGAACCGTGCTTTTGAAGACCATCATGGGCACATGCCGGTATTTGTCTACAGGTAAACTTTTCATACTTTTTGGATCTATTAATTTAATTATAAAAAAGACAAAGGTCGATTGGTTATTTTTGAGTGTGGGATGTGTTTTTGTTAATAACCAAAGGGGTTTTCATGATTTAAAAACAAATTGAGAATGCACTCAACTGCTTTTCATCTGTCTAATTCACAGTCAGGAATGTTATTGTTAAAGCCTCCTGAAAAGTTCTAACACCTTTTACACACAAATTGTAGTGGTGATTGCAGAGCCAACTGTGCTGTATAATTGCCATTATCAGCTGATATCTGCTCAGCATATTCATGATAGTGTGTCAAATTGGCTATAAATTGTGGGTGAAATTTATAGCAATAGTCTAGGTTCTTCCTGAAATTATACTGGCAGCATACAGCAGCCCCCAGCTATGTCACAAGGAAACACGGCATGGGAAAAGAGAAGCTGGAGTTTACTGCACCAGGGTGAGGGTGCCATTCTGGTCCCTGCCCACCTGAATGAGCCCTGGGCTGCATTTCTATGGCTGATGTAGAAGAGAGCCCAGAATCAAAAGGTCAGCTCTTGTTGCTTATGGAGCTGGAGGTTGACCTGGAGGTTTAATGAGTCTTGTTGAATGCAATGAAGAATACAAATTGAACTTCCAGTTACTCAGAAAAAGAGCAAATCAAAATAGCACAGGTACATCAATACAAATCAGTATCAATATAAAAAGGCCAGTGGAAAACATTAGCAACTCTAGCAAATTAGCAGCTTGTCAGAGGCTGTAATGTAATATTTTGTTTACTATCACGTAACTCAATTAACTCCTAGACATTTCAGTGTCCATTCATTGGGCAAACACTCTTACAGTGAGACCACTAAATTAACAAAGTTGTATTCATAATGCATTCCCAGCGTACTGAATGACAAATCAATACCCGCATAAAATAATGCCATTTAAACGAGCAGTATACCAGGAAGAATACTGAAGAAGTCTCTGAATGTTCCTAGTGCTCAAAAATGTGATCAACCAAGGTAGCACATATGTCATTAACCAGTAAAATTACAAAACCTTTCCCACACAGCTGTGCATTTTGTATCACACTGTTTAAGGTGTTTGTTCACAGAAATTTGATATTTGCACAAAACATAGTAAGTATGGGTGTATATGGAGAGATTTGGTTTACAGTTTATATACAAGCAGGTTTTGAATATCTAATAGTCCTTACTCTTCTCAAAATTGTACTTCTCTGTTTCACAGTAGTAATTGTGAAGCTTTGTGGAAAGTAATTTAAGTATTTATTAGTATAAATATTCAATACATCTGTAATTTATGCTATTGGTTGCTTTATTGCACCCAAATAAAATATGTCAACCTTCTAATAAAGACAGTAAATTCAGTTTCTAAGTCCAAATTTGAAGTATTATTTTTTATCTTAATTGACCAAGACTGTGCAAAACTTCAGTATGTGTTGAAGATATTCTTAAATGTACGTTGGTTTTGTAATGAAGAAATTATACTGCTTTCATACGAGAAATATTGATGGGCTTTATGGCAATGTGAAGAAGGAAAGAATGCCTGAGAATGACTCTTATTTTTTTACGTTTTTTCTAGGGATGAGCTTGAGAAAGAAGCACTGCTGTTTTTTCTCTGAGTTTTAACCATTAATAAAGCAGGCTTTTTATAATTTAGCTCATGACTGAACGTGCCATTTTTCCCTCCTGGATTTTTTTTTGTATGGTTCTTGGAAATCCTCTGGTAAAGGCAGGAGTACCCAGAAAATGTGGTGATATAGATAGGGCTGCATTGCTTTTGTTTGTCTTTTTATAGTCAGACTCTGCATCATGCAGTCTCCAGTGCAATTAACTCATGATTTAAGAATCTTCTTGTTTGTTTTGCTGCTTCTCACATGGTTTGATGAAATTTGCCAGTAGCTTCCTAGTATCTAGTAATTAGTTCCTTTTCCTCATTTAGGAAACCCAATGGGTGTGTTTCATAGGTATTTACAGCTACGGCAATAGTGGCCTAGGAAAACTGCACTAGGGCTTAGTGTTGGTGTCTTACTTATTCCTTTTGATATGAAATCTTAGCTTATTACAATCCTCTGTAATTTATTACTATTATTATTAAAAAGCTTTTGGCAGCTGGTTGACTCAGTCCAGTCTGAGTGGACAAGGACCTGCTTTTAATTTCTTTGTATTTTCTGTACTCAAATACATGAAGGATAAATGAGTATAATTTGGTCACAAAGCCACCCCAGAATAAATGACCATACAATGTACAAGGCAAAAGCAAATTTCTGTTCCGCCAGAATTTACATTGATTTATTATATTATTTATTCAGTATATTGTCACAGTCTCAGCCTAGATATCAGGAATTTCATGGGCACTGAATTAAATCCCGTTTTCCTCTAGAAGTGGTATATTTGTGATGGAGCATGCAAATGGTGGGGTAACCACAGTTGGCTTTTTTTAATGAACGTGCATCATTGCTCTCTGTTCTATGCATACTTAAATGTGGCCATATTTTTAGAAGAGGGGCTGGTTACACAAAGGATACAGTCTGCATTTGCAAACATAAATAATTGTTGCCTAAGCATCCCTGTATTCACAATTCAGAAGCTTCAAAAACGATTTACGCGTCAATACTGTAAGACTGTAAGTGAAACCATATGTAACTGGTTTGAGCATATTGTGTTTTTCTTACATCAAACTTATTTGAGGATGGAAAGAAGCATCTTATTCCTAAAGAAACATCAGTATATTAAAATGTGTTACACTGAAGCAGAACCTGGTGCTAAATTAAATATATTGTATACTTTTAGCATTTAATTTTTTAAATAGTGCTTATGGACTTAAATTTTTGTAAAGTATTCCACATTCCAATCAGTAATGCATATTTTGGAGTTAGTAAAGTATGTATGCTGTTTTAAAGGATTGCATAGTTTACCCTTCTAGGTAGTTTTTTGCTTGACTTGTCTTTCTTGTTAAGATTAAAAACCTGTTGAGTTGCAAGTACAAGTATTTCTTCTGTCACTGAATTTCAAATAAAATCTTGGTGGTTGAATGTACATATATATACTTGAGTGAAGGAAGAAGCGGCAAGCTGATAAAAATCTGATAAAATATGGTATTTTCCTAAGTGTTATCAGACTGACAGTAGTTTTAATGCTTACCATTTTTCATACTCTTCTTCCACTTGCAGAAAGTGGTAAATGTGGTAAACACAACATAATGGTAACATTTACATGTGCTAAGTGAGCAGGTATGTAGAGCTTTGAGACTTAAATGCATCTTGCATGGCAAATCAGAGAACTTGATCTCATTTCTGATTCTAATACCTTCAGCGTTTAAAGAGTCCAATGATTCCTGATTTTGAATTGCAAATATTTTCTACTTTTACATGAATATTTCTTTAAATTATTTTTTAAAGGAGCCTTTGATTTAAGAAAGAATTCCTCTCAATGCCACAAACTTTCCTGAGTTTCTGTGTGTTCAGAACTTTATCGCTCAGCTTTCCTTCAGCAACTACCCATCAGCCAGGAGTGGGCTCTTTGTCTCTGCAGGAATGTCATCCCAGCCCAGGCTGTTAGTAGCAGTGCTTTTCCATGCACTATTATTTTCTTTGCTCCATGTGTTTTCCCTGAGTGTCATCTGGCAGTGTTGCCTCAGAATGGGTTGTACAAAGCCAGGAAGGGGCCACAAGGTGACTACCTGTAACTAATTCTTCTACTTCGCCTTTTTACAGAAATCTAAAGCATACAGAAATCTCACTGTGGGCTTTATTTTGTTTTGTGCAATTGATTTGGTAAAAGCTCAGTCTTCCAAGTTTTTTATGTTCATGCTGCCCTCAGAAGTATTTAGGAGGAACAAGTACTTATGATGGCTGGAGTTATGAGAACATAAATAGATCCCAGGAGGGCTTTTTCTTTCTCATCCTCTCCCACATATCAACTTTCTCATCTTTTTCCTTGCTTTAGATCTCATTTGCATACCAGAAGATTTTTCTCTCTCATTTTCAAATTCAGCAAAATTTGAGAATTTAAATGAGAAGTAACATGTGAGTAATGTAAATTAGTGAAGTGGTTAAAAATTGCTTGCAAGTGATTCCCACAAGCTAGAATTTCCCTTTATTCTTCCTCTATTGCTTACAAATATTTTGTCTGCCTGGAGAAAGGATGGTGAATACTGGCCAGCAACCTTCTTAAAAATCTGCTACATTTTTCAGTTTTCAAACAAAGCACAATATCAACGACTATTGTACCAGAACAGATATGGTTTTTGTTGCCAGACAAGGATCAGAACTTAAATCAGCTTCTTTGCTCTATAGTGGTTTTGTGTTATAACACTGTATAATTTCTAGACTTGTCAGGCTGCTCAAGTGAGGTATTTCTGTGTGCTTTACTGATTAAGTAAATTTTAATGTTTCAGAAGATACAATAAGGCCTTAATATCAACTTTGCATGTTTCACATCATACACCTACCACAAAAGTTTATTGATAGCCTGTGTAGTTGGCTTTTTCACATATAATAGAAATAAAAATTCAATCCTATCTGTATTCTAAAGAGATGAACACATCCTACAGGAATAATATTTGTAATGAAGTTGCCTATTTGGATTAGTGCGCTGGTATTTTCTCAAAGCATGTTTGTTTCTTATTTGGAGTTTGCAGACATCCTCATGAATATGCTTGTTTTCCGTGCTGTTTGCAGGAAATTTCGACTATTCATAACAGCATCTAGAATTTTTATATAGGCCCAAAAATATTTACTGATTGGGGTTTTTTTAAAACACTTTCATATTTTCCAGTCAGCCTATCAGAAAAGAAAAGAAAAAAATCATTATTGAGAATATTTGTACTGTTTATGTAAAGCGTCCTATTTGCCTGCTTGGAACCTTCCTGTTGTTGATCTTCCATTGACTTTATTAGAACACAGAGGTTTCCAATTTTAGTCATTGTAAATAACACAAAATTAAATATTCTTGCTCCTAAATTTGTGAATTTACCAATCCTACACGGTAAACTACACACAGAGAATACGGCTCGAGGAACCACTGAAAATAGAATGGTTAACTGTTCTATTTTTTAAGATGAGCTTCTTTTCTGAAGCTGTTCACATGGGAAGAGAAAACTCACAAAAATTAAAGGGTAATAGCAGAGTTTTAATGAAGGGATTTCAGGTGACAACAACCTATCTCTAAAGAAAAAAATAAACATGTATATGAGATAGAAGATTAAAGGTCTTTTGTGCTGCATTTTCTTCTCTGATAGGTGACAATTAATAATGTACAAGGAGAAGAAGGGAGAGTTTGAAATCTTTATTTTCCTCCTGGCTAATGCATTCTATAGCCTGATTCAAAAGGAAAGAAAGAAAGAAACCAATATTAATGCTTTGAGGAGACACTAAAAAGAATTTATGGCTCTATTATGCCAGTGGTATATTCAGACAAGTAATGCAACCACCTATCTTTTATGTGTTGCACTTCTTGTTAGTGAATATGGTGTAAATATTTTGACAGTCTATATAATATAAAGGGTTTTTACAGTATTTGATAGTTTGGATATCGAATGAACTTTAAAGGAGACAATTAAGGGGTATATTTTCTGCAGAGTGCATAAAGAATTGACTGTGAACCACATGGCAACAATGGATGTAGCACATCTGATTTTCTGTAAACCTGAAGAAAAGTACCCATTATAACTGCATTACTCATTTAGATGAGGGTTTTCAAGGATTCCCAGGGGAGTAAGGCACCTGTTTCCTTCAGAATTTCAGTAGGTTTTTGATTGCTTTAAGGAATCTTCGCCTTAGGGAATTAAGAAAGCTTCTGACATCTGAGTTTTCATTATTCTAAGAACTACTTCATACTGACAGAACAGAGAGATGAATCCATATTGTTAAAAAAGAAAACAAAAATTAAAAATAAACCAAAACACACACACACAAACCTACAACAAAACAGGCCTATATATTTTTACACATGATACTTTTCCTTGGTGAATTTCTTCTGTGTATAGAGCCTCAAGTTTGTCCAATACACCACATATTTCTTCAAGAAGAGCTTGTTTAGGGCATGGTACGTTACCAATATGCCTCATCCTTGCCTGAAGGGATCTCTTACCATCAGAGAAACCTTATTTCTCTGGCCCTTGGTTTTCTGTACAGGTCTGTATGTAGCCTAGAGCATACCTTCCATACTGAGGAAGGCCCACTAGGGAGGTAGTGAAGACTTACTGGTGTGTTGTTTCCCAATTCTGCATCTGTCTTAAAACTACAGGCCAGTTACGAAGGAGAGGAATGGGAAAGGATTGGAAATAGACGTCAGCTCTCCTTTTAACAACACATATTTGTCTCTGTCGAAGGCATGTTACTGCATGCATTGCCCCCGAGCTTGCGCAGAAGAGAAGGTGGTAAATGTGGAACAACACGAGACTTCTGCAGAGGCTTCCTAACCAGTGTCACTTCACTTTGCCTGCATGGCTTAGAGAGGCTCAGAGTGGCCCTGTACTGCCCACTGAGTGCTCTGATAGCCTATCTGTGACATGGCCAGTGTATTTCAAATGTGTATTTTACCTGATGATTTCTAAATACATCCCAGCTTTGCTTCCCATTGCAGTTCCATGTAGATAGGAAAGTTTCAGTTTATTTACTCCTATTTTAGGTTTTACTTTTTGTGAGCTATTGCTTGTCTTTTCTCTATTATCAGCACAGAAACCGGTAGCCCCTTACTTGTAACATTTATGGATACTGTGCTATTTACTGGGAATTAAATTACCAATCTGCAGCACAGCATGAAATATCTCTGTTCTCACCGGCTCTAAGTAGGAAAAGCATTTCATAGGAACTCATCACCCCTTGGCTCTTAGGCTTTTGCCATGACACTTGTGGCCAAATCTTGAAAAAACCAAAACCAATCCAAAACAATCATCGAGCTGATTTTGGTGGTGTGGGGTTTTTTGTTTGTTTGTTTGTGGTGTTGTTTTTGTGTTTGTTTGGTTTTGTTTTAAATTTATTTTTGTATTTTTTTTTTTTTTAAAATATTGCCATTAATTTTTATGCCTAAATGAGAACAGAAATCTTTTGAAGATCTAGTCCCATGTGAGTTCATCCTGCGCTAACAGCAGATGGTGAATAGCTTCAACGTCTTTGCTTCTATTACCAGCCGTCTTTGATTTACTCCCTTGCTTTCCTTTTCAGTCTTTATTTCTTCTATTCTGAAATAGAAAAGGAAAAGCTATTGTTATCTCTCAGCTATAGCATTTCTCACACAGTACTATTGATCTCTTCTCTCACTATTTGTTTTGTTGCATTGTCCAAAAAGGTATTGTGACCAAAAGGACGGAGAAGGAGAGGACGAAACCTTTTTAATGGAGTGGCGCACTGTAAGATCCTATTGCTGCAAATATTTATGCATGTGATTGTGCATGCTACTCCTGCTGTAAATGCTGGAGAAATGACAAGATGTGACCTGGATATGTACATTATTCTTTGGCTGTTTCAGTTGCAGATCACTCCATAAACCACCACAACTGATAATAGTGATACTGTTAGTCTCAAGGGTACCATAAGGTATTCATTCTAGATATCATAGTTTTGTAGATTAGTAATGTCCTTCCCAATGAACAGACACCAGTTTGTCCAGAGTCCACATATAGACTTGCACCTGTGGGAGAGAATTGTAAAAGTCAAACTGAGGAAACTATTGCTTTGAGTGATGTAGAGACTGCTTTCCCTTGAGAGCATAAGCTATAGCTGCTCTAGTTCTTGCACTGCAGGAAAGTGATAATTTCATCTTCCCTGCTTTTATGCTTTTGATCTTTCTGAGTAGTTGAAGGAGCTGGATTTTTCACCCTCTCCTAGACCAGAGCTGGTTGTTAGTGTCATGCATTTGAACATTTGTTTCAAGCCTTTGCTGTCCCACCTTATTATGTGATCTAAAATATGGCCGGATTTATTCTAAACCTTAGTTCCTCAGCTTCAGTTTTCATCTTAACTTGTGTCTGTTCCTCGTGTATATCTTCCTTTGCTGTGTGCTCTGAAATCTATGACTCCCTCTGTTAGGTGCCTAGGCTGGTGTTCTTACATGCTGTTCTGACAGTGGATTGTATTGATGCTGGCTAACACAGGCTGTAGGCTCTTCCTAAACCATGCTAGCTGCAGTTGGATTAATCCCTTCTGAATTCATTTACTTTTCTGATTATTTATTTTCTAAACTGATTGCCTTTAATTGTATATTGGTTCCAAGTAAGCTGGGTCTTTACTTCCAGCTGCATGATTTTTATTATTATAAAGATGTAGGTAGAAAAACCTATGACATATTTTCCTCTCCTCAAACTGGAACTTTTCTGTTTTGATTAAAAATACCCAAGACCCTAAAATTTGTTCTATACAGATTTATTTTCAGGCTTTTATAGTGGTTTGTTCTGAAATTTGTTTCAGCTTTTTTGCAAGGTGTGGTGTAATCCAACTTTTGATTCTCAAATCAAGTCTGAGAGAGGGAAAATATCTTTGGAAGTTTTTAGAAATTTTGCTTGTTTATTTCCCTTTGGGAAACATTTTATTCCAAATGGTATAATTATAGTAGTATGGAAGGGATTGGCTGGTGCTTAGCAAACTGATCCTTCTAAACCTTGTGCCATTTTATTACTGTCTTTCAAATTACTCTTTAGATCTGCCTCTATAATTAGACAAATATAGTTCTTTACATTATTTGGAAGTTATCTGCTAACTCCTCATAATTCCTTATCTTTACTCATTTATTTATTATTTACATTTGCTCTAGGTGTAATGTGTCTGTACGACCTTTAGCATGTGAATTATTCATGTAATGGTTGCCAGGAATATTTGTACTCACATGGGTTTTGGTCTAATGCCATTGAAAATGAAGGAGATACTGGTATTGGCTTCTCTGTGTTTTGCATCCTGCTCCTGATTTTGACTGGTGACCTAAATCACACGCTTTCCTGGTTAAATGTCTTAAGTTGTATGAGCAGGATGAGTCTCTTCTCTCTTCATTGATTACCTGTGAATATTCATAATTGTTCAACAAATCAATTTTGCATGAAATAGAAGGCTTTTCATAAGTGTCATGAAAGTGCTTTTGGCATCAATGCTCTCATTATTATTTATTCATGGCAGTATTTGTGATGCGTTTGTTCTGTGAGTAAAACCTCATGCACTAGTGTGTTTGAGATCAAACTAATGAAAAAATATGAAAAGAGAAAACATCAGCTAAGCAAACAGCTTCTATTGCAGAAGGGTAAATGAATGCTTCTGGGCTGTGTTTGTACCTGCTGTCCCTCTAATCTTAACCAACCCCTTGGTGCATATAAATGCACGTATGCATATTAAAAAATACATTGGTCATTAAAGATCAAATTATCTGTATATACTGACATTGTTATTACATGTGGTACATTAGACCACTGGTAGTTTACAGCAATGGACTTGGTATAACTTATTCTGTGTAATCAGAGAAATAATTTCAGACTTCTAGTATATAGTCTTGCCTTATTGGCAAAGTTTATCAGCTTTTCTAGTTTGGATTCACACTTGTTATGGCATTCTCTTAGCAAATATTTATGTATTTCATGTTCTGAGTTTCACTCAAGGATGTCTGTAGGATAATGCTGAGAGAAGAGTGGGAAGCTGAAGTGTCATTGCATAATATTTCAGAATAGCATTTTCTGCTGTTGAGGCTGCTGTAAACTTGGAAGGCAGCATCAGAATTTCTCAGATGTGCCCACTAAATTAATAACGGGCTCTTCAGTTCCCACATGAACTTAATATACTCGAAATGTTAGGATGTTCTTTTTCCTTTTTGGAAGATTGGTGGCAGTAAAAAGAACATAATTACAACAAAAATGTTAAGACTTGCCTGTCATTTACAAGTTGTCATTACAGGCACAGTATTTAAAAACGAAGCTGTTAATCAGGAACATGTCAGTTGATGATTAATGAATGTCCTATGATTTGAAATAAGTGTCTTCTAAAATGTTATTCTCTTGCTAAGAATCCAAAATGGTAATATGTATAAGCATTGCAAAACTAGAATGTTTAAAGTGGACAGGTAGATGCATATAACGTGATAGATGCATGCAGTGAATTTGGGGGGCAGGGGGCTGAATCTCAAGCCAGTGGATGAGGTTGCCATGCTTTCAAGAGGAGTTGGTCCTCTCCCAGCCAAAGCCCTACTGCTCTTTTACAGTTTGTTATAGACAACAGCAGTTTGCAGACTCTGAGAGAAACTGGGCATGACAGGTAGAAGCTGTGAGCTTCAGTGGGGTAGCTAACTGCTGTCCAAATATGCTATTGTGTATTTGGACACATGATGAGTTAAAGTGATGATACTCATGATAGATCGATTAGTTGTGAGGTATTTATTTAAATGACTGATCTGCAAAGTTGTACGTAGGTTAAAGGCTTACTGCTTTTCTGCTTTCGACACAGTGTTGCTTTACACCAAGTGAAGATATTCCTTTTTTTTTTTTTTTTTCTTTGCCAGACCTTATTTTTGTTCTGGGTACTTTATATCATTGAGTAGGTGAGAAACGCTACATTGCTCACGGCCAAGTCCTTTTTTTAAATTCTCTTTTCTGCTAAAGATGGTGTCATAAGTTATCAGCCAGCTGCTTTCTTCCCTTTTCCTCTCCTGGTTTGTGCCATGTTCATATTTGGGATGGCCTAATTCAACATCTGTTCCTCATTACAGTGAGCATCTGGTATTTCACAGATAATTATGAGACGTGAGCTTAATGTCCTCTAGGCCTACCAGACAAGTTTGAGCCAGGCTTTCTAGGTGGACAGCAAGACCTGTTTCAGTGCTGGGTGCAATTCTGATCACACCTTTTGTGTGGGGTGTGGCCAGAATAGGGTGTATCTGTTATACCCTGTTTGTAAGCAGAAGTACCATCACCTTCATTGTTATGTCCTAGGATCTGAAAGAAAAAAGAAAGATGAAGACTTTTCCAACACAGAAGAATAAAATTAGGAAATTCTTGAAAGCTCTATTCCTATTAAACTTTGTCCCTTTCTTACTCTGAAAATCTGAATTTGTGATCCTTCTTTTGCCCTGACAAATAAATTTGTCATACAGCAAAGGAATTACTTCACCTATAAACCAACTGCTTGGTGACCAGGATATGGGGAGGGAGTTTGTTCCCTGATTGAGTTAGTCCAGAGAGGTAAGTTGGCTCATAGAGAAAATGACCACAAGATGACAATTATATACTGCAAGAAGCCCCAACTAATTTTGTCTTGTCCTAGAACAATGTGCATTACTCATTATTATTCCGTAGGAATTGTAAATACTATCTCATGTCTGGTCATTAAATATAATATTCAAGCTTTTCTTTGTGTTAAACCTCTGTTTAGTTCATGGCTACAGTTTTTAACTAGAGGGGACTGTTACTCTGGTATTAAGCCTGAAAGGTCCCAGAAGGAAAGGACTATGATCTTTGTTGTTTTCCTCTATTGACAATAGAAATACAAGCCTGTGAATAAGTAATCTAACATACCCAGCTCTTTTAGCAGCTCTGATTTATCTATATGCATCTATGGATGTACAAAAGCAGACAAATGCTTTTCCTCCTGGTGCTTCCTTTATGTTCCTTCTTTAGGACCTATAAAACAGTTGTAAGGCAACACAGTCAGAAGTACTGCGATACAATTGCAAATATCAGCAATGTATTGCAAATTCAAGTTGCAATGCCCAAACCATGCTCACCTGCTACATGATCACTTCCACAGAATTCACTGGTTTGATAGGCCAGTTGCATTTAAGACTTCCTTTGAAAAAGCAGTAAGGATGGGAAAAAAGCAATTCTTATTCAGTTAATTAAAAGCATATCCTTCTAGGGTATATCAAAACTCTTATAGCTATCCTTCAGAAGCAGAGCATAAGTGTTTTCTCCATAGTTCTAATTCCTCCTATAAACATTTAAACCTTGAAGTTACGCTATTTTAATTTCATTTCTGCTCTGTATTTGTTGCATTTGATTTACTCTGACAGACCTGTTATCTGCATAACTATATCTTTTTTTCTTGCCAGGTATTATTAGCCGCCAAGAGGCAGAAGAGTTGTTGATGAATAAATCTGAAGGAACATTCCTGGTGCGAGTCAGTGAGAAAATCTGGGGCTATGCGTTGTCCTATCGTCAGCAAAGTGGTTTCAAACACTTCCTGGTTGATGCTTCGGGGGATTTCTACAGCTTCTTGGGGGTAGATCCAAACCGACATGCAACACTGACAGATCTTATTGATTTTCACAAGGTAACACTTGCTAGGTAGAGCTCAATAGCTGAGTGGAATGGATTAATAATTTAAAGAAGAGCCATGTAATTTGAAACCACACTGGAAAGTAGAAGTAACCATAGTGAGGAAAAGAATATACGTATATATTCTAAGTAAGCCTAGCTGTAACATTTATAGTTTGTGTCTTTTGTTGCAGTGAAGCAGAAGGCTTTTTCCCCTACTTTCAAATGCTTCAGCAGGTAGTTGTGTCCCCTTCTAAGCAGATTCTTACATAACTCATGCTCTCCTGGGCTAAAAATGGACTAATAAGGGCTGACAGAGCTAACACTTCTTGACCTTCTTTGCTGTGCAGAATTGAATTGGAAATAACATAGAAAGGTCTAGCAGTGAAATTTCAGCATTTTTCAGTCTTTAATGTGAGGGTTGTAACATGCAAAAGCAAAGGAGTGGGGGCCTCCAGTAAAGAAAGGAACATAGAGAATTCTCTTTCAGGGATCTGCTAAGGATCATTCCATATTATTCAATATTCCCTTGTAGGAAGCCTATCAGAGAATGTGGTTCACCTTGAATGTCACCACACAATTATTTTTCAACTGTCTAGCTGAACATCTATATTAAAACTGGTCTTTGCCAATCACTTCAGGAGGCATCTTATCCTGTCTCTCACATGATTTCCTTTGAAGCTTTTCTGCCTGCCCTTTCTGGTGAAGTACATTGTCAAGTGTCCCGAAGCCTTCTGGTAACCAGCTATGCAACCTTCATGTAAATGGCTGCACTGCAGGCACACTTTCTTTTGTGGCTGTTGCTGTATTGTTTGGAAAAGTTGCTGCTTCCTCAGGACTATTTTTGGCAAGAGTATTCTTTCCCACCCCAAAAGTTGCATGGACTTCTCTTTGAGGGTCCTTTTGACTTTCAATCAAAATGAGCAGGGCTGCCTATACTTATTAATCTAAATCTACTTTATTTTAGTTTAAAAAAATTAAGGGGTCACTCAAGCAACTCAGCTGACAGGTACAATGGGGTGGTAACCATTAGCTGGAAGAGCAAACTTCTTACAGAAGAGGGTGCGAGTGTGCATTTGCTCATTACTATTTGCATTTAAATACTGTGTGGAAAGCAGCAATAACACATCCAAGATAATTGCTGAATCTTTGTATTCACTACCTCTTAACTTCTCAAAAGCATTTAATTTGAGTAGTAACTTTCTGAACTTATTCTCAGTCTGTTGTAGTGACTGGGGAGGAACCACAACTGGGAATCTGTGTGTGTTCTGAGGAAATCAGGCACAAAATTTCCATTGATTTTTCAATAGTCACTGGATAAGTTTTGAAAATGTTGGGCCCATATATAGATCCATAACTTGGATCTAAACTTTCAGATGGATTGCTATTTCAGTCAATCTAATTCTGGATTCTGCCTCATTTTGGTGCATCTATACATCTTAAACTTCCAGAAAAATAAAAACAAACTGTCATTACTCTAGGAGTAAGTGCAAAGACCAAGTTCTCTACTTTTCCAGTAAGGTTTTTTTTTTTGTATTCATCTTGGTAATCGGTTACTGAAAGGACAAACTTGGCATGTGGGTATTTAATTAATGAGAATAACTGCTATTTGTAAAGACTGTCTTTACCCTAGCAAGGTTAATGTCTTTCACCTCTCTGTAGTCAGGAAGCTGTTACTGTTGTATGTGAGCACTCAATGTTGAACTCAGTCTGCCTGACTATGGAAGCAGCATTAGCAGGACTGGCATATATCTATTAAATTAACCCCTGAGAACATCCTTTATAGGCATATGTAGCAGTTTTTATTAAGTAGAGTAGAAACTTGCAGGTTGTACAAATCACAGCCTGTTTTGTACAGCAACTGTTTGATTTCATTATTTGATACTCTCACAAGTTATAATACTAATGGCATGAGTATGAGATAAACAAGCATGAAGAAAATGTATAGTTGATAGGATCCCTTTGCTGGTCTGTACTTATTTTATCAAGCTTTTATTCATAATTAGTTACCAGTTACAGTGGAGCCGTATTTTTTATTGCTATGAGTTGCTTTTCTTAGAAGACATGGAAAGCCTTAGACATCTGTGAATGATATTTTAACTGGTTTTATCTTTCTAGGAAGAAATCATCACATCCTCTGGTGGAGAGCTACTACTGGATCCATGTGGACAGCAGAAGAATCCACCAGACTACAGCCCTTTATTTGAATAACTGATCCAGGACTAACAGGGATGTATTCTGGATAGCTGTAGTAATAGATCCCTACAAAAGTAAACACTGAAAAGTAGTTAACAAACTTCCAAAGCCACTGGTCTTGTGGCCAAAAAGTATCCTCATTAGAAGGCCCATAATATTTCTGCTTTGCATCTGAGTTACCATCATTATTCATATTGCTAACATTTTTAAGGTGAGAAATTACTGGCAAATTACAATTTAGGACTACTCCCAGAAATTTTTCAAGGGGTTGTGGCCAGTTGTGCTGAACACTAAGTTCCTATGTGAATTTTCTTGATATCTGAGATTGAAAATGCAAAATGCAGTGAGAAGTATGGGTGAACACTATTCATAGAGTATTTTGTGAAGTACCAATATAGATGAACAGATTGTCTTTTTCCAAAGCAAGGTTTGTTGATTTCTGTTGACAATCTTATTACTCAGTGGTGCACACTTGGTACAAGAGAAGCAGTCTTAAAATGTCCTTTTGCAGTTTGTGATTGCTTAAATGGTTAAGTGTAGCTGAAAACTTGCCATTGTGCTTTTGAATTCAGGCCTACAAAATTCTCCGCAGCAGAGACAGAATAAGGTCGTTCACATTTTAGTTAAAATTTCCCGCAGTCCAACAGCCTTGGAAAGAATTTTACTCTTGTACAGAAAGTGGTCAATTTATTCTAAACTAGTTATTGTAATGAAAACAGTTTGATTTGCAGCAACAACTCCTCCTCTCACTGGCATTGTCTTGTTTTCTGCTTCCTGATGTGCAAGATACACGCTGGAGATTCCTAGCTTTGCTTTGCTACAGAACCAGATATTTTCTTTAGCTGAACTCTGAGTGAAGGTGGGGGTGTTATATTTATCCATAGAAAAGGTACAACTAATTACATTATCATCATGCTATTTCATGTTTTAAAAAAAAGACGCACAGAATATTTTCCTGATCCATTTGTTACACATACTGAACCCCATGAAAATAGACTGATAGCCTAGATCTATGGAGCAGTCGCTTAGCATTCATATAATTAAAAAAAAAAATCTTGTCACAGTAGTTAATTTGGCTTCTTGAAATTTGTGTCTTAGCAGTCGTTGCACTCTGGGCTGTCACACGGTACAGATATAGTCCTGTAAATAAAAAAGACATGGAATGCCTCCTTCTCTTCAGAAAACGTGCTAGGCATGCTAGAAAAGAAGACATGAAATTCCCAGTGTTTTTGAAAAATTACTCAACCGTCGTACACAATTTTGGGAATATTTATAGATAGAATATTGAAGAACTTGTTTCATAAGGAATTCACATTCAGAGACTGACAATACAGGTATTTATTTCTAGTGACACACTTTCCAGCAACTGCTTGCAATTTTAGCCGGTAAGAAGGCTTGGAAATACTAGCTCTATAGCTTATGTGTCCTCTTGTGATGTAATTAACATCACAACAGCATCATCACTTTTACTACAGAGCACATTTCCTACTTTTAATTTTCTAAAATTTTCTGTCTCTGTTCCATCCACTTCTCATTCTAAGTTTTACCTGGCTTTAAAATAAATCCCTTGTAAGTTCTCCTGCAAATGAAATTACTTGGAAAACTGCAATTTCATTTGAGAGTTTTATTATACTAATAAATGTCAGAATTCTCAAGTAAAGGAATTGCTTTTTTTTTTTTCCATAGCCTCACAGAAATAATGAAAAACAGCCAGCCCATTCATAGATTTAACAGGAAAAAAAAAAAAACAAAACTGAACAATACATAACCAGAAGTAGCAGCAATAAAATACAATGCAACTTAACTGAAGATAAATTTTGAAGGAAACAAAAGGAGATAAGAGCAAGCGGAATTATGAAGAACAGAAGATTTCCTTGGTAGAGATGTGCAGCTGCTGCTGACACACTTGAAGGCTCTGGGCATAGTAGAAACTTAGAGACGTTTTCCAAGCTAAAAAATGCTTTTTGTTGCTCTCCAGAAAATAAACAAACTATGAAAAGGTAACCAGTTAGTAGGAGGAATAGAACGGAAAGCTTTGAAAGAGTAAATATGGACAATTAAGAAAATAAGAAAGGGAAAAATGTGCTTATCCCATTATTTTGAAAGGATTTTGGATTTTTGCTACTCTGGGAAGAAGACTGGGCACTGCTACCTCCCTTTCTCTCTGCAAGTCTCCAGGATTTCAGCTTTGGCCAAAATCTACCTTGGAGTTAGATTTTACACTCAAGTCTGTTGGGCTGGTCCATACTGCAGTATTGAATGCTGCATCTGCTCCATGCTGTCTGCCTCTACATTTGGTGCTGTCTGAAGCCATTCATCACTGTATACAAAATGTTTTTAGTGCTCCAGTTTCATTGCCTGGAATGGCTAGCTTTATTCTGCTACACAGTGACCTTCAGGTCTTACTTTCTGATCTGTTTTTCTAGTGGTAGCTATTGTTGAGTTGTAAGAGATGTGTGCTATGGAGTTTCATTTTAAGATTTCCTGTCAATAATTCTCATCAATGAGACCACACAGAATACACTGAGAGACCTGTTATAGTAATTCTGTTTCATAAGGAAAAATGCAACAGTAATAAGGAAAACCTTCAACTTTTACATTAATTGAACGTTTCTTCATATCTGTTTCACAGCAATAAAATACAGCACACAAGATCCCAAGCTTGTTTGCATGTATCTTTATAAAAACAGCTCTTGAGGATTTATTCTTGCTTCTTTCTGGATCTACAGATGCATCTGTTCTTTCTAATTTTGTTTTAATCTGTTACTGTACATAGACATCTCCAATTCAAAACTGCTCTCTTCTCTAAAAGAGAACAAAAACCAAGCAAAGAAATTGACAGTAATAATGGATGACATTTTCAAGGCTACTCAAAGAATGCAGATGCCAGTCTATTACCTCTTATAATTGTTGTAATTAAATAATTATGTAGTATGAGTATTTGCATAGTAGTTTTATAAAAGAACAATCCAGGGCAACTATTAAGTACTAAATCCCTATTGTGCTGACCAAGTACCGAGCAAAAGAAGGTAGCTTCTGCCTCAAGAAAGAGATACCTAAAAATTTTAGTTATATCAAGATTATTTTCAGATCTACTGTGTAGAAATTGTTTCCAAATACCAGATTCAGAGTGAGAATTTCCACTAAATTTCAATGTCTTTGAATCAAATTAGTAAAACCTATTTCTTTGCTGAAGTGAGCCAAGATTAATAAACTGGCTACAGCAAAACAACTCAGATTTGTACAAACTAGGGATCAACTTCTGCTCATTCTTCCCCGAGACCCCAAGGACCTGAACAGAGGGCATTAATGGAGTTGCACCATGTTTCACTGAAATCTAAATTCTTCTCTTTACATAATGGCACAACACAAACCTGGGCTCAGGTGGAATTGGGTAGTTCACAGTGGAAGAATTTTTCTATTCCTTTGTATGAATAAATTTGTTTCATAATTTACAGGTTGGAATTGATTTTTCAATTATTTTCAAGGACTAACTTTCTTTTCTGTTTTATTATCCCTTTGCTTTAAGGTTCCTTTTTCTGTTCCCAAGAGGACTGGGTTAGTGACCTCTGTGGAGTAAGAATGTGCCCCTGGCTGGGCTATCAATTGCTGAATGAGGTGTTAGCACTTGACCAGATGTTTGATTAGTGTTTCCTGAGATGAATCTTCTGGAGACATACTGTCTAATGATAATGAAGCGTAATTGATTTTTATACCTCATTTCTTGCCCTGCAAGTGCCGTGTTAAACCTTATCTTCAAATATTTGTTTACTGCTAGTGATTAGTCCTGTAGCTGGTATATTTACATTATAACCCATAGCTAATACAAATTTTATACTAGGCTGGAGCCTTCAATGAGTTTAATCTCTCTTGGACTTTCTTCCAGTGGTTTTAAATGAATGTAACATCATTTTATGGTATCTTCATTAAATATCAATAAGTATTTTTTCTTATGGAGGAGAAATAACTTCAAAAGTGATTTGACATATTTTATTTGGTCATAATTGTGTTCATTTCATCTATGTGCAAAGAAAACACTTTGCATGTTAATGTTTCCTTTAAAGTTTAGCTGCCATCTCTCCCCTGTTCTCAGTTTGAGCAATGGAGGTAAAAGAAAGAGGTTGGGAGTTAGGACCTATCCCATATATTTTACATATAGCAGCAGACAAAGTCTTGAATAAATTATTTCCTGAGATGCAGCGTTTTTCTTGCTCACAAGGCTGAGACCCTTTGTCACTGCTTTTCCCCTACACAACAGCAACAGGAGGTGTTCACACTGGGTGTGAAAAGAGCCCAAGTAGAGTTGAATGAGTAGTGTTACAGTGCCCCAGGAATGGTACAGAAATAGTGCAGATCAAGAACATGGTAAAGACATATTTTGTATACAGGTGCGTAGAGGTAGGAGCAAGTGCAAATTCTTCTTTAGTAGAAGTTAATTATTTTAATTATACAACTGTCATGAATGCTCAACACATGTGGAGACATGGCCAGTCTTGGTGCACTTCCTATGGCACAAATGCACAGAACATAGATCGTCTGAAAGGAAAATCAGAAATACTTGCCTTAGACAAGAGTTAATATGCATTATTGTACAATATTTGGGACAGAGAAATTTTAAAATGTATTATGCATCACTATCAGGTTCTGAGAATGTAGAAGCTAAACCCTGCTTACCACATAAAGCATAATGAACTTCTCAAAGTGATTTTTAGAGCACTTAAAAATTCAACAAAGAATAAAGCTATCCTCAGTTATACTCATCTCCTGTAGGAAATGTTGTCAATATTGCAAACAAGAAAATGTCTTCTCATCTAGGAGTTTAAGCTTAATATTGGACTTAAATATTGCAGCAAATCATTCCAGAGAGCTGTACACTGAACACTGCACTCTAATTAGATAGCGTGCTGCACTTACATTTGTTCTTTATTCTCAAACTCATCTTGCTTGTGATAGCCTGATGCTAATGAGAAATATGTTTTTATTAAGTCATTCAAACCCAGTTTTCTGGAAAATGTGTTAAGGTATGTCTTTCATTATCATTTCTACCATTAATATTTTCTCTTAGGGAATCCCAGAAAAAAAAAATAATTCTGAGATGACTAGATGCATACAGTTCTGGTCTGAGTGCTAGACAGTATTTTGCAGTACTCACAGCAGGCTGGTTCATTACTTTTGAGTTTCAGTATGCTATGTGCTACCTTGGAACCTATTTACATTTTCTTGAATAACAAAGCAGTATAGCACTGCACATGTGAATAAACTGTTCTATGGGATGAAATGTTCACCAAATTCCAGTGCTAAACCCCCACAACATCCACTGGAGTTCATGTGGCCACCCTTAGTTGGTAAATATGAGAATTTTTTATGAGGACTGCCTGTCAGAATGATTTTCACTTCCCCCAGAAAGAAATTGAGCTACTCTAAAATATTCCATTAGCACTTTTTAATGGAGAAGTGTTCTGGTTTCAAAATGCAAAGCTTCATGAAATGGTTTCAGTTTTTTAGGTTAAAAAAGATTGAAAGTATCTAAAGGCATTTTTAATTGCACAAAATGTGGCAAGTATGCCCAAATTTGCCAGAAAAAAATATTTTTTTAAATTCAGTCCCCAAAGAAAATGTGCTGAATTAGGCTCGATACAGATATTCAATGTTTTTGACATTTCATTAGGTATCCATTCTCTCCCTTAATGCCAGTTTCCTTTTAAGGGAGAATGGAAATACCCAGGGGACAGTTATTTAAAATGTCAAGCTGATTAAATACCTCATTTGACAACTGAAATAAATTTATAAAGCTTTAAATAAGACCCCAGATAATGTTTTCTCCAGAAAAAAATCAAGCTAGCAAGGTGAGTTCAGAAAAAAATAGTTTATCTATATTATTCACAATTTTGAATGTTTTAAGTTACGTGCTTGGAGCATTATAGTATGATTTCCATTTATATACTACTAGAAAGTGTGAGTACTGAGAAATAATTGATTTAAATGGAATAATCAATAACATAATGGCAATTAGGTCTGCTATTCCAGTTTCTCTGGAAAAAAAGGCTAATTCTATCAACCCTATGGTTATGTAAAAGCCTAAGCCTATTCACGAACTTTTGCAGGAAAAAGTATCTCATTTTCCAAGCTGTCATTGTGACTAATCACAACAAAAGCCTTCTTGATTAAAGTCTCTGATTAAGAAATACAAAGTTCCAACTACATGTTCAAATACCAAATGGAAACATTTGCAATGACCCAGTTGCACGCAAATGTGAAACATCCCACAGAATAGCCATTGTCATGTAGCAAAAATGGACAGCTTGGACTCCAGTTGTTCACCTTAAGCTCATCTAGAAACGCTGATTTCATCCGGAGATCCAGGCCAGTGTAGTACCAGTTCTTCTGTCAAAGATCACTGGTTATTTGAGAGGACATGAGTGTGAAAACTTTTGAAACCTTGAGATAGTTCCATTATAGGAAAAAAAAATAATTCCCCTTCCCCACGCTACATAAGAGTCAGTTTGCAAAGGGCAAAAAGGGGGCTTTGTCAAAGTGTTGCAGACATGTTGTTTTCCTTTTGGTAATCAGACATTAAGGCAATTTGCTGAAGTCAATGAGAAGTAAGTGGGGAATAAGAATTTTGCAGCCAGGTCATTTTTTATTAATCCTGTTCTACAGCACCACACATAGAGTCGTGAAGTGATAACCCATCTGTTCTCGGAAGTTGTTCAAAATACAATGGACTAAAAATATTCTGTCTGCTAAGGAGACAGTCAAGGTGATTTGAAAAGGTTTGGATGCTTTTACTCTGGGCCACAGTCTGCAGATAAATTAAGAGGCATGATGGCTTTTTTTCTTTTTTCCTTTCCTCCTTCCCCAGACCTATTAATAATGAACCAAATTCACAACAACCAAGGAGAAACCTGCCTGCTGGCCAATATTCTGTTTGTAATGCTGTGTCTGCACCTGCCCATGGTGCTAAATTCATTTCAAGTTACACTTAAGTAATTGATGATTACTTGCCATATCCCTTTATAAAGCTTTTTTATCAATGTCTTTGGTGGTTCATTTTGTATCAGCAGCAAATCAATGAAATTTTAATGGAACAGAGTGCTCTACTTGAGGCTGAATTAATGTTGCTTTACCTGTTTCAATATCGAGTGAAGTTTTCAAAGTCTAGAAGGATAACAATTTTTCAGATATTTTTCTTTGATAACTTTGTTTCTGCACAATGATGGCATCCTTGTGATCAGCTGCAATAAAGGTTAAATGCATTAATGAACTTTTAGTTTAACATTAGCAGTGTGCTGTGAGAGACCATGGAAAAATGCTGTATTTGAAGCTGATGGCTGGATTCTTGTAAATGCCCCAGAGATGTAGCAGGGAACATGTTAACTGCTGGAATAGTAGCTGGGGAGTCAGGGGGGATCTGAAATGGTTTAAAAATCTCCAAGGTAATGCAGTAATCAACCGTGCATAGTGAAGTACAACGAAGTCATGAATTGAGTTCCCTTCTTTAAAACTGCAGGAGGAGCCTGTATTGTTGTCAGAATAATCCACAGCACTGCAGGAATAATATCATCCACTGCACCCCCTCGTATCAGCCCGCACAGCACAGACATCTTGCCTGTGAACTCAGCACAGAGGCAGTACCGGGGCTTCTAGTGGATTCTGCTAGCCTGTGTCTGTCACAAATTAAGAAATTTAAGCATCTTGAGAAGCTCAAACAACTCTTACACTTAGCATCATCTGTATAGCAAAGCAATTGAACTATTTTATGCCCTTGCAGAAATGACTCTTTAGTTAAACCTAAAACAAAAAATCACCTTTGCAAGTGAGAGCAAAATTGAGATAAATATCAAGGAAACAACACTTGTTGCTTTGCACTGGGTAAAGTTCACTTAATTGATCTAAACTCACCTGAACTGATCTGGATTCATGTCCTGGCTTTGCTTTGTGAGCAGTTTTGACAGACTTCCCACTTGTTCCTCTTTGCTCGTTAGTGCTCTGAAGTGGAGGCTCAGAGGCCGAAGGGCTCACTCTTGCAGCTTTCCTGGAGGAAACTTCCAGGAGCAGTTTTCATCTGCCAAAAGTCTCCTATTTGCTGAGCCCTACCTGGACCAGGAACCCAAGGCAGGTCTCCTAAGAACTTCTGCCACAGGTTGATTCCTCTCAGGCTGAACACAGTAGATAATTTACAGATGGAGAAGATAAAACTGGCAGTAGGAAATACATGGGGGAACGCAGAATTATCCTGGCTTAAGGAGTCCTCACCTGCTGAAAAGGACTTCAATGTGCTGCATGTGGCTGCACGATAGAAACGAGAAGACAGCAGGAAGGAAGCTTCCGTATTGCCTCCAAAGACAAAGGAAGGGAGCCCTCTTCTCCAGTAACATTCACCCGATGGAGGCCAACTGGTAGGTAAGCTGCATTTTTTTGTTGTTGTTTGGCTTAGCTTCCCAGAATTGCCAGGGTAATGGTGCTGGAATGTGAAATCCCACGGCAATTGCTAAGGAGGTTAGTGTTCACTGACCCAATTTGTTAACCCAGTCCAAAGTTCAAGTCTGATCTGGAAAGAATCTAAAGGAAAAAATTGTCCCATGTGTTTGTATCTCCATGACTCGCTAAAAGAAAAGCAAACATTGCTTCAGTATTGAGAATATTTACAAAAATGTAAATGTTTTTCAATGGGTGTTGGATCAATCCTTGAATGCAAAATAAAGCAAATTTGCCGCCTTACCTTCACAATCACATCTGGAACACACATTATCAGGGCAGTTAGCATTATGCTTAATGAAACTGTTGCTATTCAATGAAATAAAGTGTATCAGTCTCTGAAATTGTAAATTTAAATCTTATCCCTAACACCTTTCTTCATAGAACACTACACACAAATTTCAGATACAGGAGAGGGAAAACTCTGAAGACTTAGAAATGTCAAAATAAGAAATGTCTAAAATTGAATTGCTGTGGTAGAGGGAGTGGTGAACAGCTATGTTCTGGTTGATTTGATGTGCTTCGATACAGTCTATCAACTTTCAAAAGCTGGGACTCTTTAATACATACTGAAATAATGCTCAGTAATGTAATAAAGCTTTTGCATAATAGGGAGTGCTGTAAATAGCTACCAAGAATATAATTATGCCTGTTGTTTGCAATGAAAGTGTTCTGTTTTGATTTCTTTTTTTTGAAAGTAACCTCAATATCCATCTTCTCATTACAGAAGAACAAGCTGGAGAACATCCAAACAAAATTAACGTTTTCTTAAATAGTTTTGATGAAATGTTTGTTTATTTAATATGTTGTGGGTATTTTCCATGGTAATTTAGTTTTCAACAAACCAAGGAGTCCAATAGATGAAATGAAACATAGACACAAGATTTGTGAATTTAGTTTATTAGAAGCAGCAGATAAAGGAGAATCTCCTGCCCTCATTCTGCATAGCAGAACACCGGGTTGAAGAGCCACTTAATGAAATGAAAGAAAGGAAGCTGCTTTTAATGGGAGAACTGTAAAATCATACAAAAATGTGAGGTTTTAGGGGGCCTTTGGGAGTAATGTTTGCATTAAAATTTAAGGATGGCTTCTCCTGAACTTGTGTGGAGATTGCTCAGTTTTTGTTAATCTTTCAGTGTGGGATTTTTTGGTTTTCCTTCCATGTCACCACACCCTCTAGAGGACCATAGTTGACTAATTTCTTGGTCCAAACAATAAATTTTAGATCTGTCCTTGTATTGTTACAAATTTCTTTCAGATTGTTATTTCTGGAGGTCATCTTTCAGTAAAGTTTTTGACATACACTTTTTAATCTTAGATTACAGCAGAGATGCTGGAATTCATTATTGTGAATATGGACAGAAGCTCTATTGAAAGAAGGTGAAAAGTATTTTACAGAAGCCAACTGGTAATTCTTGCCCATGTTTCCGTTTTGCAGTATTAAAGTTCCTAATATGTGTATAATAAAACTATTGAGGTGTTGTTGTTGTTGAGGATTTTTGTTTGTTTGTTTTTAAAACTATTTGATGGGGTACCAGAGGATTTGTTGAAGGTGTCATTTTAGCCTATGCAGCTGGAGTTTCTTCTTTAAGTTTGATATTTTGCAATGACTGCTGTTATTACATATCTGATAAAATACTCTTGATATGAGTTCTGTAACAGCTACAGATATGACTGAGAAAGTGTCTGGGGTGTTGGGAGGTATGTAAGGATATTAAAAAAAAAATAATAAAAAAAAAAGAGCCCATTTCTAACCAAAGAATGCAAGGAAACAATTTGTCACTATTGACAGCAGGAAAATGAATAAATATTGCAATAGATATATGTCTGCCCAAGAATTTATATTAGCATCTGAGTGATGTCCTGTCTCAGGAAGGCCACTAGAACAGCATTATTAACTTCCTTGATGGAGAGCTTTCTTTTCAGGCAGTGAATTTGTGGTGTGAAATCAACATCTTGTTTATTGCTTTCCTTGTATTCTTTTACTTCCTACAGGAGTATGAATGTTATTACATTACAGTATCTTTTTTTTTTCCTTAAAAAAAAAAAAAAAAAAAAAAAGCCTTAGTTGCATTTACAGATCCAAGCTCAAAAATTCACATTTTGTCACCACAATAGAAGTGGTGAAACTGAAAAGTCTCAGGTATTCCATGTAGCTTTATATGTACAATGTATGTTCATCATATTTGGAGCCAATGTCGAGGCACAGAAAGTTCTGACAGTTCCTGTCAGTCTGTTTAGATACTCATTATCAGAGTCCATCATCAATAGTAATCAGAAGACTGTAAAAGGAACAAATAGTTCATGTTTTCTGGGATAATAAAGAGCTAACTCTAGTACAACTCAGCCAATGAACTGGTCAGTGCTTCTACTTCTTTCTTGTTGCTCAATTTTCCAGGTCCAGGATCTTCTGCTTCTTTTCAGAGATATAGGTATCTTCCTCTTCTTGATTCCTGCCTCCTGCTTGGTTGTGTGGTATGTTTTTTTGGTTTTTTGTTTGTTTGTTTGTTTGGGGTTTTTATTTTTCCTCTTTACAGTCTAGTGTTTGCTGGTAAGTTGCAGTCACTTGAGAGCACCTTTAAAGTATGTTTGAAGCAGTTCTTTGGCAACCGTGCCAGAATAGTTATTGTAGAAAAAGCAGAGAAATAAAACTCAGATAAACAATTTAGTTAAACAAGCTAAAACAATTTCACAGAATCACAGTATGTTTGGGATTGGAAGGGACCTCGAAAGATCATCTAGTCCAATCCCCCTGCCAGAGCAGGAACACCCAGATGAGGTTACACACGAAGGCGTCCAGGCAGGTCTTGAATGCCTCCAGAGAAGGAGACTCCACACCCTCCCTGGGCAGCCTGTTCCAGTGCTCTGTCACCCTCACTGAGAAGAAGTTTCTTCTCAAATTTAAGTGGAACATTTTGTGTTCCAGTTTGTACCCATTACCCCTTGTCCTATCACTGGTTGTCACCGAGAAGAGCCTGGCTCCATCCTTGTGACACTCACCCTTTATATATCTGTAAACATTAATGAGGTCACCCCTCAGTCTCCTCTTCTCCAAGCTAAAGAGACCCAGCTCCCTCAGCCTTTCCTCATAAGGGAGATCCTCCACTCCCTTAATCATCTTTGTTGCCCTGTGCTGGACTCTCTCCAGCAGTTCCCTGTCCTTCTGGAACTGAGGGACCCAGAACTGGACACAATATTCCAGTTGTGGTCTCACCAGGCAAACTGAATTCATTCTGATTTTATATGTAACAACACCAGAACTCTTTTGAAATTTAAGAAAAGCTCAGTGCCTCCACTTCCAGTCTCCCCTTAGGCTCTCCTAAGTTCCTGATTCTTATTAGTTTTGAACTGAGTGCTCAAAGAATGCTCTGCTAGTGCCTGCCTGATCCAAAACTCCTGGAAATCCATGCAAGTCTGCTTTTATCTTCATTTTCCAACTTGTTAAACATCTGATAGAAGAAGATATATAAAGGATGGGAAGTCTCAAAATAAGACCTTTCTAGGAATGAATCCAATAGACCCCAAAGACCTGAATTCCATGAAACAATTTCAGAGGAGTGTCTGAACTCTTGTGCTTCATATGAAAACATCTGAACTTTTTTGAGAACAATCTGTAATGAAAATGTCCCTATCTACTTTTTAATCTATCCTGCCACTTTGGATGATAAGTCCTTTAATAACTCTTCAGAATACATCAAAATGTCATGCTCTGCTGAACGCCTACTTTTTTCCCTCTGGATCCTAGCTTAAAAATGAATGCTGTACAGTAGGAGATCATTTTGGATTACAGAACAACTTCTCAAAATGTCAGTGGTAAATAGTCAGCAAATCCCTTATTATCAATAAAATGGTACTGATATTCAGTAAAAAGCAATTTGTAATACTTTCAAATCCATATCCTCACAAACCTTTTATCTTGTGGCAATCCCACCAGCACCAAGCAAAATACAGTTTAATGCAAGAGGAATATTTGGGCTTTTTGCATGCCTAATGAACTGGAGTAAATATTTTAGAAACTCCCACTGGACAAGGGACTTTGATTTTAATAATGTTTTAAATGAAACAATTTAAAGATGGTTTTAATTCACTGTCTTTCATCACTGTAATAGGTATAAAATCCTTTAGTATTTGTTCAGGTAGCATTCATTTTCTGAATAAGAGTCTATTATTGTTTATGAAACTGCTTTGCTCTGAATACTACCTTGAATGTCATTAAATTAATCTTGTTGAGGGTTTTGGTCTCTGGCTTGTGTTTAGTTACCTTATTCATTTACACATATTCCTTAAAAGCTCTCTATCTTGTGTGAAGTGAGAAAAACACCTCTCTACTGTTACTTGTGTGGAAATTGCAACTCAATAGTCCTTAAGCCAGTATTTCTTCGATGTAGGTCAACTGTAAAATTCTCATTGACTTCATTGACAGAGGAGTTAGAAAAGAAGCCAGTGGAAAAAATACTATGGAAAATTGTATACTGTCAGAGAAAATGTGGTGATGTAAGACGAAAGGTGTGAGTGTAGTGATAGGCATTGGTGTTCAATTGAAGAGTGCAAGCTTGTTTAACTGTAGTGCTGGGCTTGCAGCACCACATTACTGTACACTTCATCTTATTTCTGTAGATTTTAAGATCGGGAGGATGAATTTGATTCTATTTTTGACTTATCTGCTGAGGTTTTCTGATTGGTATCATCAAGGGAAATCCCATTAATGTAAGACAGCTCAAAGTTTACCAGGAGATAAGTGGATCTGTAAAATTTTTGCCAAAGAAATAACAACGAAAATGGTCTTGTAAAATGTATCTGCTACAACTTAGATATTGCCGCTTACAAGTAAACATTCTTTTGGTAACACGCAATACTAGGTCTTCAAATAGAGATGTTATAGAAAGAAAAAAGCTCTGAAATTTTTGAATCAAAACTGGCTAGGTTTGGCTTCCAGAAATGATCCAGTCTGAGTAAAACGGTGCCCCAAGTGTGTGTCAAAGTTGTTCTCAAGTATCAAACCATTTTAAAATCAGCTTCATTAATAGTAGCTAAGTAGACCTCTGGTTGACTTCACCGTAGCCTGGAGTGCCGATATAACTTTTCTTTGTCAAACTTGTGGTTCCTAAAAGTATTTTACTATTCTTTCTCCAGCTGCTTTTTCCTTCTAAACTGCCAGTTGTAGTCCATAATTGAGCGATCAGCAATGTTGACAGTTGTGGATTGCATGGTTGAATCTCAAAGCACTTTTTGCTAGAAGTACAGATTAGACTACTGCAGTGGTATGCCTCATTTAGCACTTGAGCAGAGTTGGAAACAGCTAAGGCTGAACTTACTTGAATAACTCCATGCAAAAGGATGACACTGCATGCAAGCTCCAGGGGATAATCTAGACACACTTCAATATGTACAAAGCGAGCTTTAAGATGTAAAAATGGGGCATTAAGGTTTGGTGATCATCACAACAGCTCCTCTAAGGTAAAAGGAAGCAAATGCGTGTCAAGCTGTTTCCATAGTCCATACCTCAGTTATTGTGCCTCTAAAGAACATAATCCTTAGCTTCAATTCATTCCCTACATGGGGATTTAGATGATTTTCTTCCTTCAACATTATCTACTCCTTTCATCCTACCAGAGAAAAATTCAGCCCTATTCAGAAGACCAGCACACAGCCAACGCAGATCTTTAGTGTTTTGAAGCTCCTGAGTGGGTGTGCTGGGGAGCTGATATACTGGGAAAAATGCAATGGTGCCTTGCCATGAAAACTGCGTTTCTATGACCTGTGGAACAAGACAGTTGTATGTGGGCTGGAAATAGAATTGGAAAGAGTGTTTGCTCCATGATGGGCTGCATTCCAGTGAACTTAGCAGTAAGTTAATAATGCAACAACTTCAAGCAAAACACTAAATAATATTAAATATTAGGTGCCAAATGTTTGTTTGTTTGTTTGTTTTTAATCTTACACAAGCAGTACATACACTGAGTTTTTGAAAAGGTGTGCACTACCCAAAGAAAAGAAGAGTAATTAAAACCTCATTACAACTGATGGAAAGAGAAGGGCTTTGAGACACTGCCTGCTTCAGAAGTTCAGCATATCTAATTTCTTTCCTTTTGAGCTTAGTGTACAGAATCTGAAAATGAGAATATAGTCTAAGTAGTCTTATTCAGACAGATATTAGTGAACTCTTTTTCTCTGCATATGTCTGCTGCAAGCAGACATGAATGTATTCCTCCTGTGCTCAGAGATCTGAAGTCAGTGAACATAGTGCTGAGTCAAACTAATAAACCTGGAATTGAATGAGTATATATTACCTCTGACACTGTGCAAATCGTTAAGCCTAGCTCATCATTTTTGGTGTTCAACCTGATGACTTGTAATGCTGGAGTCAGGATACTTCTTATTGGCTGAACCTGAAGAAGGGAAAAAGGGGAAAAAGACCTTACCAGGATTGTTTCATTTTACTTTCTCTTCCTTTTTTTAAAGTAAGTCAGTCAATATGCTATTTGATTTTCCTCAACTTGCATAATGCATCAGTGATAATTATTCTCAACTCTCTATTACCATATTTCTTGCCAACCACCTTCTAAAAAACATTTTTGTGTACGGTAGTATTTATTCAAGTGTGCAAGAGGTTTAGTCACTAGGACAAGTCTGCTGAATTGGGGTTGTCCTGCTCACACAATCTCAGCACTTTGAGTCATTGCCACATCTTTTAAAACAGTATTTTGCTGAACCACGCTGCCAGATCAATTTTTTTCCTATTTATTCTTGGTATGATAGGAGAACTTTGAGTGACTGTAGCATCCCTCATAGCTGGCTTAGTTTTGTAAAACATATATATTGGAATAGAGCCTTTCTTCTTATAAGAGAGGGAAGCCCCACTGCAGTATTCTGTCAAGATTTGACAAGGGTGCATATCTTATCATAAATATAATAATGACAGTAGTTTTGACAGGCATGGAGTCAAGTAGGTTGTATTCTGTTTTTTTTCTGGACATTCACAATCGAACCTTTCTGAGGGTTTGGCAGGCACAGCCAACTTAAAATGTTCCAGATCACACTGAAGTTGCAACAGGCATAAAATACTCCTTAGCTAGTGTGTCACTGTCACTGCAAGAGGCCTGAACACTGAAATGTCAGTGAGTTCACTTTTTCATCATCCTTCTATTTGGGAGACAAGCAGACAGCACAATCTTTATTTAAAAATAAGTATCTTAATAGCATTTGGTACTTCAGGCTGCATGTGGTGTCACGCCTTTGAAATTAAAACAGGAGGATAAGGCAAAAAATGACTTGTTTTGTAGAAATAGTAGCCATTTATGGACTGGGATGATTATACGTGCTTCCAAGAAATTAGACAGGGCTGATTATCTTGGCAGATAGCATTGCAGTTCATGTATTTGTCTCTCAGTGTATATTACAAGCATGGTCTTGGTTGGGAACATACTACAGCCTGGCTTTTCAAATGTGATGAGTGGTTTTTTGCATTGTCTTGTTTTCTTAGCTAGAGACATTTTGTAAGGTTTTATATTTGCTAGTGTTTTGCAGAACAAATCCTTTCAAAGGAACTCAGGCAAAAAATTGAGGCATCCAAAATCATTAGTCATTTTTGAACAATCTTGCTTTCCTTGTTATTTGATAAAATGCTTCTCAACAGTTCTTGATTAGAGCTTCTAAGGGAAATTAAGGGTCCAGAATATGGTTATCAACAAGAATGCTCAATTCATGGTCTCCATTTTGATGGGTGATTTTTATGTATGTTAAATATAGTACATAGATGCAATGCTGTAAGCCAGCCTAACCAAGAGGGTCTAGCTCCTATCTGGCCCACTACCATCTTTTTAGAAGATATGGGGATGTGTTGCCAAAACAGTAAATGTTGCCACTGATCCAATGATGTGTAGAGAAGAGGTTGTTTGTGCAGGAACTGAAATGTGTTTGCCTATAAAAGAGAGAAATACTAAGAGATACATCCACCCTTTTGGCTGTGTCATCCTCAAGTGGATGTGGAGCAATTGGACCATGACAGCTGCTAGCGCCCTGGAACTCAGGTGAGAGGGATGATGAGGGCCATTCTGCCCCACCAGTCCGTTGATATCCCTGTCGGTTGATGAAAATTTAGAGCCTCTCCTCATTCTCTCTCCTCTTTGATGGGAATGGATAGGAAACTTCAGCGCAAGGTAGAAGGCCTCACAGACTGAAAGGAAGTGGAAAGAAAATCAGCCTCTACTTAGCAAGTCCCTAGGCAGTAATTAATTTAGGAGTCAGGCTGAAGTTCTTTTAACCTATTTCATGATTTGTCACTACTGCTTCTTTTTTACATTGTCAGTGCAAAGAGTCATCCTTTCAACAGTGTAAGCTTTCAAGGTCTTCAGGTCAGTTTTGTTTGGAAACCTATTTCTTTTTTTCATGAAGACTATGATGGACTAAAAATGCTATTTTTCTTTTGATATCATGAATCAATTTCAGTATTTGAAAGTTTCATTAAAATGTGAAAGATTACAAATTAATTTCAGTATTTGAAATTTCCATTAAAAACGTGAAAGAAAACTACTCAGAATTTCACAGTTGTGATGGCTGTTGAAAACAGTCAACTCCATGAAGACTACTACAAGCTGGTTCAATGTAAGAATTTGAATGTCAGTCTCCTGTGTCAGGTTGCTACTTTATTAGCAGGCTTTTAACTATGTTTTCTTCTGTTCCTCCCTTCCTTTTCTTTGTTTCTGTATTCAGAGAAACTGAATTTGTGTGATCAACTCATCTTCCTAATGTACCTTGTAGCCTTCTGGCTGTGCTACCAACACTGAATGAAGACATCAGAAATAGATTTGTTGTTTGTGAAGGGATTTTTTTGTGTTTGTTTTTGGTATGTTCTGACTTTCTCCCACAACTTCAACAAGAGATTCCTAAGTGATAAACACTGGGCTCATCAAGTTAATCAAGGTGATTGCCAATGGAGGGTGATCGAAAGTGATTAGTCATGTGATCAGGAGAAGACAAGTATATATGTTTGTATGCTTATCTGCATATCTTAAGTGAATACTCGCAGAGATAGTAAGATTGCTAAGCAGTCCTAGATTTTGGGAATGTGTTTGTAATACACCACAGCACTATCAAGGCTAAATTACAGACATAATGGCTTGAATAGCATAGACTTATTAATCACATTTACTAATTAAGAAAATTGCTCTCTTCCCCCACCCATTGTCGTTAGAGAGAAATTATACAGTATTGATATTTCCATGAGAAATCAACATTAAAAACAGTGGTTTTTTTCTTCCCCCCCTGCCATTGTACAAGTAATTGGATAGGGAAAAAGTATCAGCACTAGATTCCATGAGTTTCAGACATATGACAGCAATGGACAGTGTGAATCAGGGTTTAAAAAATAACATGTCAGCTGTAAATACTTTTTATCTTTTTTCAAGAGTCACCTACAAAACACAAGGCAGATTTAAACTATTTGTTTTGAATAGCAGAAAATAGATTAGCTGTTACTTGA
This sequence comes from Columba livia, assembly GCF_036013475.1. Classification (NCBI taxonomy): domain Eukaryota; kingdom Metazoa; phylum Chordata; class Aves; order Columbiformes; family Columbidae; genus Columba; species Columba livia. The sequence goes on along the minus strand of NC_088607.1, from coordinate 27,277,111 downwards.
GCCCATTCAATGATTTAAAAAGAAGCTTAAAAAAAGCAGGCAAGTTACCATCTTATAGTCAAGATTTCTGTTCAGGAGGAGCACATGCATTAACCAGTCAAAGATTACTATTATGTGTCATTCTCACTGTAAAGCTGCATGAATGTGTGCAAGGTTCACAGTTTAAATGTGCAAAAGAATGTAGTCTGTATGCAGAACAGGTGATGACCAATGCAATCTAAATACTTCATGGACCATCTGGGCTTTTGTCTACTTTAAGATGGAGAAGCAACTGCTTGACATGTTGACCGTGAAACTGCAAATACCAGTATTGTACAGTAGTTTTCAGTATTTAGTTTTGTGTCTTTCAGTGAAAGAATGCAGAAAGAAACCTTTTATCTAGCTCATCTCCTTTCAGTGACATAGGATTACTGACAGATGTTTTGTCCTTTATTGTCTAACCAGTGACAGAACTTCCCTGTCCACTCTAATGAAAAACACAGAAACATTCTGAATTAGAAAATTTCTTCCAGGATCTGAAATCTCTGCTGCAGCCAAAGTTTGTTCCTCCTTTCCCTTCTCTCAATGAGAATGGAGAACAATTTATCACTATACTATTTTTACCAATCTTCATATTAGAGAACTGTTGTCATATTACCTGTAAGGTTTCTCTAGACTAACCTTACTGAATTCCTGCAGCTTTTCCTTCTGGTTCTCATGTTTTAAAACCTGTTATTACTCTTAATAGTCTCTTCAGGAATCAGCAATTTGCTTTTGTCTGCCTTAAGCAGACTGACCAAACTGCAGTCAGTGTTCTAGCTGAGCTCTCTCCAGGATGATGAAGCTCCATTTCAGATTTACAGTATTCCTGTTAGTACAGTTCAGAATATGTAACCTGCATGGTTCATGCTTATTCAGGTTTAATCTTAACAACCACATTTTTTGCTGACATAACTTGATTGTTTGTTTCCATTTGTTGTGTTTAGGTTCTTTATTTCCACTTCCTGTGGGCAGTGCTCTGCAATGGTACTAACTGAATCTATCTTACTCACTTCAAACCATTTTTCTCACTTGCCAGGGTCATTTAAAACTCTGATAATGTCCTCCAAAATGCTTGTAAATTCTCCTGGTACGATGCCATGTGTGAATTGTGTGTGTTTATTTCATCACTCAAATAATTTACAGATATTTATGGCTTGAATAGCTTAAAAAAATCTCATGACAGACCTCTTAAAGATCTTGCTTAGTGTCTCTTAGTCTGATAATGAGTCATAAATTGTTGTTTTTTTAGTATGTTTTACTTGCCATTCTGCAAATATTTCCAGTTTATTGTGATGTCACAGTGTCAAATACCTCACTAAAGCTGAGATGTGACACATTTATTGCTTAACCTTGCTCATTAAGCTAGCTAGAAGGAAATTCAGTTGCTCTAATAAGATGGTTTTTGAGAAGACCATACATCATGGAGGGGGTTATTTTATTTATTTATCACTGTTCTTAGAATGTTTAGCAACTCTTCCACAATCTTCCTGGGCATGAGATAAGGCTGGGTGATCTGTGTTTTTCAGGTATTCCTTTTAAAAATATTAATAGGTGTCATTTTACCCTTCTGCTTTTGCAATCTCATTCATATTTTCCCTAAAAATCAGAATCGGTTTCTGATCTTGAGGCACAAATATACACACTTGTGTTTCTGGGGGAGCTCCTTCCAGCTGTAATTTTGTTCCACTTGCAGGCTCATTGTATTGCTCTCCTAGCTGTCACTACCTAGAAGAGGCATGCCTGTGTGTGTTCAGGCACTCCCAGTAATTGTTATAAGAAAGAACCAACTTCAGATAAAGCAGGATAGAGTCCACAGAACAATACTGCATTTTCAAAAACTACCTCACAGTATCAGTGTTTTGAAAGCATACATTAAGGAATGTTATTAGAGATTGAAATTTTCTTACACGTTTTAAAATGGATTAGTTACTTGCTAAGGTTCCACACTATACATAGATGTAAGTGAACATAAAAGGTATAGAACATTGAATAATTACTTTCTTCATTTCCACATCCTAAACTTACGAAGGAAATGAATAGAAGTATCTCATAAAAATATGAGCTGCAACTGTGACTACCAGATAACTAGAGCTCCTTCTTGGGATAAGAGCGTGCAGAAAATATTGGAAACTACTGGCACAGGATAGCTATAGTCCTAGCCTGTATTATCTAATTACAGTAATATAAGGATTTTTACCATTAAGCAAAGCTAAAACAGTTTGTATAGTTTGCATACCTTAATTTGAAACTGCAAACACACCAAACAACTCCCACAACAATCAATCAACTGTTTGCTTGTTCCATAATATGGGGCAGGGGAGGCAAGGCACAAAGTGTCTGTATTTTTATCAGATATCATGCATTTGATGTAGTCTGATTATAAGTTACAACCTACTGGGTTAATTAAGATGTTTTTAGTGTTAGAAGATGATGTTACAGGAAGTCCTCAATTTAATGAGATGGTGGACAATTTTATCAGAATAATAAAACATTAGCTAAGAAAGCTGCAAAAACTAACTTTGCTCTGTAATTTTTATTTTAAATTAATAAAGGATCAACATTATTGCATGGGTGGTTATTTGGTAGTATTTATTTAAGAACTGGCACAAGAATGTCTGCATTGCTACAGCTCAGCCATTGTCAAGGCATATGTGCAAGCAGATGAAGTGAGAGCACAGGCATAAGAAAATGTTCAGTATATTTTAGCCTGCTGCAATTATCTGGTGAAAATGACTCAATGCGTGTCTAGGTCCTTAGGGATGGTCAGGAGAAAACTTTTAAGAGTATGATGTCAATATACAAAGCATATCTTAGAATTCCACGCAAGGATGAATCCAAATAGAGGTCTTGCATAAGACCTCAAGGAAGCACTACAGTAGATGGACACCATTCAGCCAGGATTACTATCTCACAGTGCTGTTCCTGATGTTTTCCTATGCTGACACAGATCAAGTGAAAGACCAGTTGAATACAGGAGATTTTTTTTTTATGTGTTGAAATGATGAATAACACTAGTTCATACTTTCTCTTCATTCTCACATAATAATGTTCCCTGAAGCTCTGGCAAGAACCGTGTGGCTTGCTTGTTGCAGGTGAAATGGATCAGTTGCAAGGGAATGGAGCAGACCCTTGTCAATGTTTTTTTTTTTTTCCTGAGCACTGCCTCACTTTCAGTGAGAATCTTTGTGGAAGGCTGACACTGCTACAAGGTTAGACAAAAGACTCTAGAAGTAGGATTTATTTTTAACTAATCTGAATGACTGATTAGATGATCAATATATAGCTTGGAGCAAGGCAACTAGAAGTAGTCAATACTCTGGTCCAAAGTGAGAACTCGGAGTCTCACAACAGAATGGAGTTTTTGCACATTCTCATAGTGAAATGTTAGACCTTCAATACAAGTTTCCCAGCTTCTGTAGGATCAGTTGGATGGTATCAGGGTACACAAGCTGAGGATTCCTCCCATGGACTTCTAACAACAGAAGCATGGACAGCAAGACAAAAAAAGAAAAAAAAAGATTGGCATGCAAGGTTTCTTTTTCGGGAGCTGCGGTTTTTCTGGGAATTAAGCTTTAGCATTATAGGGGAGAAAAAGCCTTTTACACATGACAATAATTAATGAATATTAAGCGGCAATTAAAGCAAACTTAAAAGTGGATAATCATGCCTTTCACTAGTAGTTCAAATATAATGTGGTGTTATTTTTCTTTCAGAATACTCAGACAAAAGGATTGAACTAAGAAAGAAAAGTAAGATAACAATAGCCTCCTGCTTTGTTGTAAATACCGTTTTCTACATCAAAGGATCCATTTCTGCTTTTAATACTAAGCAGAGAATGTTTTGAGGATTTCAGACTTTTTTCTCCCAGTGTATGTTTTTCAACTCCAGCATTCCAAAACCAGTTCCATATTCCCAAAATGTAGGTTTTTATCACACTGTTGACTTTGAGAAAAGTCTTTCCAGCATTTCAGAAATTCTTTAACAGAATAAGGGGCTACAGCTACAATAGCTGGTTCTTCCAGCCCATGGGTATTCATGTTTCTGACAGATGAGGAGCAAACATCTTTTTATACGTTGGAAGAGAAGAACTACACATTCAAGCTGTGATATGTTTTATTGCTCAAAACTTCATCATGTTCCTTAGGCCTTGAAATGAAAATTTATTGTAATACTGAATGTGGTTAAGTCAAAAGCTACTGCTCTCTGAAACATTGACATGGCTTTAGGGATGATAAATCAATATGACCATTAATTTTCACATGTTCATGAGAGGACCTCCTTCATGCTGGAGATGTGGGACAGAAAATCTTTTTACATGCATTCTTAATAGCTCCTAGTAGAAACCTCATGACTAGAATTTTACAGCATGACTTATTTCTTTCTCATCATTACAACATGGAAAATGAGTGCTGGGAAGGTCTAATGCCTTTTTTATTTTTTTTTTTTTTTCCCCTGAAATATCTGTGTCTGAATTGACCAGTCTCAAGACTTCTTCCATTAATTTCAGTGATTTGCTATCACTGCATTTTAGAGGCTGATTTGATGGCCTAGCACTGTAAAAGGACTGCAAATATTCTTTGTGCTATTGTTGCAATTACTATTACTATTAAGAACTTTTTAATTATTCACTCATTTTTCATAACTATGATTCTAACCATCTTTAAGTGGATATTAGTGCTATTCCTTCTGAATGTTATTTGATGGTTCCAACAAAAATCTTGATTATTTTTTTTTGAGGGGAAAAAAATTCCTTTTGACTTTTCGAAGTACATAGGATAAAGAAGGAAAAAAGGAGAGGTTCCAAATAAGCTATATCAAACTTTCTGTCTTGTAGCAAATTATACACAAATTTTCCATGACTACAAAGTAACTTTTCCCTCTTGTTGTAGTTTTGAATTGTTTTAAACCATAAATAGTACCTTGGAATAATATTATAACAGAGAGAACCATATTCAGTACATCTGGCTGAATAAATAAACTCCTAATCCCCAGTGACTTCATGAAACACCAAGATTTTCTGTGTTACCACCATTTAGAATTTAGAGTATACCACCCTGTCTTTTTTTATTTCCGGATTTATACACACACATTCCTGTACAGCATGTATGTAAACATGTGTAATCTGCAGTGACAACTGTGGCATGTGCCAAAGACATGCAAGTGAAACTATTAATTCTGTTTGTTTTCAGTCTGAAATCTCTATTTTTTTCTATAAGAGGAAGATACATTATCTAAGGCTCACAATTAAGCTGGTGTCTCTTATTCATCAGATCAACTGGGGGAATGTTCAACCTGGTGAATGGTGTCAGCAGCTAATAGAGAAAGCAGATGGTGTATATACAAGAGTCCTAGTGGCTATATAAAAACAGGAGTTCCATACTTTGGATTAGTCTAACCGGACTACATTTTTTTCTTACTTACACCTTGCTACACATTAATTCAGTAAGAGCCAAATGAGTAACCATTCTGAATAAGATGTATAGACTAATAACATTCAAGAGCCCTTTGGTTAATTTTTGGTTGGTTGGGAAATTGTAGATATGCACCATGAAAATACTGAAAATAAGTAAAGTATGCTGGCTCAGCTGACACTGAAGCACTGGAATGAAACAGTACATTACCTAAAGTAATTCTATACTTTTTCTTATGTACTAGTCCTTATGAGTGTTAACTTCCTAGGAAGTTCCTAGTACCATGCAGCTGTCAAGAACTGAAGTAGTTGTAGTGGAACCTGGGCATTTGCATTCCCGTAGTCTTGGAGCACGTGCTTTTAAACAACTCTTATGAAGCTCATACTACAGTGCCACAGTTGCTGCTTCTGCTGGGACTAGAACTTGAGTGCAGTAATCAAGCTATTTTTTCTCTATTTCATCTGTCTCTAATGTATATGCTTAAGGATTAAGACCCTTAATCAATTCTCTGAGAGTCCTGTGTATCTGATTTCATGCTGCTCTTCCACAGAGAATTCTTGCAATCTCTTGTCTATTGCTATTACCATCAAGAATTTCTGTTGGCACCCAGCAAAATGAGGCCAACAGGAATGAAAGCAAATCAGGAAAAAATCTTGTGCATTTTAGGTAATCACTGTTGTACATCAGTGGTCACCTTTCAGGCACACATTAAAAACAGTCTGAATAGCGGTTAGACAATGCTGCTTATTTTAGCAGCTCCATGAGAACAAAGTTGTAATCTTGAAAAAAAGATATAGCAAACAATTAACACCAATACAGGAAAAAAAAAAATCTAAATCTTCATGGTAGTTTGACTTAAGATTTACGAAAAGATAAATCTTCCCAATGAAGTTTGGGAAGCTGACGAAGGTCTACGATGAGATCAGAAACTGGGAAATTTAAAACAAGTCCCAAGTCCTAAGTGCAGAGTCAACAACAGCTTTCAAGATGGAACCTTGTAGTGTGTGAGAGGTCCCTGATATATTGCAGCTTTTTCTCACACCCAATTACATGAAGGATAAGCCATTTTGTAAAGTTAACTTTTGATCATTACGCACCTGCCTTCAGTAGGCATCACTATTCGTAGTTGTGATTTCATACTGTTTCTAGTTTCTTTCTAGTATTTGCAGGAGTTCCATAATTTTCTGGCTTGGTAGGGCATAACGTAATACTGGTAGGATAAATGTTTCCTTTACACAATGCCAAAGCAGTTGTACTATAAAGGTATTGAGCGATGACTCCTGTTCACAGATTTAGGGAGATTACAGGTCTGCCGAAAGAATAGATTGTATAGCTGTGTAAATAGTGGAAGTAATGTTGATGGTTCATTGTATTAGAACAGAAGTGTGTTGACTGGAAGATGTGAGGAGAACGTTGTGTGTTGACTTAATGTGAAATTCTTAGTGGGTGCATGTTCCCTATCAGGTTCCTCAGGAGACCCTTATCTAGAAACACATATGAACTAGGAAGAGGGTTATTGCTGCTCTGTCCCCTTAGTGTGAGTGGATAAGTAGGAGCATCCAGTGTTCATAACTACATATCATGGTGTTCCTATCCTAGCTCATTTGATCTGAACATCTAATACTTTTAACTACTATTGTTTGTGCCTCTATCCTAGCACACAGTCCTTCTTAATGAGTTCTTCTGAGAACATTCTGGCTTCTTACAATCAAGTATTTAATTCTTTTATCCATCATGGGGTTAAAATCTATATTCTAGTCTAATATTTTTCAGGACATTTTGATATGAGGGAGTCTTGCAGCATTCATTGTGATGGAACAAAAATGGCTGTAAAATTACTGATAATATTTAGAGTAAAGCCAGTCCTTACTGATGCCAGTGACAAAATCCCCAACACAGGAGTCAAATCCAGGACTTGTGGTTTTAGATAAAATTTATTAGGACATTTTAAAATCATGTAGAATTTTTTTAACAAAGATAAATATTTCAGTTAAAGTCCTGAGGACTACAGGCTTGGGGAAGAGTGGCTGGAAAGCTGCTGAGAGGAAAAGGATCTGGGGGTGTTGATTGACAGCCAGCTGAACATGAGTCAGCAGTGTGCCCGGGTGGCCAAAAAGGCCAACAGCATCCTGACTTGTATTGGAAATATTGTGGCCAGCAGGACTAGAGAGGTGATTGTGCCACTGTACTCAGCACTGGTGAGGCTGCACCTTGAATCCTGTGTTCAGTTTTGGGCACCTCACTACAAGAAAGACATTGAGATGCTGGAGAGAGTTCAGAGAAGGGCAACAAACCTGGTGAAGGGTCTGGGGCACAAGTCTGATGAGGAGCAGCTGAGGGAACTGGGGCTGTTTAGCCAGAGGAAAAGGAGACTGAGGGGAGACCTTATGGCTGTCTACAACTACCTGAAAGGAGGTAGCAGTATGGAGGGTGTTGGTCTCTCCTCCCAAGTAGAAAGCAACAGGACAAGAGGAAATGGCCTCAAGTTGTGCCAGAAGAGGTTTAGATAGGATGTTAGGAAAAAATTATTCATGGAAAGCGTTGTCAGGCACTGGAACAGGCTGCCCAGGGAAGTGGTGGAGTCACCATTCCTGGAGGTGTTTAAAAGACATGTAGACAAGGTTCTTAGGGACATGGTTTAGTGGTGGACTATACAGTGTTAGGTATATGGTTGGACTCAGTGATCTTAAAGGTATTTTCCAACCAAAGTGATTCTATGATTCTGTAAATTCCTATCAACAGAAAAGTCTTTCCAAAACCAAAGGCCTGAAACATTCACTGTGCCATTTCTTTGGCAATTAATGAGGCCTGAAGTTTAAATGAAGTTGAACTCAAACAAATTCATATTGTCTTCTTTAGAAGTAAAGGCAAAGGAAAGCAATGAATAAAAGAGATGACCGAGGAATTCTTTATATGATTGTCTGTTCCAGATTTTTCTGCCTCATTTTTTCGGATACAATTCCCTTTTACCTCTCCTCCATTGCTGTCTGAATATTACTATGCAACTTTGAAGGTCATATAAAGTCAATAAAAAAGCAAGTTTAAGGAAACTGATGAGACCACAATTCCACTGCCTTAGGTCTGCAGGTGACTTACAGAAGAAGCCTAAACAGGCTGAAGAAAAAATAACACTGACTTAAAGCATAACCCAAAATTTGAGCTTTATTTTTTTTTTTTTTTTTTTAGATGGGACATATGTCAGGTAACTTTAACACCTACCAGCTCACTTATATGATGTATTACATTTTAGGGCAATGTAGAGCTCTGGCTTCTATTATTACCTCTCCATCATACAATTTTTAGGGTATAGAATTCACTGGTTTGCTTGAGCTGCCTCTGCTGTGGAACTGAATAGATATGTTGGTTTATTATTTAAGACAATATATTATAGAAATTAGTCCACAGAAATTAGTGGTTGCTGGCCTAGCTGGTTGCTTCAATGCATATATTCCATATTTGCTTGTACATTCACATTTGCATGAGCAAAGTTGAAGTCAGCTGACACTGTCATCCTGGTGATAATTACAAGAAAATTTCCTCATCATATGAAACTAAAGGGGAAATTATATTTTGACAGAAGAGTCATCAAGATAGAATTAGTACAGATTGAAACATGTCTGGGAAAATTAAGTGCATGCACCTGACAAATAGATTAATCTTTCTCCAAAATAGCATTGCTGTTGCTTGTATATGGTGAAAGAAATAAGGAGACCCATGGCAAAATAAGACCTTTTTCTCCTTTGGAATAATTTCCTTGTAGAACAGGTATTTTACGTGGCATACTAGAGATAATAAAATTCTAAATACTTATGAAAACAGTTCTGCATGTCACACTTGTAAGCTTTCACACACCTTGTGTTCCTGTGTGTATCTTGAAAGTTCATGTAACAGTTACATAAAGGAAAAATATTGGAAGGGAGGGTAGGCTAATACTGTGAAGTTCTATGATAGTCTGCCTGTGAGTTAGAATAAATAGTTAACACACTGTTGGTATCTGCTATTCAGACTGTAATTCATTCTTCATCATCAGAAAAAAGATAACTCTATTTCTGCCAGGAAACTGTTAGTAAGTGAAGGGATGACCAAGACTAGTGCACCCTCCTATAGACAAGACACTTAGGAACTCGTAGGCATCATCAATATATGGGACTGCCAGTTAAGAACTTTAATATTGGTGGGAAAGAACTACTTTTTCTCTCTGACTCCTGTAGTAAACTATGGCAATTTAAAAGTGCCATGGTGGGGGATGGGACCAAACAGTTTTGGTGATGTGATTTTTGGAACACAGCATATGAAAGCAAAAAACCCCGCAGAAATGCCTATATTAGAAAGCCTGATGTAGTGTTCTGTTTTCATTTATTCAGAGATCATGGGGATTAGAAGAGAAAATTCAGACAGAACAACATAGAGTGGATCAAAGCACCTGTGGCTCTTTAATTTTGTAATCTGATTATTGAAAATTATGGCAGATTGCTTGCATGGAGCCCAGTTAATACTTTTTGTAATGAAATGTGAATTACAAAGTAAACCTAGCAATCTCGGCTCTAATTCCTTAGAATTTTCTCTCTATTTCCGCACACCCCCCCTTTCTTTTTTCCCAAGTACCTATGAAGACTCCAAGGAGAATCCTTAGATCTGATTTACTGGGTTCAGTGCAGTAGAAACTGGATGCTTTCTGCTGGTTTGGATTGCATGGTGGAACTTGTCAGTTGACTGAGTTTACCAGATTCATTTTACAATGTGTGGGTCAAGATGTCCTTCCTTGTTTTACCTCTAGAGGCTGTGTACCGTGAACTGTTAAGAGCTGCACTTGATTTTTCTCTTCAGAACATTTCCTGAGTTAGACTTGCTAACAGGTTATTCATGTAGGCTTCATTTCCACCCTAGGAAGCACAGTTTACAAACTGTAAAACACATCACCCTGTCTGTAACCCCGTCCTTCTTCTTATGGTTCCATTACTTTGAAAGGAGAAGTGTGGTTTGTGGTTTTTCGCCTCTTGTTTTACTCTTTACCATGAGTAGATGTTGCAGGGAAGAAAAGGCAAAATTTATGTGCTTCAGGCTCCTGAATTATCCCTCTGTTCCAGCCCAATATGTGTCAAGTGTAATATTAAGTACATGCATATAGGGACAGCAAGCTATCTCCTACAAACAGTAGTCCACGTCTTCTGGAGGTATGCAAGCTTTCCAATGCTTGGACTCCCTTCAGGCAGTTAAAAACATCCTTCCCTGTTTCCAAGCGGCCATGACACTACGGTGAAATATTAATAAGTCCAGCTCCAAAGACAATTTAGCTCTTCAGCTCAGTATTTGCCCTTGGCCAGTGTATGACTGTAAGAATTTTGTTTTGAGGTTTAATAGGAAGGCTGTGTTAACAAGTGTAGAAGCTGAGTAGTTTTGATGTAGATGGAGATCTTTTGATGTGAAAACACAAGTATTCACTTACAGAAGGAGATCTGTAGTCTCTTCAATTTTATGAGTTTGACAGTGGAAACTGTATGTTTTGTGTCTGCTTCTCTCATGCACACTGTGGTTCTATTTCTGAAATAACTTGTCTCTTAGTTTTAACAAAGGGAAAGAGCGCGTATTGCTTGAGCTGCTCACATTTCCTAATACAGGATGACAAAAGCCTGAAGGAAGCCATATTAAGAAAAAATGAAGAATTATTTAAGGTAGGTTCTTTAAACTGGTTGTTTTTAAGGTGAGGAGGAGACAGATGGATAACATGCCAGCTTCTAAATCCACAGCTCATTTGCACATCAGCTGAGACAAATTTCTAGGCAACTGCCAGATGCATGCTGTCCCCATTTGTGTTTGACCACCTCTAAAAGAGGATGAAACTGGGCCAGGGAAGGGAGCCTTACGGCGGTGCCTTATGCAAAGCAGGACTGTGAAAAGAGCCGAGCGTGAGCAGTGCAGGCGGTGTCAAATTAGATGTGCTGTCTGAACGAGCCAGTGGCCTCGAAGGTACAAATGCCTTGAGGTTTTCTCAGCAGGTGGCACTGTTGAGCTTACCATGTGAGCAGAGCTGGTGCTTCGCTGAATTTTTCCTTCCTCCCCGCTTTTTTTATATCACTCTGATGTATTCTGCATGTGTTTCAAACTGCAAGTCATAACAGGGTCTTGTTGTACCACTTCAAGTACTGAGGGCAGCAAAAGCACTGTATGGGAACAAGGTTTCTCACGTTGTTCATGCTGGAAGTCCATTTATTTCTGCCACCAGAAAAAAAACGTTCTGATTCTGAGTATATCCTCTTTGTGTTATATTTTAATGACTAATTCTATTCCTTAGTTGAAAGAAGGTGATAGAATGTATAAAGGCACAGCAGAGTTATGAACAGGGTTTAGGACGGCTGAAGTCCTCTCAGCCTCTTGCCCTGTGCTTCAGATGCAAAATACGTCCTGCAAGGGGACCTACGTGGTCTTTATGAATGTTGGCCTCAGCCTTGGACCCCTATTGCCAACACTTTTGGTGTTTTTCTGCAGAAGAACTAATGTATGAAATACTTTTAAGACCAGGAACATTGTGGTTATTGTTGTTACATTTTTTAATTTCCCTGTACCTGTCAAACCAGTTTCCAGTGGTTGAATGCTTATATTTCACCCCTACTGGTTTGCAAGCTATGAGACCTTGGGGTTGTCATTGATGTAAAACAGAACATAATGAAGATCTAATCTGCTAAAACTCATCTGTATTATGGCAAAGTTTGGGTTTAAAGGAGCTAACTATTCCTGATTCATTCTTATGTGGCTACTGTCTCAATTAGCCTCTTCTGTTTGAAAGAAGCATAAGCTAATTCAGGTCTGTGTATTTTTTTTACTTGAAAAGAGCAGGGCCAATGACAGATGATGAATAAGAAGAATCAAGAATAAAAACTAAGAATAATTACTGCTGCAAACACTTCCTCAGTGTAATCTGTAGGTGATGTTCTACATTAATACACAAGAGGAAAAAGAAAGAAGAGAGACAGTCACTTGAAAATGCTTATAACTGGAATGTTAGTATTCTTAGCAGGTAAAGAATAACATTCTTCATACATCCTCATTTATGTGCAAGTTACTTCACAAGTAAAAATATTCCACAGGGCAATTAAATGTCTGCATTCTGCATTTCTACCCAGGGGTTACCTCCATTGTTTTTTTTTATGTAGATCACATCCACTTTGGGGTAAACTGTGCCCAGGACACAATGCAACACAGATGTGTCTAAGCTATTCCTGTGCATATATTATGATGTCTTACTCATTATTTTTAACATTTCTTTTTTTCTGAAAATGTCAGCTATATTTCTATGCTTAATAACATGAAGCAAGAGCACATTTCATGTTATGTGTTCAGTTTTGCTTGAATTTTAATGGGAAAGTAAGAAGTGAAAAGTGACTAAGAGGTACAGTGCATGCAGTTCTGACTGTGGTCTATCCTTAGCTGCTTGAAAACATGTGTATGGTCATCATATATTAAAAATGTATTATGGAGAGCTGGAATAATACTGACTGCTTTTAGTAAGGACTTGGATATTTTGTTCAGAACAGCCCATTGACCTATTAGTTACTGCCTAGGTTTTTCACCTCCTGAAAAAGAGAGTATGTTTGTTTACTCATCACTTGTGAGACACTGGCAGCTTCTCAGGCAGGTATTCCATCTGATGGGAGATTCAAAAGATATAGGCATTTTAGAGCAGATATTTCAGCAACATCCACTGTGGGTGATTGCTTCAGCAACTAAGAGGTGCTACTGGAATGTCAGAACTTATCCCCTCTTATGACCAGTAAGAAATAATAAAACTACAGAGATGGTGCCCAGAGGTATGAAACATGACATGATTCAAGGATCTGTCTCCAAACCTTTGTTGCTCAAAGGACATGTGAAGCCTCCAGAAAAAATTGTTTCCTAGCACAGCACAGAATAACATCAGCACTCTCATAATGCACAGCTGTGTATCTTGTACCCTGTGGAGCTTAGTATCTGCTCTGGAGAATTGCTTACATGACACTGCCATCTGGATGCATACAAATAATTTTGTTCTTAGTTTTATAAAAACATTCATCTGGCTGCCGAAGGCAGGTCATTCAGGTTGTCTTTATCAACTTGTACATAAACACATGTTCCCTGCCCAGACAAGCTTGAAATGTATTGTTGCAAAGACACAAGAATCACTTGACACAAACTATAGTGATGCTATAGATATGTAGAGAATGTAGTAATTTGCCTACTTTATTTTACTAGTGATGTCTGTTGTTGCAACAAGCCTCTTCTAATTGTCTGTCTCTTGATGAAAACTACATCTGTTCTATGGTAAGCCAGTTTGCTGAACATGGTATGAATATGTCTTAAACTGTACATTTTGGTCACTCTGTGCTCTTGTTTGTTCCATGCTGACCTTGCAACTGCAAGACATCCTTCTCATAAGCATAGTGCTTCGTTTATTGCAATTGCCCTTCAGTCAGGCTTCCAGCAGAGTAGCTGCTCTGCTTATGCTTCTTCAGAGTTCAGGGACATATTTGCTCTCTGGTTTTGAACAATCCTGAGCAGGTTACACCTCTTTTGTCTTCTTTAGATGGGCTGCCTATAAATTAGAAGGCTGTAAAAATTATAAACAAGCGGTAATTCAAAACAAATTTTATTGTCCAATTTTTGTTGTTTTGTTTTGTGGTTTTATCTGTTTTTTTGGGGGGGAAGAGTGACTTATTTTGTCTTCTTTTAAGAAAAGTCTTTAATGAAAAAATGTGTTAAGACATGTTTGCATGTGCAATGCATGCCTCAGGAATTTGACAGGTTCTGTGAGTGTGCTGAGATGTTTGCCAGCCTTAGAAAATAAATTCTATTTTCCTGTATTAATAATGGTCAGTGGGGAAGAGGGTGTTTGCCACTTTCATGGGATATTTTATTTTTATATGAGCAATTAAAATGTAATGATAATAGCAGTGCTATGACATATGTGGGTTGAGATTTCAAATTCCTTTTGCAAGGAAGTCTCAAAACATCAAAACACTTCACACTCCTTACATGTGTCATCCTGACAGCTACACTTGGGCAATATAACAATCCCAATTTACACACAGAGAAACTGAGGCAAAAATTGGTAGATTATATATACCGAGTCTGGGTTATACCAGAAAACTACAGTTTCACTACAGCTGAGACAATGGTTGGGAATGTGCCAAAGGAGGAATTTCTGTTGGTCCTAGGGTTTGCCTGCAATTACACAGAATTGTAGAAATTTTGACTGAGATCTTTAGTCATCATGAAGTCCAAGTTTCTGCTCAAAATAGGACTTTGGCCAATAGGAGATCAGGCTAGTTTTGGCTTTGTCTAGGTGAATCTCAGAAAACCTCTAAAGCTGGAGATTCCTCAGCCTCCATGGTCACCTGTTTCAGTTGTGTGCCATCCTCATATGAAAATGTTTTTCTCTTATGTCTAGCCTGTACTTGCGGATGTGCAATTTGCAACTGTATTTAAAGAACTGAGGAAGGGGTGATGTCTGACAGAGATATCTATTTGCCCTCCTACTACAGAAGAAGGTCCATTAAAAACTGCCTCTCCTTTGGCTGCTGAAAAGGACACTTGAAGATCCATGAGTGCTTCAGCTTAGATAGACTTTTTATTCTTCCTTATCTGATGAAAAAGTAAATAGACATTTGGGCTGCTTGGAGAATAAAAAATCAAAAGAAATATCAGTTGAAAATAAGGAAGAACTGTTTCTCCATTGTCCAGTCACAAAACTGATTCTGCCAAAACGATTAAGTTGGTTGTGTCAGAATAGCAAACGGCTATCCTGCTTGATCATGCCTTGTTTGTAAATAAGATTAATATTTGTATCATTGTTATTCATTTTTTCACGACCACATAACTTATTAAATGTCAAAGGATGAGCCCAGTCCAGGCCCTATTTATTGTACCATCAATGATCTAAAGAACTTGGAGGGACTAAAAAGTCGGCAGGTTCAAACATAACACTACTTACTTAAGTATTCAGCAGCTCAGTGAAGAATGATCTGTTGATCTTAGTACAGCAGCTGCAAAACCATGTGTTTGAAAAACAGCAGG
The DNA here is from genome assembly GCF_036013475.1 of Columba livia. Taxonomy (NCBI): domain Eukaryota; kingdom Metazoa; phylum Chordata; class Aves; order Columbiformes; family Columbidae; genus Columba; species Columba livia. The sequence continues at coordinate 27,261,632 of NC_088607.1, read as the reverse complement.
CAAGATGGTATGGCAATGACCCTCATGCACACTACATACACTACAGATCGTCCTTGTTACTAAACAGCTGTTAGGGCTAGGGGTTAGGGCTAGGATTAGAGTTAGGTTTTGGGCCTTATGGTTAAGGTTAGGGTTAGGTCTAGGTTTAGTGTTAGGTTTAGGTCCTGTTAGGGTTAGATTTGAGTTAGGGTTACGTTATGTTCTATTAGGGTTTGGGTTAGTGTAAGGGTTATTGGTAGGGGTAGCATTAGTGGTTAGGGTTAGGTTTGTTGCCTTAGGGTTAGTGTTAAGGTTAGGAGATAGGTTTAGGGTTAGGGTAAGTGTTACGGTTAGTGTTAAGGTTAGGGTCAATTAGGGTTAGGGTAAGGGTTAGGTTTAGGGTTAGGGTTTAGGTTTGGCATTAGGGTTAGGGTCAGGGTCAGGATAACTAGGGTTAGCGTTTGATGTTAGGGTTATGATTAGGATTAGTTTTCGGTTCAGGGTTTAAGGTTAGGGGTTAGGGTAAGGTTTAGGGTAGGGGTAGGGTTAGGGTTTGGGTTGTTAGGGTTAGGGGTAGGGTTAGGGTTAATTTAATTCTTGAACATTAAATGTTTCCACCCCAAGCTCAAATTAAGACTTAAATTCTTGAAATTTTCTGGTTGATTTCAACAGGCTATCTTGAGCTAAGAAATGCTGGTGGTGTCTCTTATTTAAATAAACTGCGATCATTGAAAGTATTCAAGACTTAACTTGGTCTCTTGAAGTTATACTGGATTGTGTTGCCTCAGAAAGAGGTAGCAAGCAAATATGGCTTCTGTTGCAGCATAGTACTAATTTTTAAGCTAGCCAAGCTGTTTTCTTCACCCATTCCTTTCTTTACTGGCACAGCATTTCTGCCCACTGAAACCCAGCTCTCAGTTCTCTTAGTAAAAACACACTAAAATCTGTTTTGGTCAGAAACTATGAAAAAAAATGCCGAAGCAGAGGTTTAAGTAGGAAAGCTTTCTTTTGGTAGCCTCATGACAGAGCATTTGCTTCCTCCTCCTTCTCTGGCTTATTAACATGTTGACTTTTACAAGACATGGCTGCTGTGAGTATTTTATCGTGCTAAAAAGAAATTACTGGAGGGCATTAAGAGTTCTTGACTTCTACCCCTTTGATCAGTAATTACCTAAACTATATTGGATGATTCTGCCCCTGATCAGAAAAATAATTTGATTGGTTTATTAGGTGTGAATATTAACTCCATATGAGTCTTTCTGTTTTCTCTAAAAAGCTGTGTCAGTGTAGATAGACAAAAATGAGCTTTCAAGACAACGAGGTTTAAGAGAGTCCTTGGCAGTTTACAGTGGAGATTGGTAAGAAGTAAATGACTTTCATCTCTTTTTGCCACAGGTAAGAGTGACACTGAAATTCTGTGTGAAGCTCCAGTACCTGTGTTCTTCAAAAGAATGTTGAAAATCTTCTGACAGTGCAAAAAAAAAAAAATCCTTGTGTATATGAATGGGAGGTTATTACTTATAGAGAGACACAAAAGAGGTCAGCCTGGTGTAGCTGATCACGAGGACAACTGAGAGATAGCATTCATTACAATGTGTATTTTCAAAATTAAAAAGTACTTTGTAGGAAAAGACTGTTCAGTGTAGAATGACTTAATGAAATTGGATGTTAGGACTGAAATTAAAATAATTCTAAAATGCAAACTTCTGACTTTGAGGTTATATTTTGCTGTCCTTTTATTCTAATATATTTTGCTAACCAGTTACTAACCTGGAACGGAGGGAAATATAGTATCGGTACCTTAGAAAAAGAGGAAGGCATTCAAGAAGGTATGTCAGGGTTTTCTTTATTCAGCTGTATAATTTATGCATTGCATAATTGTAGGTGCTTGTCATAGGGCATCTATATTTTGCATCAATTTACCTTTTTTTAATAAAATTGAGAAAATTATGTTTTTTCCATCTGACCTTAATGAGCAGTGACTTTGCATAGCTGCTCTTGTGTCAGTCTACATTCTAATTCAATAAAGTTAAAACACTGGTGCGTTGAGATTTGGAGGGAATTATTACTGACTTCCTGCCTTGTTTGTCCATGGAAACTGAAGCAAGAACTCTGGGTCTAAAGCAGAGGTCAATGAAGGACACCCTTTTTCAGTCTGAAGACAGTATGGGGTCATCAACCCCACCATACCACCAGATATGAAAATGTGAAGAGCAAGAATGCACATTTGCTTGGCATTTTAATGCGATAAAATAACTCTGTTTACATTACTGTCTTCTCCAGTGACTACAAACAGTGCATAATAAATCACCTAAATTGTATCTAGATATTATTGCTATTTTATAATTGCTGCAATATGGTGTTTTGTATGCTGTGATTGCCTTCTATGTTCATTTTGGTTGGAAGACATTGAACCTCTTACCTGAACAAAGTTTCTCCCTGTACTGTATTTTCCTAGGCTGCACAGTAGACAATACTTTTTAAAGAGTGGGGGTCAGGACAAGAGGTGGAGTGAAAAAGTGAATACTGAGAAGCATCTAAATATGTTGTCTCACCAAGACTAAAGCAGTAACAATTTGAACAATAGCTAGGGCTTCTTATTATGATTTATTTCCTGGTCTTTCTATGAATTCTAGACCAGCATGCAAGGTGAAAGCTTAACCACAGTGCTTTACTTCAGAGATGCTCACAGGCAGCAGAGCGTGCCAGACTTTATTGGAGTTTAAAACTGCAGTCAATGGCATTTTCTGCCATTCTGATGCTCATCTTATTCAAACAGTAAATTTACTATCTAATCACAAGTTGCCTTGTCAGTCTAAACAGAATAGTGTAGATCTTCAATGCATAAGGTAATCCAACAAGAATGACAGCCAGTAAAATTACTCTTGTGTTTGCTTTCTCATTATGGAGGGAGCCTTTAATCTTTCAGAACTAGTGGCTTTATATCCTTTGTGACTTCTTAGGAGTGCAAGTCCAAATTATACATGGCAATCAGAAAGGTGGTCAGCTACCACTTTCCAAAGTTAAGTAGTGGAATTAGACTTTGATGGAAAGTAAAATAAAATATTGTGATCATTCTGTAATTGCTTCATCAGAGTCAATAGGCCTCATTCTTTGCTCCCTTTTACTTTGGTTAGTTGCATACAAAGACTCTGTAATTCACCTGCATGAAGAGTTCATAGTCTATGACCCAGCGAGTGGTCTCCACTCACTGATGTCCATTGTAACATTTTTTATTCTCTTGGCACAAATTTAAGCAGATAAGAAGATTAACGGCCCTGGAGAATCAGAACAATGGTGCTTCTGGAAGTCATTATCGACCCTTTAATTTTGTGCATTATGCACCCTCAGGGACACCCTCAGAAAAATGATGTTTTAAAATAACATCAGTATTTTGACATGAAAACCTAATAAGGACACTAATGCAAACTTAAATCAGAGGTGTTAGAAACAATTAATGTACAGCCAGGTGCAAAAGGGGTATGCTCAGTTCTGGACGCCAGGTACCTTTCTATTGTGCATATTATTCCCTCTGGGTGGTTGGCCTCAAATTTAATGTTAGTGAAGTAATATATAAAGTATACTTCTATTGATTTACATAAATATTTAGAGGAAACAGTAAATATGATATGTAAGAATGAATTCTGCTGAGAAATATAACTTTGAGCTTGCCCATTCCTCATGTATGCTATCTGAAATATTAGTTCCTCAGGATAAGATACGCTTACCTAGATGCTGTACAAGGTGGCCTAGCATACTGGACACCTGGATCTATAGTAATCTAGAAGTCTATTCAGCTTACTGGGAATCAGGAACTTGACATTGTTTTCATATTTCTGACACAGTCTTGCCAGGTGACTTTTCAATCACTTAATCTTGTTATGGTATTGCTGTGTTACAGATATTAGACTTTCAGCAGCAAGAAACAAATACTGTGGAATATGAAGAATCAGAGATATATACAGCCCAAATACATACACTTACAGAAGACCACTGGTGTCCTGTCTTGGGGACACCCATCCCCTGGCAGAATGCCACGCAGAAGCAGGTAACAGAACTATTGCAAAAACTACCAAGTCAGAACAGCTCACACTACACAAGGTATTGGACTAAGAACTATTGGATTTACAGAACCAACATTCTCCATGTTTGCATTTTAAGCACAACACATTTTGAGAGCTTGTACTTCCACTCTGTATGCTACACCTCTACTGAGATATATGAAGAAATTTCCTAGAGCTGTTCATCTGGCAGTTTTCATCCAGAAACAAATTCACTTGTTCTGAAACCATTCCTAACCAGAAGCAAGGAAGCAGCTGTCTGAGATAGTAGATTACTTCCAGAAACAAATCAGCAACAATACTATAGTCTGTTTTGCCTACATCTGTTCCTTGATAAGTGGGCCTGACTACTGTTTCTGTGAAGCTGTTGCAACTACTGCTCTGGGGTGAGCGATATTGTAGACTGTCTACAGCTGCTGATTGCTGCTGCCAGTTGCAGCAGTATCAGTCACCAGCAAACTTGACTCTTCAGATCTTCTGCTGCTGCCACCCAGAACTCAGTGGAACCCTGCTCTCCCTTTCCTAGTCCCTCATTTCCGTGCTAGCTAAGTTCAGTGTCACCTTCAAGTTTCCTTCCAACCATCCATTGTAGTATGGAGAATATAATTATACATATATTTTTAAATGGTTATGTAATACAAGCTGGGATGATTTGGGTCTTCATTCACCCAAATTTCAGAAAATTGCATAGTAAGCTAAAGAGATTTTTTTAAGAGTCCATTAACTTAACGCAATGATGACAAGTTACTTTCTCTTACATGAAATAAATCAAGTCTGTAACAAAGGCTGACATGTCCTACAAGACTAATGTTAGCATGACAAGAATTGGGGACAATCACAAAAATAAACACTACTGGAAAACTGGTTTATGATAGTTGTTTTTAGATCTACCCAAGTTGTACTAACCCAGACCTTTTACATAAAAGCTATTACCCGAGTCTGTTACACGAAAACTAGATGTAGAGAAGGATAAATGTTTCAGTGCCAAATTATGGCCATTTATACTGATGTACAGCAACAGGGTTTTGATTTATCTGTCAGAAGAATAAACTCATCATCCAGAAAGAGAGGTCCAGTGGTTAAGACCTAAAGTACGAATTTGTATGATTCATAGTTGGTTAGGTGATCCTCTAAAGAAATTATCCATCCAATAGGTAAATGACATGAAAGATCTAACTTTAAACCAAAAGAGCCAAGCAATCTACACTTCTGCCATTATCAGAAGAATGACATCTAACAGTATAAATCACTTTACACTTTTATTCTTGTCTCTGAATTTCTCTTCATTTTTAAAATTACATGTGAGTCAAAATAATTGTATTTTGTGCCATTAATGCTCAAAAAACCCCACTAGACTTCAAAGAAGAGAGTCCTTTCTATAGTCTAGAAGAACTGGCATAGTTGAATGTAGAACCTTGTTTAGGTCCATTATAATCTGGTTTGAAAATAAGTAATTATGAGCTTTTAATATATTTTGTTTATGTGTGACTTTTCTAACTAGGAACAGAATTACAGGGTTATTTAAGCCATGTGCTATTCAGTAGCTTGACAGAGCCTTGAAAGGGTTATTAGTTTGCACCACTGTGTAATTAAGAAGTTGTATTTTTCACTCCAACATCTATTATGGTCTTTTTTTGGGCAAATGCACACTGCTGGATTGAGGTCTAACATACTCAGGCAGTTTTTGCTTTCTAGACTAGCAACCTCACAGTCTATATGATCTTTCATACTTCTTCTCTGCACTAACTTATCAAGTAGAAGGTGCGACTCTTTCCATAAGTGGCATGCATAATGAATAGTGACAAAGTATAGGTTTACATTCAGGCAAACCCCAGTAAACTTCATTGAGCAAAGTGTATTAAAAAAATGTAAAAATTATTCATCAGTTTTCTGCTAAGTATCTACTGATCCTATGCTGAATCTGTATTTTCATTGGTCCCTATGTGGACATTTGTGTAATTTACTGATTCATAAGAAAGTTACTCACAGTGCAGAAATTAGAACCTTGTGTGTGTGAGGACTTCTAAGCCTAGGCTTGGTCTGAACAGTTCAGAGCTGGAGCACAAGACTATATGGGACTTCAATAATTCTGCATCCAGAATAGGACTAACACTCGGCCAATTTACTATTATAATGCTTTAAGAGCCTGTGTTGACCAAACCAGTTATGCTGTGCATGCCATAGAAGAAAAGTTTGTACAGGTAAATTATGTTCAAATGAATTTTAATGATGGCTAAACCTACAAAATATAAGCTATTGTAACTTTTAACACTTTTTTTTCCACTGAAAATACGATGAAAAATCATATTTTTTTACAAGGTCCTATAAGGCTTATTGGATGCAATATTGTTGCGTTTTAAGAATTGTGGTTAGGAAAATAGACACCTTCATAAAGCTTGCTATTCTAGATCACCTGTGTCTCTGGTAATCAACTGCAGCTTCTCCTTTGGCTGAATGGAAGGACATCTTGCAAGAGTCATGTATTTGTCTCAAATTTGTCATTTCTTCACTTATTTATTAATGTGACGAAAGTATAGCTTTATTGGAGCACAAATTGAGGTGCAGAGTTTTAAATGATTACACAAAGGTGGTCTAGTGTTAATAATCTGCTTGTACAGGTGCAAAATGCAGAATATATTTTCATAACAGACAATGCTGAGTGACAGCTGAAGTAATTTATAAGAAATATACAAGTATTAAGTTCCTCCATTAGTATTGTTGTGACAAGATCCAGTCAAGTAGTCTACTTTACATATTAGCTATTTCCATTTTTTGTTGGAGTTTTTTGTTTATCTAATAGTAACATTGATTACATGGGTAAAAAAAATACCTTGAGGATGTGTGGGAAACCTGCTTCTCAAAAGTTTCTGTTTGATTTGATGTCGTTGATCCAGTTTTATGGGATATCCAATATTGGAGAAGCAAAGCACCATGCAGTTATTCATAGTCTAGAATGAGTGACATTAATAAAGGCTGCCTTGTACTTGCTAGTCACTGTTTGGGTTTTCTGTCACTGTCTGTTAAATTCATATAGATTGGCACAGCACGATTCTTTTCCTATACTCCAGTATAGGATCAAAATAACTCCTTTATAGGTTAAAATAACCCCTTTAACTAATCACAGAACATTAAAGTATCTCGCTATAATTCACTGCACCCAAATATCCTGCCCTATGCCCTTTACAGTTTATCTAAGTGGCCAAAACTCAAATGCATGAGAGATTGACCAACTGCCAGCTTCTCTTTGCTTTCTAATGCAGTACGAAATGTCTAATATTGTTAGACTTTAATGCCTCTTTCCAAACATTTTTTCCCTTTTAATCACATTGAAAAAGGACATATTTTGAAGGCTCATTTCCTTCTCAGAGTGGACTTGGCAGGAATGGATTTCAGCAAGACCAGCTTCTAAATGGGGTGATGACTCATGTTAATTATTTATAGATTAATTGTGTGGAAAAGAAGGTGATACCTGGTAAAAAGCAGCATGTCACAACCTCTCATCCTACTCATACTAAATAGTAGTAACATTTGCAAATACAGCCTTTGGGCTAAATGGTATAAAGATTTTGGACTTAACCATTATTTAGCATTCAGAAACCCTCAAGCCACTGAGTGAAGGCAGCCTAAAAAGATCTCCCTTCATAATCAGTTATTTTTACTTTTAGTCGATGATATGGAAAAGTCCAGGAATGAGAACTAGGCTGAAAAGAAAAACAAATGGTAAAAAAAAAGGCAAAGGAACATAAGAACAACATGATAGTTGGTAAAATTTCAAGAGTTAATGGTGTGTCTTCACCTATCTAGATGCTATCTGTTTCTTCTTCACTTTACTGGTGTAAATCAGCTTGAGATACTTAAGTACTAGAAGATCAGACCACTGTTTTTTTTATGGAATTACTGTAGTAATTTCAAGAATAACAAACTCTTCAGGTATTCGAGTAAATGCCAATACCATGTGTAGTTCAACTGCAGTTGTATGCTAGCCCGTCCCAAGTCATAAATATTCACCTATATGGCATCCTCTAGGGATTTTCTTGATAAAGACTCTATATTTGCATGAGAGTGCTAAGTACCTCTAGAAGATCATGAACACCTGTATTTAATTTATGTGGTATAATTAAAAGGAATATTAATTTATACTGAATTGCTGTGAAATTATTTGATTGTTTGCTGCTAATGCATGAACAATGATTACTGCCCTATAGCAGCAGTAGAAACAAACATTTCATTATATGAAAAGAAAAATCCTGAAAAACCTCACTCAGCTTTGTTTTTCAGTTTTGAGAACACAAGGTGCTATATTAACTTCCTTGGAGCCAGAGTTTGTACCCTAGATACTGTGCCTTTGTTAAGGGATTGAGCACAAATAAGTCACCTCCTTATTTCCCTGTGACAGCTAGCAATACTTATGGTACATCTGCAGAGCTGCTGCTGTTCCTCGAGATAAATCACAGTGGGCCCAAACATTTGAAATAGTTTTTGAACAAGCTATAAATACAAGTTTATTTTTTTTCCATATTTTTGAAAACTTGTAGTGTTTTAAAGATTTCCTCATTGCCTTGAAACATAACTTTACTTTTTTTAATTGACGTTGCTTCAGAATGATATACTTCAAAGAACAGATACTTTGAAGGCAAACAAACCTGGAATCGCAGGACCTGAATAAGAGGTGTGAGACATGAGACACAGTCATGCAAGAAGGCAAGGAGGGAATGGACAAAAACGGGCACTTCTCTCTGACTTGCTGAGAAAAGCAGGCACTATAGAAAGTCTTGTTGCCTTAGGTGTGTACAGTACATCCCTTCAAGAACAAGGAGGCAGGCCATCACTGTCGCTGCTTATTTCTCGCTTTCCTCTCAAAATGCTGAGCCCTCACGTAGGATTTGAAGGAAATCAGACAGCAGTTCAGTCTGTTCTGTCACATCTTCAGAAAGGTATGAAAATGGTTTTACTTGAAAATAAAACATTTTGTTGAGGAAGGAAAGAAAGAGGTGGTACGCTTGTGTGTGTGAGAAAGTGAGCAAAAAATATACTTGGGGAGAATCTTTCTAAAACTTCTTATTAAAGTTGAAAAACTTCCGGTGTTACTTGGCATGGCTATGGATGTTTGTCAGACAAGAAATGTCAGAAACTTACAGAACTGGCCCAGATTTGATTACTTACCTTTTTAATGTATGGGTGTTTATATGAGCACTTCTTTTGTTGGGAAGGAACACTGGAAACAGAACGTTTTCTTTAGCCTGTCAGTACTGGTTTGGAGAAAGGTATTCCTATCAACTTTTATTTTTATCCCTCTCCCCAGGACTGACATAAAACAGGTTTTGAGCACAAATCCTGCTATTTTTTTCTCTCTGCTTCTTTGGAGATTCAGTAATTTAAGTGGGCAGAGATATACCCATGGGAAATATTCCTGGATCCAGATTTTACACTTGTTTGATGATTTTATTTTCTTTATGTGATAGACTTTAACAATTATTATCGATATGTCATTCCTGTTTATTCAGCCTTTGTTTTTCAGGATATTCAGATTTTAAGCTCAGCCTCCTAAGAATATACCTTTGTGAGTTAATTTACCCAGGGAAAAAAACTAGTAATTTTTGCAGCTGTGGATTGACTTATGGCTAGCAATGAGGGGTCAATTTCAGGTTATTTGCCAAGATATCCTTACTTAGGAGTTGAATTAATCTATTGTATCTTCTGTATATTGTCTCCTAAACAGTCAGTTCTGTGGGTAGTTTATTGTTACTTCCCTCATTAATAGACATTATCTTAGGGGTTTGCAGACTGCTTTTCTTCACAGCACATTTTGGAGCTTCTTCCTATGTGGTTTTATTGGAGTAAAGTGCTGGCTGTGGTACACCTGGGCTACTATGGCAGTGGAAGATGCTGTTACTTGATTGGATGTGAAGGCGAGGGGTGTGAAGTAGATAAGAGTTGAGAGGTGGGTAGTGAGTGGCTGGAATGCGAGCACTGGGGTGTAGGAGTGGGGAGAATGAAATTATTGCCTTGGAATTGCTTTGAAACTGCTTGACTAATAACCGTCTCAATTAGTAAGGCTGATAAGTGGCTTTCTACCCTCTGTTAGAGTATTATGAGTGAACAGAAACCATTTCAGTCTCATGAGTGAGAGAAGTTTCTATTGTACTCAATAAATGTGGAGATCACCTGTTGGTAACTTATGTTTATAGTCTAAATATACACATTTAATTATATGTATAGATCTTCAATATCTGTCTGTAGAAAATGAAATCATTTTCAAAAACACTCTGAAATACAGAGACTACTCTAAAGGACTTCTAGTTTCTGACAATGAAGCTATTGACAATATTCTAAATGAAATTCTTTAATCTCCCAAAATATTCTAAATGAAATTTTCTAATCTCTTTTACAGTTGGCACATATTTTCCCATGTTAAAAGGCAAGTACCATAGCATTAGGACTGAGTGTTCATCCAGTGTAAAATAAATGGCCGTGACAGTAAAAGTGGAAATGTTTCATACGAGATGAATAAATATCCTAGGCCTGATTTCAGTTTTAGCATTGCTTACCTACCTGCTAACAACCCTGTGACAAATAAGGACTAGTGCTGTGTGTATGACTAACTTTAACCTAGCAGTTTTACCATGTTTTTTTTATCTGAGATATACTTAGGCACTTTGTCTTAGGCACTTATCAATAGCAGCATATAGAGGAGCATGACATAAGAATCATATACTGTGATAAAAACTACAGTAAAAACAGTACCAACCATTGGTTCCATGTGATTTAAAGTATTGAGCATTATAGAGATCAAATGCCTGTGAAATGATCAAAGGGTTGACTTGAGATCTGTAAAGCTGGCAAGAAAAAGGAATTCCCATTCTTCCCATGGCTTCAGAACTTTCACACTTCAATCTTTTATTCATACATGATAATTAAAAATGAATTACCATTACTAGAAACTGATTTCATTTAAACAGGTAAAATTCTGGACTCACATGATTTAAAATACTCTTCCTTAGAAAGGAGAAATCAATGATTGCATCTCATGCTGGGAGATCAGCGGGTAGTCTCTTTTTTTTTTTTTCTGTGTCACAGTTTACTTGGAAATAGCTTTTCCATCTTGAAACCATTATTTTCACCATCAGAGAAATCAGATAAAACCTCTTATTGCACTGTGCTATCTCACTTATCCCCTGGTAGTAGGGAAATGAAAAGCAATACAGCAGCATTACTATTTATTTTTGTATTAAGTTTTCAAGTTTAAATACAGAGTCATGGAGGAGGAAAAAGTACTTCAAAGCCTTAGCTAGAATCAAGTTTTTCTTAGCTTACTATGGGTGATCAAGAGGAGCAAAATTTAATTTACAATGATCATATAATTACCCTACCTAGATAAAATCTTACCATGCATTCAGGGATATGCTTGATCATTTGCTGGTTGGATCTGTCTTGTGAGAACTGGTTGACAGACATGTTAATGGACTAGCTAAGAATTTGTTGGTATTTGACTCAATACCAGCATTACTACTGTGAGTTTAGTAGATTTATGAAGTTCTACTCAATGCTCAGGAATCAAATTGAAATGAATTTTTCAGGAAACTCAGTGACGGAAACAGAGAACTCAGTTATGCCTGCTTCTACACCCATGGGCCATCCATATTATCGACACTCTAGTCATCTGTTTCCTTAGCTCGGGGTAGAAGGAAAGACCTCTCCACAGACAACTGGGGAGAGGGTATGAGAGAGAAGTCTATAGAGCCTTGGACAGCTTCCTGCTTTCAGAGACTGTGAGGAGCACATGGACTGTCATAACCAAAATGACCATGAATAGGATATGACTGTAGAAAAATATGATCAAATATGATCATCTTTCAAAAGTAGCACAGAATTAACATTTTTAATGTTTCACGGTAATATTGTTACACAGTCACAATTTCTTTTTTTTTTTCTCATTGTCTCTTCTTATTGTGGGACAAATTAGATTCACATGTGTCATTTCTCATCCACTTTCAGATACCTGTACTCAAAGTAATGCCATTCAAAATTTCCCATGTGTTTGGCCCGCAAAACCTGAAACTCTATTGCTTTCTATAATTTAATTGCCTGTCCTCTTCCTTCCTGTATAACATTTTAGTATAACTAACTTGTGAAGAATTAGTAGAGTGGGCACTCAGCAAAATTTGCATTTGCTTGAAAAAGATCCTATTTCTGACTTAATTCATTGATGTAGAAACTGGATTTCAGAGAATGAAAAACAGTTGCAGTAAGGACAGCTAATAACACAGTCATATATAGGTGTAAAAATCTACTTCTTTATTTTTTTTCCCCTGTTGTTATGTTAGATTCCATGTTTTGCTCCCACTAATTCTTCATGTCAGAAACTTTTTATCCATTCTCAAGACTCACTTTTGAGGTTTTGGAAACTGTACACCAGAGATCCAAAACACTCTCTGAAACAGGCTTCAGAAATATCGCTTTGTGTCTACATGACTGCATACATCACTGTTTTTTGCATCACTCTGAACTTCTGTTTGCAGACTAGAGTATTTCCCACTTTGGCTGTCTGAGTCTGAACAGTTGCTACACAATGCTCTTGAACAGATACCACAAAACTTTCATTTCACATGATAGGAATGACTTTCCCTTGGATGTACAAAAACCGTGCTGAGCTTGTTTTATTTGATGACATCACTGAGTCAGGCACATTGACTCAAGGCCCAAGAGGTCAAAAGGTTTCCTTATTGTTCCCTGTGACCCTTGCTAAAACACTGACTAGAAAATGTCTGTTTATCAAACTGCTAAATGGTCATAATTATTTTTATATGTGCAGTTAATATGTAACCTTTTCACTGCTTCTCTGTGCCTTTCATTCTTGATGTCTTTTTCAGGTGTCCTTCTGAAAATGTTGTAGATGAAATCCTTCGGTAAGGTCATAATATAGAACAAACCTGACTACTTAAGACTTTAGGATTTATTTTGTTGAGTGACACTCTTTCTGTTTCCAGAATGTGGCTTCCTGATCTGCACAAGGTGTTTTTTTTTTTTATTATTTTTTATTTCTTTGCTTCATTATGTTTGAATCTAGCATAAAAATGCTCCTGGCTAGTAGAAAGAACACTTCTTGCATAATAATCAACGTACTTCCTTAGATAAGGAATGAGTGGCAAGTATGGATCTACATTATACTTTCAGGGAAATACCTTCCTATATTCCCTCCAGTTACATTTACACTAATAAAGCTTCACAGGAAGGAAAGAAGTCTGTAACTCTAGCTTATGTTTACTCATATTTTACCAATTGCTCTGGAAGGACATGTTTCTTCCCAGAATCCTGTTTTCAAATCAGCCAAACTGAATTTCAAGCAAGCCCTTTTACAAAACATGTCAATAACAGATTAAGGGTAGCAGCTGCTAGCTAACATGATCATTTCTATCAGTGGTGTAAACAGTACCACTGACATTTGGTACTGTAATACTGGAGTTTTGACTGTAGATCCTAAGAAGAAAGCTTGGATGTGCAGGGAAAGCTATGTCTGGATTGAGGAACTGAAGAAAATTTAGCATCAATTATTCTATAGGATAATGCTTGTTTAGATATTTTTGGTTTGCTGATTTTTTTTGTTGTTGTAGTAACTATAAAATGTGTCCTAGATATTGCCATCAGTTGTCATAATTGTCACTTTCCCAGAGAAAAGTATTATTGTAAATGTAAAACATCAACATTGAAACTAAATGCAAAAAAAGTTGTATTGTGTGTTATACTGTGCAGTATCTGTGAAAAGCAATTGCAAAAAAAGTTGTATTGTGTGTTATTCTGTGCAGTATCTGTGAAAAGCAATTGCTTTTACTTTATTCATTTATTTAGAAAGTGCAGCTGGTCTACTTCTATTTACAGGTCCTCTGACACTTGCCTTAAGAATGTCAGACTCGGACTCCATTGTAATAACCCTTGTAGCAAAATTAATGCTCATCCACTTACCTATTCAGACACCTGGAAAAATGGTGACAAAACTGCTTCTTAATAAGCACAATTTAAAAGAGAATACCTTTGAGTCAGTCCTTTTGCAGAATGAAGCCATTACAAGTTTTTCCTTCTGAAAAGTTTCAGGTACGCTATAGTTGTTTTCTTCCATCCTGAACCCAGGCTGTACATCAGAGCCATCTTTCTGGTTGTTGTTTCAGGAAAGGGCACTGTTTTGCTGATGACAGGTTCTGGCAGTTAGAACATCTACTGTGAAACTGGTATCCAGTAATCCAGATTAATTCTTTCCTTAGAAGACAGAAAATTCTGTGCCAGATGTATAAATGCAAAAGCAACCCAGGACTGCTCTCTAACGGCTCTGCTGCACTGCCAAAGCAGAAGGATGTTGTGGCACCACCATGGGAGTGAGTGGTGTGATCCCTGCCCTGGGACAAAAGGAATCCGGGACCCGAATGCTTCTCTCTGGCTGAAGCTGGGCACTTGGGGGTTTTCCTGCCATTTGACTATTGTGCAATTTGAGAGGTGGGGGGGGGTCTGTCATAATCGTGGCGTAGTTGTGGATGAGATGTTACAGAGGGTTACTTTGAAACCTCCTTTTGTTCATGGTCTAGAGCTGCCAAATTAACTAAAACTGTCCTCTCATATATCATCTCATATTCTAATTAAGCCAAATGCTTAATTCTTTGCATTTCAGTCTGCCTTTTTAAAACCCCTTCTCTAGGAGGGGTTATGAATTTTCTGAGACAAATGAGGGAATGCAAAAGATTTCTTTTTTCCCCTCAAGTAAATTCCACTCTGCTATCATTTATGTGCAAATAATTCGTTTGGATTTAATCACAGTAAAGTTTTGTCTATACAGTTATAAACAGCATAGCAATTATTTACAAAAACACTCAAATAATTGTTACTGAAGGAGTATAATATGGAGGCAGAGTATTAACCTAACAAGCCAAAATTAAATGAGCCAGCGGGAAGAAAAATAAACCAAACCACTCTCCAAAAAACCTCTTTAACTTTTTCAAGAACTTATTCTTTCTGTTCCCACTCTTTCCCGAGTACTGTCAAAAACTTGGCTAGAAAAGACTTTTTTTTTCCCAGAAATGTAATTGAAAAGGGCATCTCATTTACAGATGAATTATGTCACTGAATACAGTTGTGAAATACGCAGCAGCCAAATCACCAAAGGAGCATGTATAGTGAAGAGATTGCAAGCAAGCTGTAGAGTGATATCTGTTTGTAAATTCATGTGTTGCAAGCTCTAAACAATGAACAGATCTTGATCTCAGTCAAACCCATGGCACCTGTTTCTCTTCAAATGTATTTTTGAGGCTCACTGAGGCCAAAAAAAGATTTTACCACAGCGATACTTATTTCCCACCCAGTGTCAAAAAGATTCAGAGTTCACAGGAGTGCCAAAGTGTAGAACATATTGACATGATTTTTCGTTATGCAAAATTTAGAAATGAAAGGACTTTGCTATTGTTGAACAAATACTGATACCAACCTTCTTTTTTTCCTGATATTCTCATCAGATCGACAAAACTTGAAAGCAGTAAAAGAGTTTAACTTTTCTACTATTCTAAACCACATCCACTTATACATGGATACTGATTTTAAAAATAGGAATGAATATGTTTTAAGAAGACAAATTCAGAGCTGTGCATAACTATCAAATTTAATGCTATTCTTGCCTATACATATCTAACAGTTTTGTTTGTGATTTTTTTTTTCTTTTTAAATTTTACAACTTTGCCATCTATGTAGAGCTAAACACAACTCTTAAAGGTTTTTCTAGCCAAACGTATCTTTTATTTTTAGCAGTAAACAGCAAAAAATACCCAGTGAAAACAGTGTTTCTTTCTGCTGGCTTTCCAATCAAAGTGAATTTTTTTGAGAGAGTTCATGAAACGTACCACTTAATTGTTCCATGATTTGAAGATGCAATTTAATTTAAATGCTAATTAACAAAGAATGCTAAATTAGAATAACAATGGGTAACCAACTTTATTCTCTTTCTTGCCTGATCCAGGATAAAACCTTTATTTTAAAGCCCTATTAAAAACACATCAAATGTCCTGTACTGCTGCAGTGCTATACCTTGCCCAGATTTTGAGCCATGGTATGTCACATACACACAGATTTTTCATACTTCTGTACACCCGTTTTGAAACTGTGTTCCACAGGGTTATGATGAGAAGGAGTGTTAGATTCTGCTGCTATACATAGCCTTTCATTTGTCTATTTGTGTTTGGGAAAATGTTGAGGTTTGGGAGAACAAGCTGTGATGTTCTTAATTTTTGTACTACTCTATGCTAAGTAGAGGATGCATTTTGTTGAATGAAGTAACAAAATAATTTAATCGCCCATTGGACCATTAATTCAAGTGAACTCTTAGGGGAGAGCTCTATCAGAGAAATTATTGCTGTCTTTGGCTGGAATCTCCCCAGAAATGTTGGCCTAGAATCACCTTTGTTCTTTTCCCTTCCTGGTGTATATGTGTGATTTAGTTACATTACACATTACTCAGACTTCATCCAGAGCTGAAATGAGAGGTCTCAACTACAGGTTATGAGAGGAAATGAAATGTTAGGTGAGGAGATGACACTTGGTATCTGACAAGAAGGCAGAATGGACATACAAAATGTCATATTCTCCAAGCCAGTTTGTAAGATGATCGGTTCTGCTGTGTAGCTGTTTCACTTTCTGGCAACTGCCTCAGGGCGCTGGTGACAACTGGGATATTCAGCACCTCAGCAAGAGGGAAGTTCAAAGAGCAAAAACCAGTATGCAACATATTGCCTTTCCTCAAAGGAAAATTTCCAAGAGATCCAAAAACATGAGTGCAGAGCCTATGGCATCTCTAAATTTCTTAGAATATTCCTAATAATTATTAACGGTACTCCTTGATTTGGAAATCTGTATGCTTTCTCTGTGTTCTTAAGTTATTTAGTGATGAACTATTATTTAAAATGCAGTCTTTGTTTTGCAGCCACAATTGCATTCCTTGGACAAACAGAAAGTCAGGGAAGCCATAAATAAAATGAATACACTGACTATTGCCAGCTTAACCTCGAGACCTAAAGATTCTTCTAAAAAAAAAAAAAAAAACAACAAAAAAAGATAAAGCCACTTTTAGTGTAGGCTGTATAGAGTACCATGAAGGCAACCCAACAGACTCAGGCCTGGTAAAGGATATTGCCACGACACTGAAAAATACCTCTATAGCTAGCATGCTTTATTGTTATACCATGAGATTAATATTAATAACCATAGCATTGATTGTGTGCATTTTTTTTTAATAACTTTAGCCAAAAAAATCTAATAATAAAATGTAAATTGCAATCCAATTAGAAAGGAAAACACAACACAGGTCACTGTTATTTTAACTCCCACAGAGAGTGAGCAGAGAAAGTCAAAATGCCTGTCAAATATGAGTAATGCATTTTTCCCACAAGATACTAGGATCTTAATGAACACTAACAGAGACTCCCCTTATATCTTTTAGTGAATTCATTTAAGAAGTGAAATTATGGACATTATTTGGGCCACAGTGGAAAAAGAATTCTAGCAACTTCGAAAAAAATGCCAGCACCAGAAGGCTAAAGAAATCGAAGGCTAAACAGGACAAAACCATTACAGACCAGTAAAACTAGTGTCCAGAGCCACAAATGAACCACTAGCCTCATTGGTTACACATTTACACTAAGTTCAATGTAAATTTCATCTTGTAGAATACGTGAAGAGATGCAAATTGCAGCATCCTCTCAGGTTAATGAGCTAAAATCCTGTAATATCAGAGGGTTTTGCAGTATAGGACAAAAGAACAACATTTGCTGCTCAGAAAACTGCCGGTAGGTAACAAGGCCCCACCATTGTTCTTCCAGCCTTTATTTTGTCAACTTTCTCATTCATCAGTGGTGGAGTAGAGCTACCATTAAATATAAATAAGGAAGGATGAGTGGTTTGCAACTGTGTCTCCTCATTCACATGGGATTACAGGCTGTTTTATTCTGATGGAGAGGACATACATAAAATAACTCCTCCTGCTTTTGGTAGAAATGTCTTTATTTCATGAAGATAAGACTTAGATTATATGAACAATGAGTAAGTGGACTTGGGAGTGACAAATTTCAAACACTTCCAGAGAGTCTAGCTGGTAGTTTTGTACTTAAAAATAAGGATCTTTTTGTAAAACTTCAAGGATATGCCACATGAATGTTCTGCCAAGTTGCAAAAAATGCAAAATGTGTTAGCATTTCAAGATATTGTTACTATGGCTGTTGATTCAATACCGCTATTGATTCAAAACTACTTTTAATTAGGTTCTATCCGTACTTTTCCTTTTAGTGACAAATATATTTAAAATATTATATTCAACTTTTAATTTTGGAATTTCCATCTTTTTCTTTTTCATATTGCTTCCTCACATGTATCATTTTTCTGAGATACCACAAAACAGTGAAGTAAAATATTCACAATAACACTGCTACAGTTAATTGCTTGAAAATTAAATATTTCACAAATATAACAACTATTTTGTTGATGTTTTTTGTCCTT
This sequence comes from Columba livia, assembly GCF_036013475.1. NCBI lineage: Eukaryota > Metazoa > Chordata > Aves > Columbiformes > Columbidae > Columba > Columba livia. The sequence continues at coordinate 27,243,072 of NC_088607.1, read as the reverse complement.
CATAAAACAATTGAAACCTCATTCCATAAAAACAAACAACAAAACAAAGAATAATATAGTCATCTTGGTTCAGATGCAAAGTTAAGTGAAATCAGAAAGAACCACTTTTTTTTTCATCGATGGCCATGTTCGGTAGAAGCACTTTGAGTCATGCCTGAATATGTGATTCATTTGAATATTTTATTAAAAACAGTGCATTATTTGCACTGCAATATTGAATTTTAACTGCCCATCATTCTTAAATAACTCCTGAAATAACTCTTGTAATGCATAGCTATAGATTATAGATTATTATGTCTAAATAAATAGGTTACACTACATGAACTTACATTCAAATGTGTTTATATGTACATATAAATGTAATAATGAAAGAGAGATGTTTTTTCTTCTGTGTACGTTTTGCTTCAAATCTCTTCTGAGTCTGCTCAAGGTAGAAGAGACTCCAGACCTATATGTGAGAAATGGAGTTAGAGCAGGGAGCTGAGAGCCTGAAGCTCAGCAGCCAGTGTCACACTTGAATGAGAAACAGGGGCAAGACAACCAGGCCAGGTGACAGAAGGTGAAACTTTATTGAAAAGAGGAGATGATGATTTCACTATTTATTTCAGTAAGGCTGGGATTTCATATAAAATTTTGTTCCATCAAAGAATCCTAAAGTGTTGGTATGGATGCATGAATTTACCAAAGTGAACTAATCCTTCCAGCTAACTCTGATCCTTCAGAGTTTTTTTAATCCAAACAGAAATAAAATGATATGCTATGAATGGAAAGAAAAAAAAGGGCATAGACATAAGGCGAAAGGGTGTAATCTCTTTATCTTCTTTTAAGGAAACAGATTTCATTGCAGAAAAGGAGGAGAAGAAACATTGCTGGGATAATTTAGTGTTAAGTAAGAGAACATGGCAAGCGGCCTAATGGAAAATGATTTTTTCTTTGTGTGCAGTGTAACATGCAAAAGAAAACACTTACTTTGATTCTAATTTTTTGCACCATTTAAGAAAAGGGGCATTCTTCAGCTCAAAGTTTGTTGTTTTTAGGTAATTAGCTAGTCACAAGTCTATCCTAGATTGTCAACATGTGCTTACTTGTGAGGAAATATACCAGAGAAGTCCTACTCACTTCTGAAAGGACAGGTGCTGACACATACTACCACAGCTGCCTTGCTAACCTCCTGTGTTTGCAGCAGCTAAGGCCAAGCACAAACCTAGTTTTGGTGCCTTCAAGTCAATGTGGCTACATTAGTAGCATTGTCACAGGCTACCTGGTACTGCCTCCTAGCACATTTTTGTCCATATTGTGGATGAATAAAAGGAGCTTTGATTATTGGAGTAGGGTACCTGAAATGACAACAGTCAGGCCACTTAGAGGGTATGAAACATCCTATTTGTTCACAGGAGTGAGAATCATGAATATGCTATAACTAATTTAAGTTATTTTTAAAATTCAATGTAATTTCCTGAGTTGGAAAGGACCCATGAAGATCATTGAGGTCAGCTCCTGAATCCTCACAGGGCAACCTAAAAGTTAAACCATATATCTAAGAATTTTGTCCAAAGGCTTCTTGAACACTGACAGGATTGGGGACATGACCACTTCCCTGGGGAGCTTGTTCCAATGCTTGAACACCATGTCAGTGAAGAATTTTTTTCCAGTATCCACTCTGAACTTTCCCTGGTGCAGCTATAAGCCATTCCCTTGTGTTCCTGTCACCAGACACCAGGGATAAGAGATCATCACTTCTCTCTCTGTTCCCCATCATGAGTAAGTTGTAGAGATCATTGAGGTCACCCCTCAGACCTCAGACTCCTATTCGCTAAACTGAACAAATCTAGTATCCTCAGCTGCTCCTTGTAAATCATGCCCTCTAGTCCATTTGTCATTGTTGCTTTTAACAATGTTCAGTACAGCATTAAAGGGGGAAAAAAATAGCACTATCTATTCATGTCATGTCTAATAAGGAAGTAACAGCTTCCTTACACCAACTTAGACCTTGCTTCCTACATCTGTAATGTGATATATGGTTTTCAGTGGTAAAGTTTTTTGTAAGAAAAGTCTTTATTTCAGGTTAACTATGAATGATATGTTGAAAAAAACAAAAGCTGCACACTTCTTAAAATCCTACTATGATTAAAGCAATTTATTGTTTGTTGTTCTGGATGAAACCAGATTATTTCTTTAATAAGGTGAAATTTAAATAAGAAACACATTTCGTGAGAAAGAAAAGTTTATCTGGAGGAGGAAAACCATTAAAATAATTACTGACTGCAATGAGACTGATGCACAGTGAAAATTCTCAGGGTACTGTGTTTTTTATTTATAAGCCATAATGATCTCAAGATCAGGAAGAGAGTGGGATTTTAAGAAGCCTATGATATTTGGTAATCCTTTTGGTAATCCTTTGGAAAAAGTGTGAAAGCGAATACATGTTTTTTACAAATGCAATTTATGTTCAAAGAATCAATATATTGCTTGTGTGTGACAAAATCTTATTCCTTCCTTTCTTTTTACCTTGGTGTGTATTGATAGAACCCCAAGGCAGCAGAAGTATATTTCAAATTTGGTTAGCTGTGGCTGACAATGCAGTGAGCTGGTGCGAAATGTCAGAATGATGAAGCAGCACTCTGCAGAGCTTCATTTGCAGAGTAGGAAGAAAGGAGGAAAATAGGAATGAGCTATAAGCAGAGGCAAAGGATCCATATAGTCATAGGTCATCTGCCAAGTGCAGTGTCATGGGATGAAAACCACCTTGAGTCATTAGTAGCATCTCTCATTTGCTTATAGCTCTCCTTTGTGATCTGTGGAAGCATTCTACTACCTTCAGTAACATTATAAAAAGCCTATTTAACTGGAATTTGCAGAAAGGACACTGGAACACTAAGTTAATGTATCTCTAAAATATATATGTATAGTATAGTAACTATGACGCTATTATCAGGTGGCACTTCTTGTACTGTTTAGGGTGTTGCATAATGTCTTTCATTGCCATAATTATTATGTATATAACAGAAAGGAATAATGTTTTCATGTTTCTTCCTCTGCCAATAAGGAAATCAATTGCAGGTTTTTATGGAGTAGGTTTAAATCAGTTATTGTCCTTTTTATAGTGGAGACACTGAAGGAGTCAATAGTAGATAATATGGAGTGACCAGATGAGAATCCGTTGTTTCTTCTCTGAAACATACTTTGCCAAAGTGCTGGATGCTGAATTGCAGATAGACTTACCTCTTTATGTGTTACTTATGTACTGTTTCAAAATCTGCATTTATTGAGTAGCTTTGATATTATCTTTAGGAAACCAGTGTGATGAGATATTTCATTTCCTTCCTTCCAATTTTCCACCACAAATTACTCTGCTTTATCAAGGTAATCATAATCAGATCAACGAAAGAGTTCTTTTTCATTCAAGCTTATTTTTACATTACTTTATGATATTTTAATATAACACATTTTTTCACCCAATTCTTCATTTTCTTCTGCAAAGACACTAGATTTTGGAAAAGGTGGAGTTTCAGATGTATAATGTGCACTGCATTTCACTTTTTGGTTTGAATGGTAAAGCAGCACCTGTAGCTGATACTTCCAAGTTATGACATAAACTGCAACATGTAGAATGGATTAGTATTAGGTCCAGTGATGATTCAAAGTCACTGTGGCTGCTTTTAGATATTTTAGATCTAAAATTGCATTCTGCCTGAATACTAAGTAGTCAGACCAGTGATATCTGCAAAATGGTGCTATAAACCTCAACAGAGTTTCTGTCACTTCCTCTATAAAAAAAATATTAAAGAAGTGTCAATAATTTAGAAGTCTTCATTTGTTTTCCAGCAGGGAATGCTGCAAAATTCAGTTCTTAACAACATTGCCCACTCTCTACTGCAGTCTTGGTCAAACCTAGAAGTATGAACTCACAAAATTTAGAACTTGTTCTTGGACTCAAAATAGTTCTGTTGAAAATCACACTAGGATGTGCTACAGCCAGAGAAATAGAAATTCTAGCCTTTGTTTTCAAAAACTGTTTGTGTGAGTTTGACTACAAATATTGCATACTGCTTAAGCCTGTTGATATACTGTCAATGTGTCTCTGAAACTGAGGGAATTAAAATGTTTTCTTCTAAAAAGCACCATGTTGCAGAGATATGAGAATAAATACTTGTGGATAGTGATGTACAGGTGCTACTAAATGGATCTATTCTACACTTTACTGTTTTCATCTGTGCCACGCACTTCTAAACTGCCTTAGGTTCATAATACCTGTTGTTTTAATATTATACTAATCTTGGAAACATTGTCTTCTGAAAGCTCTTTTGTTAGAATACTATCAGAATAAGCGAGATCCAACTAATAGCTGTGACACTGAGTGATTAACACATTCTGTATTTAGGTCTCTAGGCCTCTCCCTCTCATTTGATTAAAGGAGGTAAACATGAATGATGACCATGTGATCTCTTTTGGCTTTCATCTCTGCCAATTGTGTGAAAGTTTCAGCAATGTGAGATACAATTAATTAAGAACACACTAGGTTTGCCAAGCCTATAATAACTAAGTCTGTTCTTTCTTCTAGAGTTTGGTAATCAAATGTGATATTTTGTATTGCAATTGTAGTATTCAGAAATAGGCTTCTGAATGTGCAGGAAAATTCCAATAGTAAATTCTATTTTAATTTCATGGGAATGGTGTGAAAAGATACAGTATAAGAAGCACTTGTAACTGACAAGGTGGAGTATACGAAATCATTTTCACCTTTGAAAATATATTGCTTTATTAGCTTCTGCTAAATGTAGTATATAACTACAACTGAAATAATTATTTCAGAAAATGTTAGGTATATAGTGTATAAAAACAAAGGTCTGCCTGAGACAAATGTGGGGAGATGGTGAATAAATAATCCAAAGAAAACTAGAAAGAAATTATATTTTTTATTATACACATGATAGTCATGAAATAACATGTTATGGAATGTTGTGGAAAACCAGTGTTGCAGACAGAAATATCTTGTTTTGATAGCACTGTCAAAGCTGACTTTTTAAAAATTCTGTACTTTTTAGTAAACTTTTTTTGCATTATTTTTCCTCACGTAATGTTTCATTTAAATGTCGCTATTTAAAAAGAATCAGCTCTAGAAATGTTTAGAATTTTCAGGCATTTAAATTGTTATCACGAGAGAAAGTTGCATAACAGAAGATGGATATAGCAGCTCCTACCACACTGCTGACTCTGTGGCCCAGAATCACAATGGACTGAGCTGTCTGGTTAGATCAACAACAAGCAAAAGCTGAAATACTACAATGTGAGAGCACAGTGTAGTGAGGTAAACCAAAACTGCCCTTTGGTTTTCTGTAATACATCAGGCAGTAATTTGTGGTTATCCAGTAGGTGCCACACAAGTAGCTGTGCTTTCCCTACGGTCAGCTGGAGCAGGGTTGCATGACTGGCGCCCCAATGCAAGCCATCCGTCATGAATCAGAGCCCTGAATGTTTTCCAAAGCTAGGATTTAGCAGAATATTCCCATTACTCTTCTCTCTTAACTAGTTTTAACAAACTCTGTTAACTAATTAGTCAACCCAATCGCCAAATGCAGGAATCAGGAAATTGATTAGCAGTTTTGGATTAAAGAAGGCAGCTAAAGACTACTGACTTCTGTGTTGTAGGTAATCACATATTACTGTTTCTTTCTCAGTGGTGGGGAAACAGAAATCAAGAAAGTTAAATTAGTTCACAGAAGGTCCCTGAAATCAAACAGGGATAGATTTTTCTCAGATAGATTAAATAACTTGCCTCTAGAACTAAGCCCTGTTTACCTGAACCTGGACTATTCTTCACTCCTCCAAATTGCCCACTGTGAACAGAGTTACTAATGATATTTAACTTTCCCTGGAAGTCTTTTGAGCAATGGGTAAACAATTTTTATGGAAGCCACAAATTTTTAATGGAACAATTTTTATGGAAGCTACAAAACTAGACACGAAATCTTACAAAATTTTAATAAATGCCCACAAATTTCTAAACACCCCTATATAACTTAAACCAAAGGTTTTAATGCCTCCAGCCCCCAGTGGTGGGCTCAGACCCTCCAAAGTGATGTATGTGCACCCCAGGCGTGGGTGCCTACTTGGTGCACCCTGAGGTCTCACTCTCCGGGCTGGAGTGTGGCTGCTCATTGTGTCCGATGATGAAGATGCTCTGTCAGGTCTTTACAGAGGATGTGCTGCTTGTGGGACAACTTGTGGCAGCTTCAAATCAGATTTGTATAACCTCTGTGTCATCCTTTCTCTAACAGATTCTTCTATAGATTCTTCTATAATTCTTGCCAGGCTGACTTCTTTGTTTCAGAAGTGTCTGTTATTTCTCGGTTGTTGTTTTATCTAACTGATGGTTCTCTTTTATTTTAACATGAAAAATTTGGAGCAAATATCCTCCCAGGTAGTTTTGTGTAATTTGATTTACTTGTGCTGTTTACACTTGCATTTCTATCTTTACAAGTGTCGTTACGCAGGCCATTCGTCAAAGTTGGACCATGGGAGCACTCTTATACAGTTGAAAAGGAATATTTGCAGTAAATGTTTTGGAAGCTTTTGGTTATCTTTCTGGTGTGGGCAGATGGGAACGTTGGTGTGGAAAATGTTGATTCAGATCTTAAAATATGAATATGAATGCTTTGGAAATTTTCACCCTGTCATAGCTTTGTTATGTACTTGCCTATAGTTGTCTGTTGGCACAGTACATCTTTCTGCCCTTAATAGAACAGAACCATATTGAAAAATCAAGGATGTATGTGGTTTTTGTGTCCTTGATAACAGATATGCACATATGGCTTGTATACTAGAGAATTATGCTAACCTTTTGTAACATATTTCCCACTTTGGTCTTTAATTTGTATTATTTACAGTGCATTAGGGCACTTCAAGTCTTGCATTATGTTTATGTAATAAGTTATTGGTAAGAATAATTATGCCACTTTCTTTGTCTTATGTGAGTTTCCTTTGAAAGCGACATTTGCTGTCTGTTCTATTACATCTTTACTGTGTCTGCTTTGCTGTGATTGAATCCTACCCGTGTGTTCAGACATACGTGTTATGGTGATATCAAAATCTTTTTTCACCTATTTATAGGATCCCTCTTAAATGACCTTCTGCTTAACAAAGGCAGATAAAAGGGTATTTAAATGCTTGGTCAAGTTAACTTTGCATCATATTTTGTTTTACAAGTTTTTTTATTTGTAAATTTGAATGGTGACTATGAAAGAGCAAGCAGAACTCATGAGAGCATTTCTTTCTTCCTAGTTTATATGCACTGGACACATCAAAAACATATAAACATGAACAGAGACTTCATTTCTGTATCTTACCTATTTTATCTGCAGGCCTTTAATGCATTACCTAGAGGAGAATGTAAGTATTATTCCTGTGTCAGTAGCCTGAAGAAGTGAACATATATGTGTTTAGCACAAGGCTGAGTACATTCAACATCCATGCCAAGGTTATAGCTAGAAAATATTACAGCTCCTCTCATGGGCTTCATGAGAGTCATTTTCAGTGTTTCATTTGATGACCAAAAAATTGTACCTGCAAGAGGCTCCAAATTCATGGGGAAGGCAAAACAAAGTCATGGTCTTTACAATCCAGAACAGTGATCTTTTCTTCCTTATGTAGCCAAAGAAGCAGAAAATAAGAGGCTTCTGATGTTTATTTTAGCATAAATTTAAAAAAAAAAAAAAAAAAAAAAAAGAGGAAAACAATGATCTTTATTACTTTTCTTTTGACTGTCTTATCGAGCAAATCTCACTGGAGCGAAGGCTCTCATCATCATCTTCCAGAAAATTCAGTGCAAGGGCTCTTTATGCGTCACTGCCTAACACTGGGCTCATTATAAAGTCTTTCTCTATACAAAATAGCTTATCTTTAACAAGTGGGTCTACTAGAGTTCACAGAGCACATACATGAATGCAGCAAAGTTAAAGTAGATATTAACAGGCAATGTAGACAATGCATCTGAAAACGGTAGTGCAAAAGGCATTTCCTTGAAACACCATTGCAACTCTCATACTGCAATTGCTGTTGATGTAGGAAGAATTTATCCATAGTCACAGGAACAAACACTGACAAAGATATCTTTGTCAGGTTTTCTTCCTTTAAAAAAATGTGATCAATGGCAGGTAACTATTAAAGACAAAAAAGTTTCCATAATCTAAAATGAAACAAAAATATCTCCTCACAAATTATGAAGACGCATAAATGCTGTAAATAATAATTCAAGCAGGACACAGATAACTGAGAAAAGCACTATTTATGCACTGAGTGGGCCAAAGGGATGCTACATAGTTTTCAGGAGTGTATATCCACCCGCAATCCAAAATCGCATTTTGTGTGTCTCTGAATTCTTGGGCAGAATTCCCACAGCATTTGCTGTTATACCAGTTCCACAAAGAAAAGAAGGTTACACTTAGAGCTTTGCTAAGTGTTTGCTGGATCTGCCAGTTCATTAGAATAACATCTGTGGATTTATGCCACAGGATAGATCAATTCTGTCAGCTTGCCAATCCAATGAATGGCTAGGATTGTGCTTTCAGTAAAACAACAAGAATTGAGAAGACAGTTGAAGGAGAGGCAGATGGCATGAACAGAAAGAATTCCAGGTGAGGGGAGATGTGGTGAAAATGGCTAATCACATAGAGAAAATATCTTCTAAAGTCATTTGGCAAGGGAAGGTCAGGGGTAGAAGTATTAAGGAAAATTAACCTTGATGCCTTCATCTCCCTCTGACACCCACTTGGTGTTGCACTCATCTTAAAATTGACATTGCCTACTTTTTTATTTTACTTTGTAACAATAACACTCTTTGCAATGGGATACCTTTGTATTTGATTTATCATTTGTCTAAAGAAGCAACGTAAGCAATCCGTGGGTTTGTGTGTGTGGTGTGTTGGGTTTTGTTTGTTTGTTTACTTTGGCAATCCATGTTGTTTATGAATTCTTAATGTGTTCTAATGGGTCAAGGCTCATATTAGCACAGAAAGCTGTGATGATAATATGCTGTCCATATTAAAGGCTTGAAATCTGTTCCACTTTCTCCTCTTCTTTCCCCATAAGAAGACTAAAAGGAATTAACTAATCTTATGGTGCTATTGCATTGTGTACAGCAGAAGACACTAAGAAATCAGCATTTCCTATATTTAATATCTTGAGACTTTGTCTATTAATGTTGAAATTACTAGCACAATAAGGAATGCTGATATGTGGATTGTATGATTACTGTGATTTAAAGACCGGTGTGGAAAAGGGCTTTTTTAGGGTAGTAATCAGTAGGGTGTGCTGAGGAACGGGTAGGAAAAGACAGTGGTGTCAGAGAAGAGGCAGAGGGCCAGAACACTGAACCTTGAGGTGTTTTCTGACTGGCAGGCTGTTGGTCATTATTTCTAGCACAATTCAAATAGCTCAGAATATGGTCTAACAATTATGTCTCCAGGTTTGGTGAAGGATAGTTTTTTTATTCATTTACATCTTCATCAGTTAAGCAGTGGCAGATCCAAGGTGATAAACTGTTATTTCTCATTTGTGTTTTTTTTTTTTTTTTTCTCCAGAATGATTTAGAAACAGTTTACTTTTATTACCACAAATGCAGTAAACAATTGACTTACTGGTATTGCTTTTGCTGAAAAACATTAAAAACACAGTAGCATGTGACAAAATTATTTTATTTAGTTTGAGATTATCACTTGTAGCTCTGCAGCAGAATTATTTGCTGAAACTTGGACAGGGTGATATTCCATCACCAATACAAAGAGGAAAAACAAAAAGTTGATTTTTCTAAAATTCTGTTTAGGATAAATACTGAAAGCTGTATTTATTTTCACATTTTTAAGTGTATTTTTTGTGTTCTTTATTTTTGCAAGTAGATATTTACAATTCCATGTACACACAGCTTTTTTTTTTTTAATTTGCTTTAAGATTTCTGAAGCCCTTAGTCTTCACTTAGAGCTTAATGAACAACTATTTTCAAATCCCACTTCTTCACTGAAACAGCCATTTTGCCCTCTGTATATTTCTAATTATGTTTCTTTCCAGTGCTATGTTATGCAGAGTGGTTCTTGATTATACTGTTTGAAACAGGGCTTCGCTTGTACAGAGAGATCTGTCAATACATCACTTTCAGCCCCTGTAACTACTGAAATGAAACAACTTCTTTTTTCTTGTTTGTGAACCTCCCTATTATCCTATTATCAAAAAAAAAAACTAGTATCATAATTTTTTTCCATGACCATGTGTTAACTTTCTCTGATTCATTTTTTTTTCTCCACACTTTTTTTGTAATTCCTGATCTTATTATAACGATGGCAGTTTGCTAAACTGTAAATAGAGCATGTACAGGTGATAGATATATTGTAGACACTGAAATTCAAGGCCAGTCTGAAGAGAGCACTATTTTCAAGACAAAGCCATGAATCATCACAACTGTAGGAATGGCCCATTTGCAGAGATCACCACTCTTCTCTGCTTTTATTGCTCTGGAGATGTGTGACATATTTTGGATGATGGTGTTTATTCAAAAGCATCAGCTCCCAGTTCAGGATGGAGTCTAAAACTCCTATGCATTGTAGACACTAGAGACAGATGTCTGTGAAGCCACTGGTGTAAAACAGTTGCTTAGAGAGGTTAGCTGGGTTTCTGTCATGACTTTTGAAAACAGGAATGTCAAGAACCAAGGCGATTTATATCTGTTTCCCAAATCAAAAGGATCTATTATTTTTTATCTCTTATTTTGATACACAATCTACATTTTGAAGTCATTTAGACAATTCCTTCTAGTTGGTAATTCTCTAAGTACCAGTATGAAAGAGGTGAAAAACTGATGCCCTGTCTTATGAGAATCAATACATCCTCACACTTTCCTCGCACTTTTCAGAATGGTTTGATGTTAAAAGCTTTGACTTAAATCTAATTTGTATCGGGAAAAGGAATGTGTTGTCATTTTGATATAGACAGTGATAAACATCTGAAATTTAGCAGTATAAATAATACAGCAACTAAACTGGAGGTCAAGGACTCAAGCTCCTTAATTACTACCGTAAATCTTTGTAAAATGTTCCTGGGAAGTTTTTATAGTCTCGACATTTATTTATTTATTTGTTTATTTTTAAAAAGAGCTAGAATGTATTTGAAACATGCAGTGCAAAACGCATTTCCTGGGTCTCAGTGATACTGGGAATTTATGTCAGGGCAATAGTTATTTTTCTATGTGTAGGGCTCAACTACTATCAGGGTCTCAGTAAAAACTTTCAGAAGAAAGAGCCTCTCCCTCTAAAAGTGTATGTCCTTTGGAAGCACAGTGAAACCAGTTAAGAGCCAGGTGGCAAAAGCCAAGTGGGACATTAAGCTAGAACGTCCCTTTCCTTCCTGCGGGCACAGGTGTGTTCCCTGGAACCCCTTGGCCCTCGAGTGCCTGCACAGAAGCTGCCATCAGCTACTCAGAGGTTTCCTGCACACAAGCGGCTCCCTAATTTTGTCTACTGTGTCTTCATCTGGCACCATTCACCAGCACTAAATTACTTAAAAATCAGTGAGGAGAACAAAAAATGAGCACTATCTGAAGAGTGTTTCCAGAAACATACTGCCTTTTCGAAGACTGCAAGGACACAGTAAGATCACAGTGCCAAACTGGAAGCCTCTGATGATAGATTTGGAGTGTGTATGTTAGCAAAGCTCACCGAATCTTCATTCTTTACTTAGATAATCAAATATCCTGGAAGTAGTCTTCAAAGTGCTTTAAAATATTTTCCAGTTTACTCTAAAATGTGAAGCTGTGCATGTTTTTATGAAACATGGTGAAATAGGAAATAATATTGAACTTTATGTTTCAAAACTATTTAAACAAGCATAAAGCAGGTTGTTGAAGAAAGTACTAGTAGACAAAGCATATAGTGACAAACCACATTGACAAAACTCACTCCTGTTAACACACTTTCTGCATAGGAATGAGTTAAGCTTTAAAGTGAGGTACCTAGATTAGGGAAAACAATATCTCACAGGGGAATGGCATTGTCTCAAAATCAGCATTTGTTAATAGTTTCATTTGAAAAATATACCAGAATAAAAAAAAACACATGAAAAAAACACTGATTTTTTTTTTTTTTTTTAAACAAACATTTTCACGTTACATATTAACACATTTCAGGAGAGAAACTTCAAAACTGAAATTTTACAAGACTTAAAAATGAAACCTTTCTAAAATAGAATAAGCCATGTTTTGTTCATTTTGTGAGGTTATTTTTCCTCTGGACTTTTCGTTTTAGTGGGAGAAAACGTAATCAAACTTCATATCAATTGCTTTTCCTTAGGTTTATTTCAGTTTTTCAGTCTCCTTTTGATTTAGTCACTGTATCAAAAAATGAGTGATATATACAGTTCAACTTAGCACAGAGTTTATGTAGTTCTTTTAAAATGCCTCTTATTTGTGGAAGTGATATTATCAAGCCTATAAAATCTGGTGGTTTTCATCTCCTGGAATCTTGGGTTCCTGAGAGAGCCACAGCTTCCTTTATTGAAATGGAAGCTGAACTTGCCTTCTTTGTAGAGGAAAACATGGGAACACGTTCCACAGAAGTTCAAACAGCAGCTGAAAGGAACTCGTGTGTTTGCAAGATTCTAACTGCTGTTCTTTGGAGGGCAAGTGTGAATGTGATTCATGAGTCTTGAATGTATGGAGTTTCTCTAATATGTCAGTTTTCTGTGACTCAGGCAATCGCATCCTTATTGAGGTCTAACACAGTGCTGGGACAGGCTGGGTGGAAATCCCACAGAAGCACTGGTTGCAAATTTATCCAACTCTCCAGAGCTCTAGCAAATGCAGAGTTTTCTTTCATATTACAGAGCTGTTTGGGTCAGAAATCACAGCTGTAGGTTGAGGTTTTAAAAATTTGGATTTAAGCAAATTAGAATGTTAAACAGCTTATCCCCGATCTCAGCCATAGCCTCCTGTGGAAGCGAAACAGTTAACAACTGCTACACCTTTACAGACCTCGCTAGTTAAGAAACATTTGCAGCTGATGGTCTTGCCAGTCAGCACAATTTAATTAACTAAGGAGGAGCTTATTTGTAAAGGAGTGGAGTATTTGTAAAAGGATGTGCTGTTTAGAGTTGCTTCATCTGAAGGTTTTCGATTACTGTTGTTATTTACTGTATTCAGTTTATCTGACTGAGTTTTGGTCAGGAAGGAGTTGTATCATCTGAAGGTAAGTACGTTCTGGAACTGTCCCGTTTTGGCAGAGTTCTTAACAGCAATGGCTGTCACTCTGTTGCTCAGTGTTTTCTCCTAATAGCAATAATCTGCTTCTGTTTGGACCTAATCTAAATTGTAATTCTGGTTATTTCCATGGCATTCCCATGAACAAGAAAGTGAGTGCCTGAGTGGGAATTCATTGAGTGTGTTCAGATAGGTTGTTCCTGTTTTGTTATTTGCCTCTATAGAAATGTTTATGCAGACTGGATTTAAATGAAGTTTCAAATGTGTCTTGGATGTGTTTCCAAGTACCTACAAAGCTCTGCTGTTTGTTGTTGTTGACCCTGAAAACACGGAGTGACTGGAGTGTGCTGGAATGCTTACACGCTCCTCCCTGGTTATTTCCCTCTTCCTGTTGTGTGATTACTGAAAATACGTTGCCATATATTATAGAAAACTTCCAGAAATATTGAAATGGAATTAAAAAGGTTAAAACCAGAATGAAAAGGGCTTAAGGTATAAAAGAATTCATTACTCACCATATTAATTCATAAGGAACATGCTGTTTTCCTACAAGTCATAATTACAGTCAAACAGTGGTAAATGTACAACCTTGTTTTATACAGTCACGCCTTCAACAAGGTTATTACTCTCCTTTTATTTAACATGTATGGTTTGATGTGAAAACAATGTATTCTTTAATAGATTTTGAAGAAAATATCTTCAACGAGTATTCACAGAAATGTTTGTGGAATTGATATATTTGCATTTCAATACACTCTTGTGCTATTTTTCTTATTGCTTCTTTGGGGTAGTTTTAAAATTTGCCCTACTTGAATGCAGCTATGGACTGACCCATGGTTATGAATTCATTATTTTACTAATTTTAATAGGAACGTGGAGCTATGTGAGAAAAAGATGATGATGAAAACATCAGTGTAAGGCTTTGAAGATTCTTTTTCTTAGGGACATTTTGCTTCAGAAAAACTTAAAAGCTGGCATTTTCATAAAGGCATTGGAATGCTTTATTATTTCTTGACACACATACACATTACACATAGTAACAACATTAGCAGCAGGTGCCTCATGTAACAAGTACCTGCTTTAGTGCTGGGAGAAGCAGCAGCAAATGTTGGGATTCCAGGAGCAAAAAGCAATGATACCAGATTGTCTTGTCAGCCTTACCCTAAGCAATTGCTTATTTTACCTAGAACTAGAGACAGCAAGAACTAGAATGTACTACAGTGCTACTTAATGGAAATTTACCATGTCTGATCATTTTTTAGATGGTGACATAACTTCTTCCACATTTTGTCTATATATAATCAATGCACAGGGAATCTTCCCACAGGTGTTGAGTTTTGAGTTTTTTGTTTGTTTGTTTTTGTTGTTGGTGGTGATTTTTTGTTGGTTTTGTTTGTTTGGTTTCAATTTTTTTAAATCTAGGTCATTCCTGAGTGTGTGTATTTGTTGAGTTTCGAAGTTGAGAAAATACTTCCTCTTCCTTCCAGGAAGCTTTTTATTTGTGAAAGCACTACAATTCTGGTATAAGAAATCATTAAAACCTTGCTTTACTTTTAATCACACATTGGAACAGCAAGGGAGATTCTCTAATGATAGAAACAATTAAGCAATTTTTGCAGTGGTACAAATTACTGACCATCAGCTTTGTACTACAGATAGAAGACCTGAACCACTTAGGCCTTACAGTAATGGAACATTTGAACCTTGAACTTTTGTTTTGTGAAAGTTTATAGTCTATGCATGGCTGAAATGGCTTAAACAAAACATAGATTCAGCCTTTGTTCATGTGCCAACATCATAAAAATACCTAAAGAAGAATGTAAGTTAACAAATCAAAACTAAAGGAAGAATTTAGCATCAGATTGATATTAGATGGAAAGATAAACATAAACAATAATTTGAATGGTGTAGGGCAAGGGTGTCAAACTGATTGTCACTAGGGGCCACATCAGCTTTTCGGTTGCCTTCGAAGGGCTGAATGTAATTTTAGGAATGTATAAATGTAGGAGGAGTTACATTTGACACCCCTGGTGAAGGAATGTATATGTGTGTGAGCCTTGGATAACTGGTTATGGCAGATTAAAGAAAACGATCAAATGGAATTAAGAGAAAAAACAGACAACTTGAGTAGAATGCCGAGTGAATCATCTATTTATAGGCTGTAATGCTGGGGAGATCGCTGTAATTACCCAGGTCAACTACTTGTATAACTCCTAGTTTGAAATCTTGTAAGTAGAAGGAATCAATACAGACCTGACTGACTGTAAATTGTCCCTCCCTGGAACTATAACAGCACTCACTTGCTGTCCCACTAAACACATCAGGGTGTACAGGGACCTCTCTATTAGAGTACATTAGCATCTCCCATTCACTTATTCCCTGTTGTGATGGGCAGTTGAATTCATGTTAGTGTGTTTCACCAACATTATTTGACCCAAATGAGTTTTGCCTGGTTTAAGAAGAGTTATAGCTGTCCGGAGATGCCAGCAACATCTGTGAATAAGTGTCTTTTTGTTTATAATAGAATGTTGTCTTTGAATTATAAACACATGTAAATAAATGCATACATGTGGACACAAACAGATGTAAATATATAGGGGTGCCTAGGGAATAGATTAAGAGGATTAAGTTTTTATTACAATGTAGTACAATTAGTTCCGTGAAGCAGTATATAGCAGTAAACTAAACTAGTATTTCTCCTCACTATGCTGTGCATTTGTTAAAAATACTGGGTGTTTGCACCAGCAAAACAATTCAGATCCTTGAAGTATGCATTCCAAAGGGAGTTAGAAAATATCCTAATCCTTTACCAGGATTCACTGCTTCCTATAGGTGCTTGGTGAATAAAAGGATTGACCACACTTTTGAGCCAGGAAAATAAATGAGTGTGAAACATCAGACTTTGTAAGAAAATTAAAACTAATTGTTGCGATAGATGTTTGGCCACTGAGACAAATGATCCTTTCAGTTGTGGACTCTTATTCACAGTTCTTCAAAATCTGTGCTTGATTAAAAAAAAGCCCTAAATAACTCTTCCCTGTTTCCCAGAAACTCTTATACTTTCTGCTTTGATGTGGGGTTTTTTTAGACTGTTTTTAATGTTTAGGTGTTTTAATGTGGTATTATTTAGATGATAAAAATATTTAGTGCATATGAATAAAAACATGTACAGGCTGATTTCTATAAGCAGCTTTACTTGTAATCATAGCTAGTTTGCAGTGGCATTGTATAACCCCTTTCAATTTTGAAGGTGTTTTAAATGAAATGTTGTTATATTCTCTTTGGATATTAAAAAATAGTTTCCACATTTAAAGCTCTTCTGTTACTACTGAATTTACACAGGATCTAGGCATCTCGATGTATACCATTCCCCCTTTTCTTTCCTAGTGCTTCACACTTCTGATGTTCTAGTATGTGAATTCTCTGTAGTTCCTACCCTAGGAAATCACACATTACTGTGCTAGTCACTGCTCTCTCTTGTGCTGAGCATACCTACTTCCTCATTCTGATCACTAAGGGAGCAGGATAATGCAGAGCTCGTAGCACAGAAGAAATGACATGTCAACATCACATTAGGAGAGTGACAGTATCTGTTTACTGTGGCAAAGCTGTGGTGCTTTTTTTTTTTTGCCTTTTTTTTTTTTTTTTTTTTTTTTTTTTGTCAGAAGGTTTAGAAAGAGCATCTAGCAGTTCTTACCTGGAGACCGTTGTAGTTGCCCCTGATAAAAACAGCAAATGTGGGAGATGAGTGTCTTTGGTTGTCTTCTCAGAGCTTACAGTTCATCCCAATACTAGGTAGCCTGTTTGGCTCTTTCTGGCTCTACGTATCTTAACCTGGCACTCTGCAAGTGAGCGTGATCACTGTCCCACTGGGAAGGCAAGGACTTTTATTTCATGCCTCATTTATACACTGTATTACTGAGCCTATGAAGTAAAAGCTGATATTTAAAAAAGAAAATAAAGTTAATGAGCTAAGAACCTTTATTTATTTATTTTGGATTCTCAATACAAGGAAATATACATGGAAGTATGTTTATTTTTGTGTAGTTTTTGAGTATTTTAAGGGAAGACAACCAAAACAAAATTGACAGGTTGTAGCCTGTGATGAAGATAACTGAATTTCTCAAGTCAAAGTGTCATCAGTGTGTTCTTCAGGACTTTTGTAATGAAGTTTTCCCTATATGAGTAAGAATTTTTTCATGTTCTTAGCTGAGCTGAAGGTTGGCACTGCTGCCATCAGTGAGAACTCTGATGGCTTGATTGGAAACAAGACTCTCCTTCCCCTCTTGTACTCTGTGTTGTGTGGCAGGCAGGTCACATCGCATGTGCAGACAGCAGCACGTTTTCTCTGCCTGCAGAGATTGCTTCTATTCTGCTCCAGGGCAACAACAATTTGCAGATTAAAATGCCCAAATATTGCACTTGTATCTTATCAGTGATAGGAAGATTAGCATATACAGCCTAAAGCCAGTGAATTTTTTGAGCTGTTGTCTGAATTACCATGAGTTGTGGAATATGTGGCAAAACATAGACCAGTAGGTTTGAGCTCCATCACAGCCTGTAATTATGCCTTCTTTTAATGGTCACTTTTCATAAAAGAATTCAATTGAAATAATCAGAGGCTATGACTCAAGATTTTGCTTCTAGAAAGAGCTCCCTGATCGCTATTCTGACTTCATTAAACTTCCTGGCTTCTTTAATATTGCATCCCTGGCCCTCCTCTTCTGTCTGTTTTATAAAATCAGAGGCAGAAATTTACTTTCAGAAGAGTATTTTAGGCTGTGATTCTGTGTTGAAAGAAGCACCTTCTTGTAATAAATGGCTAGGCTTTATCAATGGGTTCACTGGAGAATGTTCAGCAAAATAAGAAGGAAACAGGTCTAGCTGTTTTATGAGATATAGATCATTACCTCTCTGAGGCACTGACCCATTCAGTTGTTGCTTGTTAAAACAAGTGGCTGTGCTATGCCTTCCATGAAGTTCAGTTCTAACGCAGGAAGAAACCCCTGCTGAACTGTTGTACCTCTCCTCCATAATGAAGTGCAAGCCTGCTATTTAGTTTCAGCTATGTAAACTATCAGGAAAATTTACATAAATAGATTAGGCAAGAGAAGGCGAGACTATTTAACCATGAAAGTTTCCCCTTTAGATTAAGGTCTAGTTTCTGAGAAAATGAAAATTGACTCCACTGTGCATTTGTTTTTTAAAGTCTTCTACTTCCAGTTATTGTAAGCCTGTATTTTCTGTCAGTGTTGAGCATATTAAGAGAAAATACAACTGAGTATCTTTCACATACTCATTATAAGCACCAATCACTTTTTTAACCTTTGACAGTTAACACTGTGGAATTTCATCTCGATGTAGGCTTTAGAACAACAAAGGTTAATAAAACCTTATTGTTAAGGCTGTATTGTTTTCTGTGATTAAATCATTGGAACTTGAAAATCCAGTTATACAACTGGAGGAAAGTAAGAGAGGGGGCAAAACATTACATCTGGATGAAATGTAATTCAAAGGCAAGAGAAATACCAGAGTTGTACTCAGCATAGCTGTCTCATTCCATTTATTGATTTATTAAGCAAAATAGTTAAGCAGGAAATGCCGATGGAACATTTAATTTTTACAGATATTCTCAGACATGAAAAAACATTTGTTATACTCAGGTCTCAAGAGCCAAATTTGTAATACAATGCAAAAAAAGATTTTTGAGTAAGAAGAATGTCTCAGTAACTGTTTTTAATATATTTATCTGAACAGCTCAGAGCTTTTCTATTTTGGGTATGTATTTGTAAATACATATGCAAATATACATACCAATATTAATAACTTGTAATTTTTGTGTTGTATAATGCAAAAATTGTTTGCCCACAAAGTCATTATTTTGGGGAAAACTGAAAAACCTGTCTTTAACGGTATGAGTGAGACACTTCTAGGAGCAGGGGTATACTCAGCCTATTGTTATGGACAAAGTTGCTCACCATTCAATTTGAAGTGTGATTACACAGTTTTACAATTTCTGAATGGGCTTGAATTGTGAATGTATTAATGTCAGAGCTATGCTATTATGCTAATTTCTGTAGGACTGAACAGAGGGTAAACAAACATGAAAGTCTGAACCACCAGATCAGACACTTATCAAAGTCCTCTGTGGAAACATAAATGTATGTTTACATGTAAACTAGAGCTCTTGGGATGGTGAGTTGGTTACAAAATAATAATTCCACACATTGTTTATATTTCTGGTATATTCCATGTGGACAAACTGTACCCGTATGTCTTTTTGATGAAAGCTTAAGACTGGAATGCCAGGTTTTTTGATGTGATACTATTGGTGCTACTGACAGCAAAGCTTATATTTTTACATAAATACAGGATGGTTATTTTGATAAATTCATTTGTAAACATAGAGCAAATGCATACAGCTATGCTTGAGACTTGTACCCAGGAAATACTGCACTTTCCTTCTCTTCTGTATTCCTAGTCAATCTTTCCAAGTTTTTCAGTTTATTCCCCACTCTTCATTCATTCAAGTGCTGTTCTATTTTTTTTCCATATTACATGCCTGGTAATCAGGAATAATACATAAATAAGACACCATTAATCTTCAGACACACTCAATGAGTTAAATTAACCTGTTTTGTTTATAAGATGGAATTGATTATCTTCTAGCAATAGTTAAGACTTTCCTCTGGAAATGGTTTTAGTAAAACCATCATGAATACAAGATAACTATATTTCCCCTGAGTGAAGAAGACTGGAGGTAAAAAAGCAGACAATCTGGAGATGATTAGTACATTACTAACACTGCAGTTTGTTTTCCAAGTTTTAATTAAAATATTTAATGTGATGGTTCAACTGCAAATCACAGCCAGAGATGCACTACAGCTGATATTTATTTCCCCATTTAAGTCCAACTTAAAAGGTAGAGAGAGTTTTTGTTCTGTTAAAACAAACAATTGACAATTGTAGTAAATCTAGTCCTTTCAATATTGTGAGTCAGCTAGACCTCCAGTTAGGGAAATATTCTGTAATTCACTGTTTATTAGCCTGACAGGTGCAAATGCAGTGCTTACAGTTTCATCCCAGGGCTATGAAAATGTAGGAGAACATGAAGGCCTTTGTGCCTTTATAAGTTTGGAACTTTGAGAAACAGGATTTTAAGAATAATCATAATTACAGTTACAACATAGGTTGCCAAATCTTGTTTTTCTGCAGTGAATGAGGTTATCTACTTTGTGGAAATTTAATTGACCTTTTTACTTATTTTGCATTATACAAGGTAAATATATTCCTGGAAAACCGTGACTGCTTTAACTTCACAGTATCACAGTATGTTTGGGATTGGAAGGGACCTCAAAAGATCATCTAGTCCAATCCCCCTGCTGGAGCAGGAACGCCTAGGTGAGGTCGCACAGGAACATGTCCAGACGGGTTTTGAATGTCTCCAGAGAAGGAGACTCCACAACCTCCCTGGGCAGCCTGTTCCAGTGCTCTGTCACCCTCATGGAGAAGAAGTTTTTTCTCAAATTTAAGTGGAACCTCTTGTGTTCCAGCTTGATCCCATTACCCCTTGTCCTATCATTGTTTTCCACCGAGAAGAGCCTGGCTCCATCCTCATGGCACTCATCCTTTATATATTTATAAACATTAATAAGGTCCCCCTCAGTCTCCTCTTCTCCAAACTAAAGAGCCCCAGCTCCCTCAGCCTTTCTTCATAAGGGAGGTGCTCCACTCCCTTAATCATCTTCGTTGCCCTACGCTGGACCCTCTCCAGCAGTTCCCTGTCCTTCTTGAACTGAGGGGCCCAGAAGTGGACACAATATTCCAGATGTGGTCTCACCAGGGTGGAGTAGAGGGGAAGGAGGACCTCCCTTGATCTAATAACCACCCCCCTTCTAATACACCCCAGGATGCCGTTGGCCTTCCTGGCCACAAGGGCACAGTGCTGGCTCATGGTCATCCTGTTGTTCACCAGGACCCCCAGGTCCCTTTCCCCTACACTGCTCTCTAATATGTAATTTCCCAACCTATACTGGAACCTGGGGTTGTTCCTGCCCAGATGCAGGACTCTACACTTTCCCTTGTTAAATTTCATCAGGTTATTCCCTGCCCAACTCTCCAGCCTGTCCAGGTCCCGCTGGATGGCAGCACAGCCTTCTGGTGTGTCAGCCACTCCTCCCAGCTTAGTGTCATCAGCAAACTTGCTGATAGTACACTCTGTTCCCTCGTCTAAATCGTTAATGAATATATTGAATAATATTGGCCCCAGTACTGACCCCTGAGGCACTCCACTAGATACTGGCCTCCAACTAGACTCCGCACCATTGACTACCACTCTCTGGCTTCTCTCCTTAAGCCAGTTTGCAACCCACCTCACGACTCTATTGTCAGCAGTCTGGGATGCTGGCAATAAGTTAGGGGGGCTGACAAGCAACAGGTGCTCTCTGCACCCTGCTGCACAAGCTACCACACCTGCTGCTGCAGCCCAGTGCGAGTGGGACTAACCAGCTGCACAGCCTTGTTGCTCCTCCCTACACCTGGTGAGCAGCGACTAGTCGCTGCCCTCCCAAAGCATTTTTCAAGGCAAGGGGAGGGGGTGTGGTCGTCATCACCGTGGGAACGCCCCCCACCACATCAGCCGCTCTCTCGCAATGGCTGCTGGCGCTGCGGGGATCGGGACCCACCGGGAATCACGCTGTCCCTGTACGTTTCCCTCTGAGCTTCCTAATCTCGGCTGAACCTCGTGGTCAGCTGAACCCCGCCGGCTCCGGCTCTTGCTGGGCTAGCTCTGATCAGCTGGCTAACTTCCACGTTATTTTCATGAAAAATGAAGTAGCTTTCTTCTTTTCAGGAATGAAAACTCAGTTTGAATCCAATCAGGGCAAAGGGGTAAGTTTTGAAAAATTGGTCCACTGCCTAAGGAAAAGAATTGGGATTTGAAGTGTCCACATATCTCTTCTGAATTCAGTCACACACAGTCACATGCTGTGATTTTGGGAAAAGCCGTTTCAATCTCTTTCAGATGAAAAGACAGGAGTATTTTGGTTTCATTACTTACGTGAGTCGAGCCATTATTGTGTTTCACCTGAATTTCTCACAGACTAAATAAGGACTGCATTAGTTCTGGTCTCATGTGCAGGGCGGTCAGTTCAGTAATGGTTACTGTGAAAAAGGTGGGAGAACATGTATTAGTGATTTTGTTGTTTAAGAAAAGCTGAAGTCGGTATGTACAAGAGCTGTGAAATAAAAATATATGGTTCAAGGTCATTGACACAGTAGAGGTCAGCACATTGCAGGCTGTCAGACATATCAAATGTAATATTTTGACAGAGCAGGTTGACATTGACAAAATTGCTGAATGGGTTTTTGCCTGGGAGTTCATAAAAGATAATGATGGAGAACACATGTCAGAAGCATATAGAATTTTCTGAGAAAGAAATAAAGAAGAAATGCTAAAGGAATGCGGATTACATGAGAACAGGTGATAACAAAATTAGAATGTCTGCAGGCTGACAACCATAGGAGCAGATGGAAACAGAGTTCAGACTGAACTGGAAAGGAAATACAGAAAAAATGCAGATGGTCTGAGTACAGTGCACATATGATTTGCTGTACTATACATATGTTGGTATGAATGCAAAAATAAAAGTTCTTAACAAACCTGTGGATTTAAATGCTACAGAACCTTACAATGCTCAAGTCAGTTGACCCAATTCTTACTTGTTTTTTTTATATTTCAAAGTGGAGCTAACGTGTTGCTATAATGATTTGGTCCAAAATAAATTACTTCCAAAAGGGAGAACAATGGAGCAATGAAAAATTCAACACAGTGTCAGCATGAGTGAGATTTGCATAATTAGAATTTTGTATAGCACCCAGCTCTATGATCAAAGTTGTCCTGAGCTGAGCAGTTATATAGGAGTGACAAAAAAAAAAAAAAAAAAAAAAAAGATGGAAGAAAGGAGGTTAAATGATGTGATTAAGAAGAATGAGAAGGTAGAGGGTTGCCATCCACCTTGTAGTTATGGTCATGTGGGTATGAAACATTAATGGAGTTTCCACTGATATTCCTCTGTTGGTGGAACACTGCTATGGAAGGAGAAAGCTGGAATACACAGACCATCAAAAACACTTTCACTGCCACAACTTTCTGCTTCTCCATGAAAAAGTGTCCCAGTGCCACTATAGCAGCAGCAGTTCTGTGCTGTCAGTATGTCCCCCCAGCACTGAGTGCCTGGCTGCCTCTGGACCTGTGACATAGTGGGATGAGAATAATAGGCTTTGCCTGGTATTACAAAAACATTTGGAGGTTACTTTCATTAAAGGCTGGCATGCTGGGAGGATAATCTGGTAACAGGAGCTATGTGAGAACTTTTTCTTAGATTGTTACCACCTGGGAATTAACAGAGAAACTTGTAATTCTCTGATTTCTTGTGGTCCATTTGCATGAGTTTGCAGGTCTCGGTCACAACATGAGAGCATAGTATTAAGAAACCTTGTAATAATTAGCAGGCTTGCTGCAAGACTCAACAGAAAGGTCAGGATTCTTGTTTCTGACTTCAGAAAAAATAGATTTTTTTTTTTTCTCTGCTGGAAGTGTACTAAACTGGAACTCTAGAATTAAATTCATTTTCACTAATCTGATATGAAAATGTCATTATGTTAGCTGATTTTATGTGTGTCCCCTGCATCCTGTCACCTTCCCCCGTTATCCACCCAAATCTTTGAGTCTCTGTTAGCACAATATGACTAATCCTATGTAGGTCAATGGTATTTCAGCCAGTTGTTCTCAACATCAGCACACAGATATTTTATATTGTTACAGAAAATGGGTTTTGTTAGCCCCTTCAAAACAGAAACAGGAAAATCATGAGGACACAACTTTGGCTATGTCTGCAATATTCACATTAATAACCTATTAATAAAAACTGTTTAGGCTAGTGTGCTGCCTCCGTGAGATTTCAGAGTGTGATATTCAATAGCAGTGCCTCTTACTGGCAGATATGATCAAATTGCAGGATGTTCCTTTGTTAGTGACCGCCTCCTTCACAGGGACCCTTCCCTGATTGACTTATTTCTTGTTACTACATCTGCTTACTAAAAGTAGCTGTTATATAACTTTGTTTCAATGTTAAAACAGTCTTCCAGAAGGTCTGTGTGTTCTCTACATGGGGCAGGATTGAAAAGAAACATGTCCCCAGTACACTGTTTTCTTGTAGTTAATATTACAGTGCGCTATGACAAATATACTATTGTTGCATGAATGTTCTGTGGATATTATGAACGTAATAGAGCTAACAACAAGCATGGAGGATGAGAAAAGTCTTAACAGCAGCTTTTGTGAGGTGAATGCCATTTGAGATTTGCAATTGTGAAGTAGTATTTCCCGATATTATTTAACAAGGACCACCTGAAAGTTCAGGAAAACTTCTGTGATAACAGATGTGTCATACTTATTTTAAATTGGAATTAAATTTGTTCATTCCATCATAGAACTTACTGTGCTTGTATGGACAGTGATATGAAGAAGCAAAGCATTATTTGATATACTGAAGTGTAATTTCTACTTAGGAAACTTTGCTTTGATATTTCATGTTCTTATTATTTTATTGTGATATAAACATGGAGGTTTTTATTACAATTATTAAGCATTTTCCTAACTCAAGAATGGCAAGACAAGCTTCTTGTATTAATGAAATCAAGATGCACACAGACACATATCAGTTATAGTAAATATTTGCAATGCAAGGTAGACAATAACCTTTTTTTCCTTTACCAGGGCAAACTGTGTTGAATACAGTATGAGAATTCATCAAATAGCTGCAGTTCTATGCTTTCTGTGATAAGTGGTAGAAGTTGCAGAGCCAGGCTGTTCAACGTTGTAGTTAAATTGAACAATAAATACAGAGGAATATAATTTACTTCTTCTTTCAGGGTAAACCTGGCAAATGTAATTCTCACCCTTAGGGAATGGTGTGTTCAGAAAGCAACTTTTAAAGCATCTAGCAGAACATGTATATTCTTATTTCTATAATCTTGACAATGGTATTGTTTTGCTGTGTGAGTTCTCTTATATCACAGGTCACTCATAGGATTTTTCATTGTCTCTGAATTTTGTGATTGTCCCTTATCAGATGAGGGAAGAGAAACACATTATTTTAGAGGAGGCCTTTTGGGGTAAAGGAAAGTGACAGAACTAGCGTCCTCTACTTGGAGTAGAATAGTGTTCCTCAAAAATTTACAGTCTGTTTTCTAAAGGTATCTTTGAAGTAGATGGAGAATAAAAAGAGGATTTCCAGGGGCACTTTGAAGGGCATACGTGCTTCTTTTCTGCATTGTATTGTTCAGCATCACTGCTCTGATTTTTGATATCTGGCACTCTGATCCCAACACTTCTTTTAAACAAAGAATGCCTATAGTCATACCCTCCAACGTAAAATACTGCTCACTGATGGCTCAATCCAATAAAAATATCCTCTCCACCTGGTTGCCAACAATCCAGATAAAGAAATCTTTACCTTTAGCTTCCTGCAAGCTATGGTGTCAGTCTGCTGTCTTTATGCCCTGCATTCTAGTTTCTTCAGCTCACTTTGTTGGTTTGTCTCTATCCCAGTTCTGTAAAATTAGTAGATTAAAAACCCTTCAATGCTAACTTTTAAAATTTTGCTTATTTGTTATGTATAGGTTGTATTACATTATAGAATTATACTAGGGAGAAATCAGATGAGCAGAGGTGAGGGCACAGCAGTCTTCAGGAGATGCAGAGGCCAGCAGGGTGAAGAAATCAGTAACTAGATTAGCCACACAAGAAATCAATTATTTGACTGTATCCTATCTGTTTGTTATAATTTTGATACCGTCTGTTGTCTGTTATGATTCCACCTCTGTCTGCTCTTGTGGCAGTCATAGCTCTGCTTTCTGCATAGAGGCACAGGTAGCAGATGATGATGGGGGTGAAATGCAAAAGCGGAGGGGGTGTGAGTGGGAGGGCAGAAAGAGATGTGAGAGGATGAATCACACTGGTTCAAGTGAAGATACAGTTAGGGAGAGGACAAAGAAAGAGGATGAAACAGCAAGGAGAGAAAGCTGCACAGGGTCTTTAACCTGTGGTGCATCAGAAATTGTGATCAGAATATTTTTTCTTTTTTTTTAATATGGGAACAGGAATACATTCTAAAACTAACTTAACTATAAACGAGGAATGAAACTCTTGGTGCCCAGCATGCAATTATACAGCGTGTTTAATTAGACCTATTTAACGTTGTTTGAGATTCCCAGATGGATGATGAGTATTGCATCAAAATAAGAATCTTAACATCCTGCTTAGATATCTGAAATTCAATTACCATTGGAACTCATTAGAAAAATAATGCAAACAAAGAAGAAAGAAAAGGAAAATGTATTCTACGAAAAGATACTTAAAAATTAAAAGGGATAACCATTAGAACTTTTGTGTAATATTCACTCACTCATTTAGATTATTCAGTTTCCTGAAGATGTTTGCCAAAATATCCTTCTAGCCAAGGGTATTCATAAAATAGTAGGGAAATAAGCACATTAAGAGTATCTCTACATATCAATGATGAGATGTATGTTTAATATATTATGTTTAATTCTCTAGAATAATAGATATAATATGCATATATGAATGTCCTTCTGAAATACTGAAAAGCTGTACATAATCTTCAATGATGTTGGGAAGAAGTCACAGAATTGTTACAAGAAGGGTACATACATCTTTTATGTATGAAGATGGTTAAAGAAGGTGATTTATAACTGAACAATGGTATTCTACAATGCTGTAATTGTCCTGTAGATGGAAGTGCATGGGCATTTCAACTAAAAAAAAAAGTAATAAAAATTACAGTTTTGGTAAAACAATCAAATAATATCTTAATTTACCTGATAAAACATGCATGTAGATTTTCAGGGACTAGAAAATACCACTTTTGATACAATTGTTTGCGGTTTGTGTGGTGCGGTGGTTTTTTGTGTGTGTGCGGGCTGTTTTTTTTCCAACTGATAGTTGTAGAAGATCTACAGATATTGTTAAGACACAAGGCATAATGATAGGGTGAATTACCATAGGCAAAGATGTTAATTGAATTTTTAGTCTGTGTTATTCAGGGAAAGAGCTGTACAGAAATGACGTACAATGTTTTCTAGATATTGATGTTCTGTTCTCTAGCATCTCTGCGTTCATTTAAAACAAAACAACAAATATGAATTGCCAAACCGAACAAAAAACCCCAAACAAAAGCAAAAGCTTTGCTCTAAATTCATAAATAAAACCTTCAAGAAAACCCGTTCAGCGATGACAGTTTGTCTCTGCAGTTTCTCTGAGAAAAGTCTTCATTGTCTCAGTCCTTGGTATTTATGGGATTTGTGTGGTTTGTGTGCCAGATATCGGATTTATGGTCTAGAAGATAGGATCATAGAATCATTTTGGTTAGAAGAGACCCCAAGGATCATCAAATCCAACCATAACTTAACTCTAGCACTAAGCCATGTCCTTAAGAACCTCATCTATATGCCTTTTAAACACCTTCAAGGGATGGTGACTCCACCACTTTCCTGGGCAGCCTGTTCCAATGCCTGACAACCCTTTCTGTGAAGAATTTTTTCCTAATATCCCATCTAAACTTCCCCTGGTGCAACCTGAGGCCATTTCCTCTTGTCCTGTCACTTCTTACTTAGTCAAAGAGACCAACCCTCTCCATGCTACAACCTCCTTTCAGGTAGTTGTAGGCAGCAATAAGGTCTCCCCTCAGCCTCTTTTTCTCTAGGCCAAACAGCCTCAGTTCCTTTAACTGCTCCTCATCAGACTTGTGCTCCAGGTCCCTTACCAGCTTTGTCACTGTCCTCTGCACTCTCTCTAGTATTTCAATGTTGTTCTTATGATAAGAGGCCCAAAACTGAACACAGGATTCAAGCTGAGACCTCACCAGCACTGAGTACAGTGGCACAATCACTTCTCTAGTCCTGCTGGCCACACTATTCCTGATACAAGCCATGATGCTGTTGGCCTTTTTGGCCACCTGGGCACACTGCTGGCTCATGTTCAGCCAACTGTCAATCAACACCCCTAGATCCCTTTCTGCCAGGCAGCTTTCCAGACATTCTTCCCTGAGCTTGTAGCTCTGCCTGGGGTTGTTGTGACCCCAGTGCGGGACCTGGCACCTGGCATTGTTGAACCTCATACAACTGGCCTCAGACCAGTGATCCAGCCAGTCCAGATCCCTCTGTAAAATGTCAAAAGATGATTGGGTAAATGATAGCAGCTGTGGTCTTTTGCTGATAATCAGTCCTCTTTTTATTTTTTTCCTCAAAAATGGGAAAAGAAAGGTGATTTTTTGCAATGAATATTACAAAATATTCAGTAAATTACTGTCGAGGGTTAAGATTGCGGGGTGACAATAAAACCCTGGCAGATGTATTGTTAACCCCCTCTCTCTCCCCCTCCCCACACTTCCCCCTCCCTCTCCCCCCTTTTCACTAAGGAGAGGCGATTGGGAGGAAAAGAAGCACGGAGTGAAGAGAGTTGGAAAAAATTAAAAATGTTTTACTAATGCTACTAATAAGAATAGAGAAAATAATACAAAATATACGAAACCAATCTTGAAAGTCTCAGCAACTGCAGAGCCGGCAACCAAAGTCCTGGATTAGACTCCTCAACCAGTAGGAACTGGATTCAGTCTGTCACTAGGCCTCAGTTTGCAGGGACGACTAGCAAGGTCCTCTCCTGATGTCGGCCATAAGCAGAAGGGAAAAGGGAAAAACCAACGAGATCCTCGTGATCTCCCACTTTTATATGAAGTATTCACATGAATGGAATGTTATACACAGTTGGTCAGTTTCTTGCTCACTTGTTTCTCGTCGCCCCTCTCGCGAGATGTCCATCTGTGCTTATCAATAAGTTTGCATTCCATTGCTAGGTTTACCAAAACATGTGTCTGGTGCTCCAGGAAAATGCAGTTAATATGAAGATTTTAGCTGACAGGCAAAATTCACTGAAAGAGAAACTTGTTTTTAGCAAAACCAGGACAATTACATTTTTTGACCTGACTTTTAGAAAAATGTGTTCAACTCATTTTTTTATAACTGGAAGCAGCTGAAATCTTTCCCAAAACTTCCATAGGAATTTGAATACATTAAAAGACCAAGTTCTCAATCCCCATTTTTCTATGGATTTTCAGATAAATAAAACTAATATACACTGTGCCAGCTACCTAAGAGAGAAGCTAATTCCTGAGGTTATGAGCATTTTGGTTTTCTTATATCTACTAGAACTGCTATGCAAGCCACCTACAGTTTTAATCCACATTTGAATATTTATTTCACCTGTCATTTATGAAATGTGTTCTATCGTGTCATGAGAACCAAATCAATAGTGTTGCTATAGTCCATAACCACTTTTGGAGAACAAAATATCTTAAATAAGTATTAACAAGGGTAATAGTCTCTTGGGATGCTCCGAGTTAGTTATGTTGTGAAAGAAATGTTGTATTGCAATTCCTGTCAGTTGTTTCATAATTCAGTCTCAGTTTGTGTGGTAATGTATACTTTATATAGTTAAATACTGGGACATAATATTAAAAAGTGTGTTTATGATGGTCAACTAACACATAGCTGTGCTAATCTTTTAGTTAAGCATCTACGTCTGTTCTGAAATTTAGGGGCATATTTCTACGGGTATTTAGTCTTGAAAGACACAAATACCTCTCTGGGAGCATTCTCCAAAGCTGATTTGCATCTAACTTCTACTTCTCATTGAGAGCTGAGCATGTTTTTATTCTATCTACCAGCTCTGTAAACCATAAAGAGTGCATATACTTTAATTATGTAGCCCAAATACTTTTAAGTGACATACATTTAATTTAAAGAATAGGAAGAAACAAAAAAATGAATGTCTCTACCGGAAAATATATGCAACCTGACTTTCAAGGGTGTGAAGCATACACAGATTTGTTTGATATCAGTGGCAGCTGAGGTTTCTCAGCATCTCTAAAAATGAAGCAAAAGAACAGTTACCATGGAAATGTTATTTTTGTAATTTGTTAACTTAGGTGGAAGACAGGTCAAGATAAAATGTTTTTAGAAAAAGAAGTAAGGTATATTTTCCTTTCGGGAATATTTTCTTTTTAAGTCAATTTCAGTTCTAGATCAACCCTTTTGTGTAGTTTGAGTTAAAAAAAAAAACCCTGTGTATTAATCACAACTACTGTGTACATGTTCTTCAGTTAGCTTTCAGCCTTTACTGGAAGCACACCTATTTAAAAAGTAAATGGTACATGATAGTGTCTTAATTAAAGATATTATTAAATGAACTAGAAATGAAAAATTGAAGGAATTTTAATTGAAATATATGTAAGATAAATGGTGACCTTGAGCTCTGTTTCTGATTACTTGTGGTTTTATATATATAAGACTTTAATATAAATTACGTAAAGCATCATATTTGCATGAACTGTTGTGAATGCTTTTTATAGATGTGTAAATTGCTTAGAGTGGAAAAAAAAATCATCAGTAGTTAACAATAGTCTAAAAGCATGGTAACATAGAATGCTTATCTGAAATAACATAAAGTAACATTCACATATATTTACGTGTTTTATATTTGCTAAAAAAAAAAAGTCATATGAACCATATGAAAGAATTATTTGGTAGGTGTGTACCTCAGGGATTGCCTTCAGCCGATAAAGAGCAGATAAGAGTACAGGAGGAGACATTCCTTTGCACAAGAGGCACCTAGAAAGTCATGTCCAATTTAAAGTCAGTGAGCCCTTGAAGTTACAGCTTTCCAGCCCTGCTGTGAGCTGTGTCTGCCAGAAGCACTTAAGTTTGGTTTCTTTAAACTGGCCTGAGCTGTGAGCATTACATTAGCATTTTAGATTAAATTTGCTGTTGCCACCCAGTGTTGAATTACAGCCTGTTACAGAATCGTAGCTGCTTTGTCAGAGATGGTCTGCAAATTGCAAAGCTGTTTCCACTAACAGTGTGAATATTTCTAGGATGGCAAACCTATTTCTGTCCCATTTCTGTTTGTATTTTTGGAAGTTCAGATTTTTACCTTTTTTATTATTATTTTTTCCCACATCTGTAAAGTTCTGAGTAAGCTT
Organism: Columba livia; assembly: GCF_036013475.1. NCBI lineage: Eukaryota > Metazoa > Chordata > Aves > Columbiformes > Columbidae > Columba > Columba livia. Next base: position 27,211,716 of record NC_088607.1, on the reverse strand, counting down.
ATGAGAGCAGCATAAGGGTTTTGCCTAGAGTTTCTGTAGTAGCTGGGCTTGAGTTTAGAGAGGTGAATCTCTCAAGCTGGTTGACTTGACACTACTGCTGGTGTGGCTTGCTTATGGCAGAGTCTGCATCAGGGCCCAAAAGTCACTGCTGATGAGCTGGAGTGACAGTCGAGCTGTAGGCAGGGCAAACCATCAAGAGCTTTGGGGCTGAATAGAAAGCAACCCTCAAGGTGAACATGAACATGATGAAGGTACCTATACCACTTCTGTACTGCAGGGAGCAAGTACAAGGTGGAATCTACTGTCCCTCCAGTTTTGAGATCCAGTTTTCTTGCTGAGGTAACTTGCCCATTTGTGACAGCTTGCAAGGGAAGCAGCACGTTTGTAGGTATAGGCATCATTTTCTAGGTATAGTAGAGATCAAATACAAAGTGACAGAGACCCAATGAAGAAGCCAGGAAAATCAAAAGCTACAGAAGATTCACCATTTTAATGACATCAGTTGTTTGAGCAACCTCCTCCTACTGTCAGCCAGCTTCCTAGAACTTCTTGGTACTTCAGCAAGCAGCAGGCAGCATGGGCTTCTGCCAAGGCCTACTTATACTAGGAGATTAATCCCACATGTTAAAATAGTAGATTTAGGAGGAAGGGGTTTGATTAGGGCAATAAGTAATAAGATTTGAACAACCTGAAGCAGAGGTTAAAGGTGAGTTTAGAGAAATCAATATCTATTGAAAAAATCTGTAGATATGAACTCCTCAGGAAAACGTTTTTCTCTATTACTTTTATAATTCCCTGTTTTACACTGTACCTGTAAGAAACATGCTATTTTTATGCCATGACATGCATGTTTTCTCCCAAAACATTAGCATGAAGCTACCTCTGGAGTGAAGCGCTGTGACTGATTTCCCGAAATGAGGCTTCATTTTCCACTTCTAGTCATTCTGCCACACCTGAAATTAATTGTGGCACTATTCCCAATTTATATTGTTTTGAGGAGGGGTGAACATTAAGCTCAGTTTTGGGTTCTGTTGAATAAATAAGAGTATATCAAATGATAACACAAAACAAGAATTCTAACTAGTAATTACTTTGTGGGGTATTCTGCTTAATTGGAACTGGCCATAAATTGCAGGAGTCTGTGTGTTATCCTGGTACTCTTAAGATCTTCAAGAATTTTTCTTTTGGCTATTAAAATGTTATCAGAATATTTCTTTGCTGTTAATAAGAGCATATAAATGGTACTTTGTGCCCTTAATAAGAGTGTTTAAAAATAAAAAAACAAAAAATGAATGCTATTAATACTGAAAAATGGCTCAAGTGGGACTACAGTTAGAGTTTTGCAATTTATCTCTCTAGTTAATTAGATTGTCTACTAACTTCTGAAAAACATAATGTATGCAGTTTCTGCTAAAACACTTCACTTGCCCATTAAATTTAGCAGTTCATGTTGTCTGTAAGTTTCTGTCATTTTTCTGTTATATCACAGTAAAGGTCAAGATTTTTCAATGAATAGAGAATCCCTATTTAAATGAAATGATTTTCTTGTAATGCACTTTTCCTTCCATGTAAATACTTTTAAAGGAGCTTTTTATCAGTTAAATCAATAATTCAGTAATCATCTAATTAAAAAACCCAAACCAGAAAAACCAACCAAACAAAAAGCACAAAAAAACCAACCCCAAACAAACAAAGCAACAAACCAAATCACAAACCTAAGCACAACCTCAGTCTATGTATAAACAATGTAAACAATCTCTACAATACCCTGGAATCACTCTGTTAGAGTATAATTTATAGAAACACCCAACTAATTTCAGAAGCATACATTTATTTAGAAGACTTAAGCATATGCAAGAGTAGTATCTTCAAAATGTTTTAAAATAGTTCAGTCTTAGTGAATTGAACAAAAAAAAAAGCTTCTGATGCAAGTCCTATTGCATTCATGAGGTTTCACATAATCTTCAAAAACTGACTTTAATTGTTTCTGTGTGAATTCCGTATAGTGCTGGAATCAATAAGTTGTAAGAGGAAAATAAAACTCAGGGCATCATATTCTTCTTTCTTTTGCATCTCCTATAATCACTTAAGTGAGTGATAAGTATGTGTAGAATGCAAGTAAATCAGGATGAGAATGCAACACAATCTTTCTGTAGAAGCATAAAGAATATTGCAGAGAAATACAACACCAACATGTAAGATTTAAAACAATATTTAATATTGTCCTAAGCAATAGTCTTTAGCTGGAAATTTACTGCAAGTCTGGACTATGGGGTTCAAATTACCCAAAAAGTCCAATTTGTCTGAAGTGGGAGGATTTCCAGTAAATCTAATAAATTAGTGGTTTTCCCTCTATGATTCCCAACACATTACTGTAATATTTTATGAGTTTTGAATACTTTATTAGTTTTCAGTGGTTCCCAACATCTTGCTGTTATAAATAAGAGCCAATAAATCGATTCTGAGTCAATCAATCGATTTTATTTAGCAAGCGGTAATTAGGCAAAACAGCGCTGGGTGACCGGGGGAAGCTCAGTTCCGCCAACAGGCACACCAAATCAACCTTTCGTATGTGCTTATATACGTTATGCGTTCGTTTACGTGCTGGGAATTTCCGTCTCTGGAACTTTTGTTATCTGTTGCAACATCCGAGCGCTTTGTTATCTGTAACACCATCTGGGAGTCCTATTATCTGTGGCACCATCCGGTAGTCCTGTTATTTATGACACCATCCGGTAGTCCTGTTATTTATGGCACCACCTGGTAGTCCTGTTATTTATGGCATTGTCTTTAACTACTACTACAAGGTTCTACAAAACATAATCAAACTCGCACAAGCACAGTTACTGCTTACAATAATATGCATAATACAATTGAATCCTACTCGATTTGTTCAACATTAACAATTTTGACCATCACTTATTACATTGCACTTGATTTTCTTTTGGAGTATAAATTATGTAGCACTTCTGAAACATATAGAGATGGGCTAAGCTTGTGATATTTAAGAAGGAAATTCTGTAGCCATATGAAAAAAAAAAAAAAAAAAAACAAAACACCACACCACCCTGTTTTTTCTCCAGTGTTTTGTGTTTTCCCAGTGTCCAGCACTTGTTTGGTATAGGAAATAGTAAGAACCATGTAATTTAGAACATTCATTCTAGCATATCAGTCAGATGCACATGAGAATCTTGACTGAAAGCAATCAAAAGGAGTTTTCGAATCACGGCAGGATAAAATGCTGATACAATGCAGCTATTGCAGACATCCCATTCCCTCAAGCAGAGATTTCTTTCTTGTTGCATTTTGGTCCTATTGCAAGATCTGTAAAAATGGTGCTGGCAAATCTGCAAACAAAGAATTAACTGTAATCCAATCTGGATGCAATAAAACCCAATATGTCTGTAACAAAACATTTCCTAAATCCTCTGAAGCTGAGCAAGATTTAATCCTTGTTATTTTTGTAAGATGATAACAAGCTGCTTTAAAATGTAGTTGCAATTACTTAGCAGGTGGCAATGCTGGAATGGGTGCATTTGTTTTGAATCATTGGATAACAGAATGAGGTGATGTTTTTAGGCCATGATAACTGCAGGCACTGAAAATCTTCAGATTTTTCTGGACTAGTGTTTCATTCCACATATTTTCCAGCAAAAACCCACATGTGTGCCTCGATTTGTTTGAGTTGCTTTATTTCCATGGAACCTCTCTATCCTTTTATCAGCCTTATAAATAAAACAGCAACTGATAGTGAAAATTCATGGAGGAGGCTTTCCCAAAACCAGCCACAGTGAAGAGCTGTGTAACAGATTTGAAGCTTGCATATCAAAATGCTGATTTTTTTTTTTTTTGGTTGATCATATTAAAAATTTTTATTCAACTTTATTTTCATTCATTGTCTTTATGGAATTTTGTATCTAAATACATTTTGTATTTCCAAGACATTTCACAAAGTCAGAATTATCTGAAATGAGAGCAGAAATGCAATTTCTTGCTGTCATTGGCATCTGTGAAGCTAGGAAATCTGTATGCAAGTTATCCTGAATGGATCGAAGGGCCAGCATGTACGTATAGAGAGAAGGAGAGCATAAACAAAAAGATTAGAGCCTTGCGGCATGTTCTCGACTGGCAAAAATGCTTTTAGCAAAGTTCGTAAAAATTAAAATGACTTAATTCATACTTAAGCCAAAATAACAAGTTTAGGTCCTTCAGTTTTCCATGACTAACCATGGCAAGGCAGACTTTTTTTATTACCTGCAGAGCTAGGATGATTAAAACCCTTATCTGAACTGACCAGGAAGGCAGTTTCTGCAGCACAGGCTTGATAACTGGTCTTTGGATAAAGTACAAAGAGGAAACTGCACCTCATCTATTACTGTAAATATGGAAAACTAAAAACCTGAACATTTGGAGATGAATTCCATCTCCTTAGTTTTCACAGAATCACAATTTTTGTGAATAATGGTTTTGGTGTTTGGTTTTGTGGTTGTTGGTTGGTTAGTGTTTGGTGTTTGTTTCATTGTTGCTGTTGTTTTTTAATTTTATTTTTAAAAATGATTTTTATTTTCAAACCACAACCATTTCATTTAGAGAAGCATGGACTCTTTGGAACTGTTAGTGAGCTCAGAAGTTCTGAAGTTGTGACTGAAATGCAGTCAGCTTAGTATGTAGTATGTTATATGCAGCTTTGTTGTTACTACCTAATGGGTTAATACCAAGCAAGTCATTTATATCTTCATGAAAGGAGACTGCAACACCTTTGGTGTAAATGTGTATGGATTAATGAAAGCTTAATTACAGCAAATGCAGCCTTCACTGGAGGAAATGAATTAGAAATGACCAGCCAGAGGAGGCTATAAAGCAAACAATCAATAGTATTAAACTGGGAAAAATGGCTCATTCTTACTCTTGAAAGAGCAAAAGGGAAAAAGTTTTGTCAGTGTTAGAAATTACCTTCTGGTAAGATGGTAGATTCTGTTTTCAAATTTTATAACTGACTGCAAGATCTAAGAGTCCCTATTTAGTTTCTAATCTTTGACCTAAAGCTTTCAGATTGGTAGGTATACCAGTGGCCCACAGTGATCTAATTTAAGTGTTATTAGAATTACAGCATTGCAACATGAGGGTATAAATAATACAAGAGAGAGAACAATTATAGCAATTAACCATGGCATGCACCACAGAAAAATCACCCTGTAGCAACTCAGGTTTCATTCAAGTAGCAGAGAAATTACTGAGTTCTCAAAACCGAGTGCTGTGCTGCTGCAGAGAAGAAACCCTGATAGAGTTAGAAGAATGAAATAAAAAAGCATCTTTGTGTGACCAGAGAGACAGGCATAAAAAATGGAAGGAAGGCATTGGGCAAGAACAAAGTTGAAATTATGTGGAAAATGTAACACAATTTTCTTAGGTTTGAGTAACTAATAAGGTGTAGTTTCTGAACTGGAGACTTCTTGATGCAAAGGTGAGACTACATAAGCCGAACGTAATAGGAGATTGTGAATGAGCCTGATATTTCTGGTGAGTTATGATGTAGTAAAAGTGAATACTGTCTGAAAAGAACAGATCCCTATGGGAATAAGAATTACACATTAATGGAGAGAGAAGTTCCAGTCAAAGCAAGAAATCTCACAGACAGCCTGTATGTTTTTTTTTTTTTTGTTTTGTTTCTTTCAGTCTCTGTCACAAGACAGTTTTCTACTAAAACAGATCTTTACTGGAGTTAAACCAGTACCACGCTTATGATGAGGAAAGACATAACAGAAAGTGAAATCACCCACTTTGCCTTGCTGTATTTGAATGATCTGGAGACAGATCAATACTGACTCAAGGAGTGAAGCCTCTATCTTTTCTGTGGAATTAGGAAACTCCTTTGTGGATAATGAATATGATGGCCACACAGGTATTTCAAAAGATGTCATTTCCCTCAGGACAAAAGAGCTCCTCAGTGCATGCTTCTTGTACCTAATTTAACCAGGTCTTAATAACAGAATGACTAAAAAATTTATTGCGTTCTAGTTGAGGTTGTGTCCCGTTTCCCCAGCCCTCTCGATGCTAAGTTAGAATTGCCCTGAGTCATCGTGGCAAGAGTCAGGCACAGGGATCAGATCAGTGTGTTTGAACAGATGATAGGAAAGTGCGTGTAAATGAAGTATGCTCCAAAGGCATGTTAGCCGTTGCAAACAAAACTACTGGTTTGGGACTAGGGTAAGGACAAAATAAAAAATAATTAATACAGCAATAAGCTGTTCCAGTGAATTCACTATATGTACTGAGTACGGCTGGTTAATACCCTGTAGAAACATGTTAAGTGATGCATTAGACAACAAGAAAACCATGATGCAGAACGTATATTCAATAATGGGGAAAGACATGTATGGGCAGATATTTATTCCCTTATATTAGGAATAAAGGTAGGAAAGACATAAACCAAGCTGTGTGAATGGCAGGGGCAGGAAGGCCATCGTGTGGAATACTCAGCAGCAGAGGCTGATGTGTTTTTATTGCGTGATTGTTAGTGCTGGATTCAGAAACTGCTGTTATTCCGTTAATGTAAAGCCCCTGCTCAAAGACTACTGCACTGTTTCTATACTCCCTGAGTACAAAGTGGGATCTAAGCATTTCAGACAGATATCTGTTTGCCCAGATTCATCACTTCCTGAGCACTTGAGAAAGAAAAGATACGCTTGTGCAGTTTTGTAACTTTTAATGAAATGAAGTGAGCTAGACTTTAGTACATAATAATAACTAGACATTAACAGAGCTGATAACCAGAAGTCAGAGGGACATTTCAGTAGGGCTACTCAAGTGTGCTAGAAGGCCTGTATATATTTAAGTGCTTTTATGGGCTGAGGTGTAAAACCAATAAGCTTTATTGTATCTTCAAATAACACTATTAAGTTCAGGGTTCCATAAGTTACATGAGATTCTTTACCTTATGATGTTTTCGCCTTTTTTTTCTGTAGTACATTATTGGCATCTCGTCTCCCTGCGGGCCTTTCCTTGATTTTTCTCTTACTAAGATCATTGCAGTTGACAATTCTTCTCTTATAAATCTCAAAATTATGGGTTGTTTTTCTCAACTCTTCATGTCTCAGAGCAATGGGATGACTTGTGAAACTTACTTTCCATTTAAAAAAAAAAAAAAAAAAAAAAAAGAAAATGAAATTTTTAACCTTTGATTTCAGAGAGCATTTTGAAATTGAAAGGCAAAGACTCAGTAGCTGTAAAAATAAATCAATTTATAAACATTTTAACAACTTTAAATCAATAGCATGATATTTTTCATTTCTATGCATTTCAAGGTAAGCAATGTTATTTTCTTTAAATGTTTTCTATCTGGATGGCTCTCACAAAACATATTTAAGTTTGCTTTGCAGTAGCTATTTGAGCAAGTGTGGTCATCTCTACATCTTAAATTAAGCGTAGTCTGCATGGGTCATTTCTGTTTAACATATTATGGAATTATCATGTACTTGAATCTCTGAGAAATCTTTGGATGCAAATTTTTAAGGCCAAGTGTTCAAAGAGAAAGCGTCTTCCTGTCAGAGTACAGACATTCACATTTGCTTTTGTGAAAAGCTGTATTCCCAATTTTGGGGTTTCTTCAGGGCTGATGCAGTAAAGAACATCACTTGACATGTGCTCCTTTCCAGAGGAGCACAATTTTGTATTTGTTGGACTAGTTTTCGTTACAACTTTGTGTCTTAAGACCATTCTTTCAAAACTGGCCTTTAGCAGGAAACATTCCTTACTTCCACCTTCCTCAAAAAAAAAAAAAAAAAAAAAGCATATTGTGGGAGTATATGCCTACATCAGATTTTACTGGATTTAGTACCACTGCAGAGACAGAAATTTGTTGTAGCATCACCCAAGTTCACCTTGCTTAATAATAAGGCACAGTAACTCAGCAGCAAAACTTAGTAGGGCTAAGGCTCATTTTCTGTGTAATCCAGGCATAAGCTTCACAAACAGATGCCTGGCTGTCTAGTTTCTCTTGCTCAAATCTGTAAGTCAGTAAAGCTGAAGTTTCAAAGCATAGCAATGCATTTTCCACTCTATTCTGAATAGCTGGTGTACCAAATTGCAAGTGCTTGCATTTTTTTAAGGTACCTTTTGTAGTGCAAATACAGTTGTTTATGATGGCTCATTCTATAAAGTTATTGTGCAGTTAAATTTTGTTTTCTTGCCCTTGTTTGTGCTTAGTTAAGACAAAGCAAATGCTACTAATAGCTCTACCTGATGACATTGGTCTTGAAGACTCAAGGATCATCCCTCCTTTGACTTGTATTCAAGTTCCTAGTCAGCGTCTCCTATACTGTCTTATACAGGGCTGCTAAACTTTTTATATTAATCGTTATTCAGCATAACAGCAAAGCTCTCTGAAACTCACCATGTATAGTTTGGTCCAGCTTTTTAAAGAAATTAGGTGTTTCCTGAAGGACTTCAGCCCAAATGCTAGTGTGTTTTTTAACTGTATCATTACTTCAACTGTCTGATACTTATCCAGCATATTGGTGGTCATACATCACATGTTATTAATACAGACAGGGAGCCTGTCGTTGAACACAGCTCCCATATGTCACTGGGCGACCTGAGAATAATGCCTGTGTATAATGGTAATAGGTACAGAATTTTCAGCACAAAGGCAGTATAAATTTCTCTGTAGATGAAATAATCTAGAGAAGTGCAGAGTCAGTTCAGAAATGATAACTTTTTTACTTCCTGCATAATTAGATACTGGCCAGCTCGAGGACTTGACCATATGTGCTGTATGTAGTGAATGCATTTGAGAAATACACAGTTCTAAAGAGGGAGTTTGGATTTGCACCAAATTCTGAAAGTCTTGATGTCTACCTGTTTTAAATGGATGTTGAGTGTTTTCAGTGCTATTTCATATTATACTGTTGAGGGGTGTCTGTAGCCACCTATTTGACTGTAAGTTATCCTTTCAAAAATTATTTTTAAATGTCATATGATTTACTGTCCTTTGCAGTTTGTTGCAGCAATTACATTACATTTTATATCACTCAGGAGATTTCCTGTAGGGAGAAAATCATATTGCTCTGCCTTCTATTGGCATGTGTAAGAAATACAACAGAAGAAACTGCCTAGGTCATAAACCACCAACTGTTCAAGATTGGCTCAGAGAAGCACCACAATAAATGTTAATTGATAGGGTAAAAAAAATGTATGCAGCTTCCAACCAGAGGAATTCACAATCTGCAATATTGTCCTGGAATGCAATTAAAGCTAGCCAGGATAACTCAGATTTTTAATATCAGATACTTACCCTAATCCATTAAGAAATTACAGACTGGGAATTTATAATCTCTGTATTATTGCAGAGATTATTCTGCAAATAACAAGCACATTCAGAAATATAAGAGGATTCTGAACATATAGGAACAAATGATTAAATGGTGGAGTTGAAGTCAGCTGGCCTTGTATGGCAGCCGGCGTCTTGATTTGATTCCAAGTTCACCTTAGCTTGGTGCTGAGCTTGTTAACATATCTTCTTCCAACCTTGGATTCAATGACTTTCAGTCGGTTTCAAGCAGACCAACCTGTCTTGCACCTGTATGTAGAATTTCACATCATCTTTACCTTATTTAGCTCTTCTCTTAAGGAGAGAATAAAGTGTCATTACAAAAAACAGTCTGTGCGGATGGATATAAAATGCACAGGTATATATGTACATGCATATATATAGATAGATAGATAAAGTATGTGTGTAAATTTTCTGTATATATAAATAGAAAATGCAGAATTCAGTTCTGGAATATGAAAAAATTATATATTTATGGACTGCTGAGAATCTTGAAAAGGGTTGAGATTATATTGTGATATAACAATAAGCTAGTTTCAAATTTGTATGAGTGAAAATTGTAAGATATTCAGTCTTTTATGTTTTAGCACTAAAGTGAATCATTAATACTAATTGATATTTTCTATAGGGGATGGTACTAGGTGCTGCAACAGGCTAAAAATCTAAATAACCTTGTTTCTGGTGGCAGTTAGAGATCTGCAGGATAAGGTGCTATTTATTGGCTGTTCAAGAATTGTAAAGATGGGCAGATGTGAAGGAGCATTCATGAGACACAGATTCTAACTATATTATGAGTAATCTGTATCCAGAATACCTCACAGCACTGGCGATCTGAAGTCATTCTGTGATACACTGTGGATTTCTAGTGCCATATCCGTACTTCAGCATGTTTTAGTTACATCTCCTGATGGTTTCATTTTTTTAGTCACAGTATTGTTGCTTGTGGAGGTGATGGCTGGTCACAGAAAGAATGAAGTCTGATGTATCATATGCTGTGACTGATGGGTATTAGAGATGGGGGACAGTGCAATCACTAAATGGGCAGATGTAGGGATTAAATTCAAAGCAGTTAGCTGAAGACAGACAAACAGAGCACTGAAGAGAGTTTGGTTGGACTGGGGGAGTTGCGAAAGGAACCCGAATGTCAGAGACTGTACAGAATCTGTCTGTAGGAAATTCTGGAAAATACCATCTGTCTCCTACATTCTTTGATTCTTACTCCCCGTGGTTCCCTTTAACAAGGCCTGTGTGGATGAGCGGTGAGGCAGTGTGAAGGGTATGCTGTAGCAGATGTGTGATTTCCAGGGCTTGGGAATGTAACCTTCCCGCACGTAGGACGAAGCGTACTGCTGTATGGTGGAACCCTAGAGCCATAATGGCTACTGGATGCAACTTGGAGTTATGAAAAGGCTAAGATATCTTGGTAGAAACATTTGCTCCAGTGTTTTATCTGCAAACAATACTGATAGTCCTGCTTTTACAAGTGAAAATGTTGACAATTACTAGAGCAAATAAACAAAAAAAATGTCATGGTCAATCAGTTCACCAGTAATGGGTTTTGGATTTGCTGCATCAGTACGACTTGCATATGTGAAAAATGGCTACATTGAAAAGTTATCCTTGGTTCTTACTATTTAGACTTCATCACACTTCATTAAAAAGAAGTTTTTTATTTACTACTATTTGGATAACCAAAAAACCAAAGCAACAAGCTCTGTTTCAGAAGGGTGGACTATGTTTTTTCCTTCCTTAGCAGGAATACACTGTGTAATCTCAGGAAAACTGCAGTTATGTGACTTTTAAAATCTGTAGAATGAACAATGCTAACTTTAATTTAGTTATAAAATATAACACTTTTTGAAGTCTATTTATTAAAATGTCTAAAACTTTACCATCTTTTTTACCCTCTCAAGGAGCACTTGATTAGACAACTTAGAGCCAATGAATTACCAAATTGTATGAATAATATGCTCTTTCAGTTGAAGGGGGAGTAAAACACTAATTCAGTTTTCTGTATGTAAAATAGAAACTGTGCTATAGCAATCTTCATAGCAGTAAAGAACACTTTAGTTCCTAATTTTTATGGAATAATTAGTAGATTTGGATGAATAATGGATTCCTCAGCTGAATGGCTGAACTGGAAAATGAATGAAGATCATGAGATAACCAGAACAGCACTGTTGTGTGTTCTTGTTTGTTCCTGACCCTGTCCTCCCCAGCTGAAGAAAACCTGTCCATTGTGGTCAGTTGGAAACATTTTTTTTCCAGCCAAAGAAAGTTGCTTTGGGGTATTTGAGTAACTTATTCTTTTGTTTTGTTTGTTTGTTTTGGTAAGTCATGAAGTCATGTCAGTTTGTAAATGAAGCCTGTTATTTCAAAAAGAAAAGTTTAAAGGTTTCATTTTAAATCAAATGTGTCAGAGTGTTTCCAAAAAAAAAAAAAATAAAATAAAATACATAGTCAAGATGGATTTAAGTCCATGAAAATTATTGGTTTCTCCCTAAAAATCTTTTTCATGTGAATATATATTTTCTTACAAATGAATAACAATGATTATCTCCTGGGTGTTCATTGAATTTTGACTTTGGTTTTCACTACAATCACAAGATGCTGTGAAATGCAGCAGTTGTGCACAGTTAAACTTTGAAGACTGTAAGATCCTCACAGCACAGGCCAATCTTGGTTTGTGTGTCTGTGTGTTTGGTTTTTTGTTGGTTTTGTTTTTCTTCTGTGCATGTTTGTGATATTACATAAATAATTAAGAATGCAAATATTTATCTTCACACTCTCCTTTCTTTCTCCACACCCTCTGGAGTCCCATTTGTTGAAATATAACTAACAGCTACCTAATTTTGGCAGAAATTTTTCATTTTGAATTGTAAATGATCGTAACCCAGGATTCAGGGAGCTGTTTGGCTTGCAAAACCCCTTAGTGCCAGGTAGGTTGTAGAGTGGAATTTTACTGGTTATTTTTAAGAATAAGGCCAACTGAATATAAAGTGTGTTGAAAGTAGGACTGCTTGAGAATTTTGAATGCTAAGGATTTATGAATTTTTAACCAAGAGAGTGCATGCAATACAAGATACCCAGCAAATGAAAATAAGAACTGTTTCCTTCCTCTTGTTCAAAGTTTTCTGTTGTAAATGTGGAACATAATATTCTCTGAGGGCGGACTCTGAAGACATAACAAAGCAAGTGTCCCTTTAAACTTAATTATACTGATACCCTTGTTTTAGCCAGCTTCTTAGTTCTCTTCCAAGGTTCTGGTTGCTTCATTTAAGAGTTCCACTACCATGTAGTAGGCATGGCAAGATGCCCACTGCAGAAAGCAGGGGCTGTATGGCTGCCATCTTCCACCCACTCTCTCCCCTTGTGTTTCTGTTGTGACATCTTTGTGTCTGTCATGATAAGAATGTAGTTGATACAGAAGTTATGTTGAATGGCCACTGAACTGCAAAAAACTGCTTCTTTTCGCAGATCTTACCACATCGATGCAGGGCTTATTCTGTTATCACAGCTTTATTTTAGCAATTCAATGCCTCATCTTCATACCACTGTGGTTACTTTTAGTGTCTTGTATATATTTCATTTTTTTTTAGGCTGAATGCACTTTTTAGGATTGTTCTTCAGTTATGTTCAGGCTCAAGCTGGCAAAATAGAGAGTGATCAGAGTATTAATAATAGGCACCTACTATAGGTGTAGTGCTAAGTAGTAACAGCTAAATAGTTTTCAGCTATTTTTTATGAAGTGTCCCACTGCGAATATCATGTGTTCTCTCTCTAGCTCTTTTATATTCATTTGAATATCATTTTAGAATGTACTTTGGGTATAATAGACTCAGGGTACAGTCCCATCAACACACCACTCCTTTGCCACTATGACACCTATTAGGTTTGAATTACATTTGAGCTCACCAGTGGAAAAAGGATTGCTGACACTCCTTTCCAAGGGAATGGGAAAAGAACCCTTGAGACGGAGATACCTGCCATTTGTCAATAAATTAAACCTGTGCATCATGTCTGCTAAACCTGATATTACAAGAACCGCTTATTATGGCAACAAGTAATAATATTCTTGTATGGATGGTAATGGTATGAAAGCTGCTCTCCTATTGTACTACATCTTGTGTTTCGTTACCATAGTAGTGAAGGAATTGCCCTGTCAAGTCATTATGCAGCAAAGTTAACATGGGCTTAATCTCTTTCATAAATTACCATGGAAAAAAAGACATCTTTTATGCATAACTACGAAAAATATCCCTCTCCTAGTGTGAAATGACTTGTTTCAAGTGAAACATGGCACTCTAAAGCTCTGACATTCAGACAGCACAAAAAAAGCAGGATTCAATGATTTTGAAGTAATCTTAGCCAAGATATGTGAACAACAACATGGACATTATTTACATTAGCCATTATCAGGAACTCTTTTCTGTGTCTGACCCTTTGTGATATTTCCAGAACTTGCAATTATATCTTTGGTTTTAGGTTGCTATGGCTGCCATAGATTTTGTGCCATCAAAATGTATAGAAAATACTAGCTATTTCACCATTGGGTAGGAAACAGTTGAATTGTGTGTGACACAAGTAAGTATTTAACTACTTAAAACAATTTCCCAGGAAAAATAGATGCAAATAACATTTTAGTAATTTACTTCAATGAGGTACTACAGAAAAGAAGAAGAAAATTTAATAATAAAGACTCTTGCAAAATCTTAAGTGTTTACTGTCACTAACTGCTATGGTGTTTGCCTGTGACTCCCTTGTGTAGCAGACATCTGTGCTACATGAAAAAGAATAGTGTCAAAAGTATTGCGTACAGGGTAAGATTCAGACTATGATTATGGACAATGTTACTAGTAAAATGGAAATGAACAGTTCTTGCAGTGACTTCTGGCAAGACAGGCTATCTGATGGATATACAATGGATGTACATTATACTTAAGCTTTGAAAACAGAAAGGAAAAATAGGTGATGTTGCCTACATGTGAAAATTGATTCTGATTCAGTCTTCTCACCAACTCACAAAACCTTGAAGTAGTCATTACAGATAGAGGCAGCAGATCTAAACAACCTACTAGCAGCCACCTAACTCTGACCAAGCAGGTTTAATGACTGAAGAAAATTAAAAAGTTATAACAAAACTGACATCTAGTCCTGATTCTACCCTTGAATAAGCATCTGCCTCTTTTTACCCTTTTGTTAGCCCTGGACTGTGTTAACAATTGTACTGAGTCTGAACACGGCACAGAACTGCTGGGTTGGGTGTCGTATTGCCATTAGGACAAACTGACCAGTTATGTTTAGCACAGTGGTACCTTAACATACCGAAACCTTACTTCAGTGTTGTGCTGAACACAATAAATGAACCTTTATATAAATATATATATGTATAGGTTGCTGTTCAGCTTTATGCTACTTCTCATGGTTGCTCACAACAAGCAACACGCAGACATGGTAACATTTTGTATTAGAGACCAGACCCTCTGTAGATGTAATACTTTTTACCTTTGGGAGATGTCATAAAACTTAATCCTTTGGCAATTATGATGAAACATTCTATGTAAATGTGAATTACTATTATTGATGGGCTTAAGCTGCAAGTTTGAATGCAAATTAGTAGTTTTGAAGATAATAAATACACATTATTCATCATGAAGGATGATGAAAAAATTAAATACCTTTCACAGAAGGTAGAGAAAGTATGAAGTCCAGCGGTGAGCAGAATCAAGCATAGTGGTTGAGTCAACCCAATCTATTGTTCCCATGGCACAGAAGTGAAGGAAAAAGTAGGGAAACTCCTGTGCAAGGAGACAGAGGGCAGCACAGAAACTCATGTCAAGGTGCAATGTCTGTGTTGCATCCTTTTTTACTGGTGGTCTTAGAGACAAGAAAGTATGTTGAAGGGAGAGATTGTAAAGTGGCAGCCTACAGCAGTGGAAGGACGCATCTCAAGTGAAAGCAGGACACAGGAAAGATGTATAAATAGCTTGGAACCTTTTTTAAAGGTCAATAAATCTTTTTCACTTGTGGAATGACTGATTTCATTGGACTTACAAATACAAATCCCTCAGGCTTGCAGTTGAGTAGTGCATTTTGGACATCTGTGACTAATTTTCAGTATCTGTACACAGTGTATCAGCTCTGTCTCATCTTTGCTGGGTTGTTAGGAGTGCAGATGTTCTTTCTTGAGTCTGAAAGCCATTTGGAGGAATTTTGGCTCCTTGGAAGACTATAAAAACTTTATCTTGTAAATTTTTGGTCTTGGGAAGCAAATGCATTTTAGCTACATTTTCATATGTTGGATTAATTTGGTTTGCACACTTTTTCTTTTTATATATCTTTAGTAAAGCTAGTATGCAGAAGTCTTGTTATTAAAGAGACTACTGATCTTCAATTTTAAGGACTTTTTTAAAGACATCCATTCATCTAGTTCATGTTTATTTGCATTTGTTGATTGATTTCTTCCCCCCTCCCCATCCCCACCTTGTCTTGCTGGTTTAATAGTTTCTTTGGAATGATTTGGATAGACTGTTTGATTGAACATTCTATGCTACTTCCTGTATTTTAGAACTCTGTGCAGTACAAAAATCATTACTTTCCAAATGGGTCTATGATCTAGATGTACACAAGAACTGATGAGAAATTTAAAATTTTAGCATGAGCAAGGGCAACATTAAAAAGCATGGCTTTCCACAGGAGAGAGCAGACTTCTTGTTGTTTGCCTTAGCTGTTGCAGTCAGGCTGCAGACACTACAAGAAGAGTGAAGGAACCGATTGGCAGTAAAGTAAATGTTGAACAGGCAAATCCATGAAGGTTATAAATTGCTCATGTTTTATTTGGGTAGGATTCATCTGAATAAATAGGACTGTGCATCACAAGAAAGATGTATGAATGTTCAAGAAAACCACCCTAGGCGGCCCATGTAATAAGTGATGCGGTTCATGTGATCAGAAGTCAATGTCTATTTTAAGATGACTTAGGATTGAGACCTTGGCACCTTCTTATTGTCTAGATTGCAGTCAGTGATGACCTGTGATGACCAGCTTAGACACAGGTACTAACACAGTAATCTTCAAAAGTTAAATTAAAAGATCCATGCACATGTTCCTCTGATAAGCATCTCTCTTTGGCTGCTCTCTGTGAGAAAATTGGTAACTATCTAAGATACATAACAGAAAACAACTACTCCCTCCACTGTCTCAGCACCTTCTCAAAAGCAAGATAACAAACTATGCAGCAAAACATGGAGTGAAATTCCAATGTTTCTGTAGGAGCCCTGGTGCTGTGAAGTGCTCTGGTTTCTGGTGTAAGTCACTGGAGCAATGAAACATATGCACAAATTCAAATGCATCAGCATTAAAACTAAAGTCAGTCTAATGCTGGCTAACTTTGTGCACATGGTTTTAAACTAGAGGTCAGTGTCTTTCTCGATTCAGAAATAGATGCAGTCCAGGCATCTACTCTACGTCTGATCCAAGTGTAGTGCAAGTATAACGACCTACTTGTTCAGTGCTTCTAACACAGTATTTCAACATTTCTAACACAATAATCCACATCTCTTGCTATAAACAAGAAGCACTAAAGTCCTTGTTTAAATTGAATAAAACATCTGCTAGAAGCATTGCAATCCACAAAGCCTTTACATAGTGAAGTCTGACAGAACTATTTCCTCTCATTTATTTAAAAAAGAAAGTAAAAATAAGGTCTAATTCAAATTGTTTAGCTTGTTTCTACTAGGAAGTATCTTTCAAATATATTTTATCCTTTTTCTTATTTCCTAACTTGCATTTTTTGAGCTTCCTCTGTCATGTAGTTACATTGTATATCTTTTATAGAAATTCATTTTTTGGCATGAGGCCTGTATTTTGACAGCATCAGGAGTACTAAAAGCAAAACTAAAATGAACCAGTATTCCAAGAACACCAGTTTAAACAGAAAAAAGTCCTTTAGTCTTAGAAAATTCAGTATAAGTAAGAAACTTAAAATGGGGCTCAATGATGCTGCTGATTCAGACTCCATATTGAGGATCCAAAATAGAGAAAATTAGTTTGGTGGTATTGCACATGAAAGAATAAAATAATTCTTAACTGGGAAATTTTCTCCTTCAAAGACAGAAAACAAAGCAAATAAAAAAAACCTTTATGAATGGAAACATGATGCATCTATTTTTTAATACTGTGTCTGTTTGTGCAGGATTGTTTGAAGTGTATGAATCATACACGAATCAGCTAGCAGTCAGGCTGCTTTCCTGTTAGAACCATCATCTTAAAAGTGATGTGTCTTTCAGCATGGAAATATTACCCTTTTTTCAAATACTTCTACACTCAGCCAGCAGCTGTTCTAAGCAAATGGCTCTCTGAATTCAGATGGATGTTTGTTTGTACACTGCCAATACATAAGGCAGATTTTGTCCTGTATGAGAAAGCTTCTTATCACTAGGGTTGAGTCAGTGTACAAGATAGAGCTATGGATCTCCATTCCCGGGTGCTGAACTTGGGAATAGTTAGCGCTTTCCTGAACAAACCTGATTTCTATCATTAGCATGAAACATTTAGTTGATCCTAAGCCAAGAGGAGGAGGACTCACAACATATTCATATCTCACCATTCTACCTCGCCATGAGAGACTGTGGCCAGGAGCTTCTCTTCCTATGAAGCCTCTGTGCATTTAGGGATTGTTCAAGTTACCTGAATGGGTCTAAAGGATTTTACTTTTTGAAAATCCAGGTTTCAATGCTAATCTGGGTTCTGCTTCTGATTACTTAACAGGATGTATCCTGGCGTTGCTGGAGAAAAGCACTCTTTTTTGATGCTTGCAAATGTTAAGGTAGTCTCCACTGAGAAAAAGTAAAAGTTGGTCTATTGCTTTGTGTTGAAATTACTTAGTCACGTACACAAATTTGATTGTGATGAAAAAGAGAAGGAGGGAGAAAAAGTATAAATGTTCACACTTAAAATCCTATAGATTTGGATATTTTTTACCAAGTTTTTGCAACTGATACTAGTGTTCATACAAATCTACTAATGTAAAAATGAAAAAAGACAACAGGAAGGTGAGGTTAATATATTTAATGTGGTAGCATGTAAGGATGATTGGTTTTGTTTCTGAAGTGATCACATGACAGAACTTTTCAGTCTTTTCCCTTAAAACAATAACGGCTTTTCTTTTAACGTCTGAATGTGTTTATATTTTCTTTGGAAAACTGAAGTAATAATTTAGAGTATCTTAGGTTTGTTTTTCCTTATTCTGTGCTTATTAGTGACATTCATATGTCTTATTGCAAAAAGAAAAAGACCAGAATGACAGATGTCTACTTGTTCACCTGTTCATGTAAGTCTTGTGTTGAGGTTAGAATAGTCTGGAAATGGTATCATGTGCAAAAAGAAATTGTATTTGTATATTATCTTTTTCCTGCTACAGAACTAGAATTAATCTCTCATATTCTTCTCATCCTTATGTTACAGTTTCATCCCACTGACTTTTCAAAACCAGGATTAATCTAATGTAGTGGAGAGGGGTTGGTTTCAGTCTCTTCTGTCATTGTCCAAGCAGAAGATTCTCTCCTAGTACATAGATTTTGAGGTCTTGAACACTTATCTGTTTCAAGATGATGAATTCTATCAGTGTCTCACAAGTACTAGCACAAATGAGTTACACAGGTCTCTGTTTTCATTTTTACATATATAATAGACATGCATTTATGTATGAAATCATCATAATAAGGATTCTTATATCTGAAACCAGTTTTATTTGCATGTATGCTTCAATCATCGGTTTGTACGTCTGTATCCTGCAGCTCAGATACTTTTTTATTTTGTTTTTAAATTTGTAGAATGGTGTTCTAGTCTAGTTGGTATCAATGGGACTCAAACATACTGAAACTTTGGATGAGGGAAAAGATGTGATCAGTCTCCCATGAAAACAATTTCACCTTACTGGATTCTGCATATTTTCCATATAAGAACTCTTAGTTAATGGCATAACTAAGGATTTTCATTCCAGGGTTTTCTTTATTTGGCATCAGAAAATTCAGCCATCAGTAGGAACCTAGACTTTATTTGATCCTTTCTTACTCTTACATACTAACTACTTTTTTCTATTTCTACAACCCTTTTTATTCTCTCACTGCTTTAGTTTATATTCAAGGTCTGATTACTCTTAACTACTGAAGACTGATGCCTTTGTCCTTCACTCTCCGAACTCTCTTCAGTTTCTTCAAATTGCTAATATATGCTTTCGGATAGATTAGTATCTAGTTGAAAAGAACAGCTCTTGCTGCTATTCTGTATTTCCCCTTTGGCCTCCATCTTAGATTTCATTTTCCATCATTGCCATTTTTCAAGCAGCGTAAATGTTAACAACATGTTGAAGATGATCTGGCTATGACCCATTTTAAGCTAAAGGGAAACTGTATGTGTGGGCAATTGATGTAAACCAGCTGCCAAACCTGACTAAAGGATGCCGTGAGAGGGGGTGAGATGAGATAGTAAGCAGAGAGGAGCTTAAGGTATATTGCCAGAGCCTGCAAAGTCAGTGCTGCATGAATAAAACATTTTTGAAAGACTGAAGTGTACTTCTAACCTCCTTCCTTTGGCAAAAGGCATTCCTGTTCTCTTTTAATTATTAAGTAAATGGCTTTATTTGGCAAAGTGTTAGGCATTCATCTTTCTTGATAGACCCTTCACAGACTTGAATCATGTTCCCAGATGTACTGTATTCTTAATTCAGTCAAAATCTCAGTGCAGTAAGCAGGTCTTTGGCATATGACACTCTTACCTCTCTTCTCCATTAATTCATTTTTTCCCCTCCAATTTTCTGAATCCGTTTCACACATAGAAAATGGAAAAGGTGGAAAAGCTTGAAATTTGATGGAAAGTGATTGAAGCCAAAGATATGTGGACAGCAGTTTCATTTAAAGGCTACTCAATTATAAATTCAGAAGGCATCCATTATCACAGGGCAAGTGCTAATGAACTCATTTGGTATTCATGAGAATGTCAATATCTATGCATTGGTAGAAGTTTCATTGAAATTCAGATGAACACCTAGGCACATTCAAGAATTATATTAAATACAGCAGCCAAGTCTTCATAAGTTAATTAGTAATATACTTTTTGACAACAGATTCTCATCTGTTGTAAATCGTTAACAGTCAATGAAGTGATATTGAAGATCTGGCCAATTGCTTGGATTAAGGTCTTGGCACATGTTGGAAAAAGAGCCTTAATTACATATCGAATTAATCACTACTTAAAGGGGAAAAAGGACATAAGTTAGAAGGGAAATTGATATGGTTGTGGCTGCTGGAGGTTGAAGTTCATTAAGAAACTGAAACAGAGCTTGAATTACCACTCCATGTCTATTATTTGTAAGGAGAAGGTCCATGAAAGTAGTAACACAGAGATAGCTTGTTTAGTTCTTAGTTTTGACATTGCAACATGCCACTCTGAGTACTCTAGACACTGAAAACAGTTTAAGATAGGCTAGAACTCTGGTTACATTCAGAAGGCACAATGTGAACCTTTTGTGTCCTAGCAGGAATTTTTTTAAATTTAAAAACTTGGGCTCCTGCATAACATGGGAACTAAATTGACAAACCTGCTTGAAATATTTTCTCAGTTGCTTATTCTGTTAATAATACCCTTGCTATCTACCTTTCAATTTCTACTTAGAAATCTGATATTTGATATCTCCATTTACTCTTGTGTTCTGGTCTTGCTCCAGTTGTATCCATAGTTCATGAAACCACAGCTCAAGGCCATGTGATATCATATCTTCTCTCAACTGAGCTTTTCAGAATAGTTTTGGTTTAAGAGACAGTCCTGGTTCATGGTAATTGTCTAATGAAAGATCAAAAAGCGATAATGTTCACTGTGGTGTACTTACCTTGTGGCTGAACTAAAGTCTGCTGTCAATTATCAAGCTAAGCCATGCATTTTAATTTTTCTTCACTCTCCTATGTACACTGACTTGGTGAAAGCAAATTCTTTTTCAGTTGTGGGAAAGTAGATTCTTTTTAAATTCTCTCACCTCAAACATGGATGTATTCCAGTGAAAAACTTAATGTCTCTTCTGAAATCTGAAGGCTGACAGCGTAGGCAAAATTCTGCATACTTGTCTGTCAAATTAAATCAGATTAAACAGTGATCTGTTGCTAAGTAAACTTGGTGTAGGTCTTTGAGGTTCTGTAGCTTTGTTTTCCTCTTACTAACCGCAGTAGGTTGTATTTTTTTCAGAAGAGCTTGTTTACCTTGTGGATGGTAACCTCATTTGTCTCTGTGTAGTATTGTATGCAGCCTTACTTAAAAATTATCTGTCTGCACATCTTTCAACAGATGTATTTGGGACCATTTATACAAAGTCACAGAATAATTCAGGTTGGAAGGGTCCTCAGAAGGTTTCTAATCCAAATTCTCACTCAAAGCAAGACCAACTATCGAATGAGAGCAGGTTATTCAGACTGCTCAGGTTATTCGCCCAGGTCTTGAAATACCCTACTGAAAGTAAGTAATTTTGACTTTAACTTTCTAGAAGTCTTCTGATACAGTAGATAACTGTGTTTTTAAGCCAAGATTTTCAAGGCTACCTAAGGAATTTGGATGTCTCAGAGGGCATCTTTGGATTCTCTATTTTTTAATAGCATATTATCCAGTCATTGAGTGCTAAGGTTTCTATAGGTGAATGGGACCTTAGGATGGAAATTGTTACACTTCTTTACAAATATCTGATTTTTAAAATGACTAGTTTAATTATTTATAAACAGCAATAATGATTTCTTTTGGTTTAAGAATTTTTGTATTTACAGTAATGCTTTTCTTGCAGTTGTGTCCAAGTCCATTTCTTACTTTCGGCTGTTTTCTCCCACTGTAAGACAGCATCATAACTCTTGAGGACTGTTAAAGTATTACTGATACCATGACAGGAATGTATCTTTAAATTCCTTTTCCAGTCTGGCTGTATTAAGAGAACATATGTTGAAATAAGTAATCATTTTCTTTTGTTGTTCCACCATAACATGTGTAACATAAAGGAGTACATGTAACAGAATGTTCCCCACAGATGATCTCATTACAGTCTCCATATCATCTTACAGAATCATAGAATGTCTTCCAAGAGTAGTTTGTATAATCATATTGGGGTTCAGTATAAAATGTGATAAACTGTGTTATTGGATATAAACTTGATACAGCAGCAGCAAATACAGTCTGGATTAATCAGCCAATAAATATTTTTGATTGACCCCTTCTTCTGTCTTACAATGTTGTATGACATTAAAATAAATTGAAAGGGATAAAGAAAAAAAGA
The DNA here is from genome assembly GCF_036013475.1 of Columba livia. NCBI lineage: Eukaryota > Metazoa > Chordata > Aves > Columbiformes > Columbidae > Columba > Columba livia. The sequence continues at coordinate 27,189,082 of NC_088607.1, read as the reverse complement.
CAATAGGGCAAAATGGGAACTGCAGATGCTGCTTGGACTTTTATTTTTTTTTTAAATGTTTGAATGTGACATTCCTAGAAACCTGATTCCTATATCACACTGAATAAAAATGGACTATTTAGACCATGAAGTAATTTTACTGTATAAGCTTAGAGATTTTGTACTAAACCATAGTAGGAATACATTCTAGCTGTAAATGGTATATGTAGAGCTATGGACAATCTGTATGATGCTGATGAGGAGATATCAGTTAAATCCAGTTTTAGTTGTGTGTATCGTTTGCTTTGCATCTCCACTGTGGGATGTGCATGTCACATTTCTATCCCTACTGGAAAAATGAAAGTCATTGGAGCTTTGGCTTCAACTAGTTGTGTACCTCTTGTGCTTTCAGCTCAATGGGATTCTTCAAGTCTGATTTTTCATATGATCAAAACAGAAGTTTTGAAAGTGAACATAAAATATTGAAGTATTGTGGTTTTCACTGCAAATACTGCAAGCGTGAAGATGTTATCTTCTGGAGTGATGTTTCTGTACTGGGGAATGTAGATTCCCTGGTGATGTGATATTTTTCGTACTGTGCCACTGGGAAGACAGTTTGAAAATAAACAACTTCAATTAACAAGAGATATTATATTTTATGAAAAATGAACTTTTCTTAATTTTCTATGTCTTCTATTAAATAAAGGTGACACTGTTAGCCTTTGGCTAACTACTGAGAAAATGGTGTCATTTGTTTGAAAGACACTGGATGTCTGCATAAAATGTTTATAAAGGACATTCTTACGATTCTGATGATAACCAAACTGAGAGTAAGGGCTGATACTCCAGAAGGCTGTGCTGCTGTCCAGTGAGACCTGGACAAGCTGGAGAACTGGGCAGAGAAGAACCTGATGAAGTTCAACAAGGGCAAGAGTAGGGTCCTGCACCTGGGGAGGAATAACCCCAGGCACTGTTACAGGTTAGAGGTGGACCTGCTGGAAAGCAGCACTGCAGAGGATGACTTGGGAGTTCTGGTCGACAACAGGTTGACTGTGAATCAACAATGTGCCCTTGTGGCCAAGAAGTCCAACAGTATTCTGGGGTGCAGTAACAAGAGTGTGACCAGCAGGTCTAGTGAGATTATTCTGTCCCTCTACTCTGCCCTGGAAAGGCACTATCTGGAGCACTGCATCCAGTTCTGGGCTGCCCAGTTTAAGAATAATAAATTACTGGAGGGAGTTCAATGGAGTGCTATGAAGATGATTAGGGGCCTGGAACATGTTTCTTTTTAGGAGAGACTGAGAGAGCTGGGTCTGTTCAGCCTGGAGAAGAGAAGGCTGAGAGGGGATCTCATCAATGTTTATAAATATCTCAAGGGTAGATGGCAAGAGGATGGAACCAGACTCCTTTCAGTGGTGCCCAATGACAGGGGCAAGGGGCACAGACTGAAGCATGAGAGGTTCCATCTGAATATGAGGAGAAACTTCTTTACTTTGGGGGTGCCAGATCACTGGAACAGGCTGCCCAGAGAGATTGTGGAGTTTCCTTCTCTGAAGACATTCAAAATCCACCTGGACACATTCCTGTGCAATCTGGTCTAGGTGAACCTGCTTTAGCAGGTCAGTTGGACTAAGTGATCTCCAGAGGTCCCTTCTAATCCCAACCACTTTGTGACTTTGTAATTCTTTTATAGTGAGTTTCCTTTTTTTTTTTTTTTTTTAATTTTAATAAACAATATAGTTAATGTTCCCAAAGTTTTCCTCTATGGTTAAAGTTAGTCCATTTCAAATCTGTAAGGCTAGTAGCTTCCGGTTCTACAAATGTTTACAATGTAGTGAATGCAGGTGCATGACACTATATAATCCATTGCAGAGTTCAAAGCTGCTGAAAAGAAAATCACTGTTGAAATATTGCCTGGTTTAATTTCATTTTCAGCCTTCTGCCCTACTGTAGTTTACTAGTTTACAGTAAATCTGATGGAAATTGCTGTATAATATTTTACTAGCTGTTATTCCATCAAGTACATTGTAACTATAAGGATTTTTTTCAACTGATAGTGTTAATCTGCAGCAATATTCTGCTCAGCTTTCCTTCCTTTGCTTCCCTAATGAGTTGGAAAATCACACTTTTTGGGGGAACTAGAGAAGCATGAAATTCAGCTTTTCTGAAATTGAATGTATAGAGTTGATGCCATAAAATATAGAGCATATTTGCTTGACAATCTATTTTACATACGTAACAGAATAATTTTCCATTTATTGCTATCTGCTTTGTTGTATTAGGTCTATAATACAGAGCTAGTGTATGGATTTATACAGATAGTTGTTTTGTTTTTTTTTTTATTAATTGTTCCAGACCGTACCTCTGACTGCCTCATGTGTATTTTAGGGATCAGCAGTTTGCTTGAGAAATAGTCTGTGTCCCTGCAAAATTAATTTCTTAAAAATCTTTCAAATTTCTGAAGAATATGAGAAGTGTAGATTGTCTGTGTATTCTTGGAAAGAATGGAAAGGTTATTTACGATGGCATGGGGTACACCACCTTTTGATACCTTCTGAGAAGAGGCTATGTCTCATGTTACATTCTGATAGCAAATGGCATTTTTTGCGTCAGAGTGATGATTTTACCAAGATAGCATTTACTTAATTTTGGATCTTACTTCATCCATACTTTAAAGCAAAACAACAACCTAAAATACAAGTACTAATAATCATCTGTTTCCTGAAAATAGTTCGAGTAAGGTTTAACATTGAGAAACTGGTGTCTTATTTTGACTTGGGAAGGAGGGAGATGAAGAGTTTGCCATCCATAAATAGCTTTCTCTCTTCCACATACTCTTGTCTCTGAACTACTGTTGTGCTTGACCTCAAACTGTGTTTGTAAGAAAGATACACTTTCTATCACATTCAAAACTTTGATTTTATGGTGCTAATAGGATAACAGGCTATGCATATGCACACTGTCAGGGAAAGGCCTGCAGTGAACCAAAAGGCATAAAACTGACTACATTTAAGATGCAGATAAGACTTCTCCACAAAAAAATAGTTTGTCAGAGTTGTTATAATCACTGTCAGGATCATTTGGTTACACCATGTAATTATCAGAAAAAATCCTCTCAAGTAGCTTTCATTTGTCAACAAAATATGAAATGTCATAAATTTGCAATTATTTTATCAAAGAAGGGCGTTTTGTCATGTCCTTTCTCTTAGTGGCTGAGAAAATCTATTTAGCCTGACACTTTATTGCCTGTATGGACAGGTAATTTCAACTGTACTGTTGAATCATTGTGATGTGCCATGAATAGACAGAATATGAAGAAGAACTTTATTACAGAGAAGAAAGCATGATTCTTCTGTATTTTAATTACAACATTTATTATTAGTTTATTACTAATAATATTACTATTTCATAGTACTGTTTCACAATCTAATAGTGGGCTCACCAGAGACTTTAGTGTGTACATTATAGAAGTTATTTAAAATAGGTCTGAAACTCAATCAGTAATTCAAACTTATTTAAACTTTGTAATGGCTTATAACCTTAGAACATTCTTTTTAATACAGAGGATTTAAGTTTAATTTCAAGTGCTCTTAAAAAACCCATGACTCTAAGCCGGAGTTATTGCATAAGGGAGGGAACACAGTGATTATGGTAAAATCAGGCAGATATCAACAACCGCCAGTATCTATGTTCTTATATTTTTAGCATTAAATCTAAGCTTGTTTCTTGGGTTTCAGTCTTTGAATAAGAGATTAGATTTCACACGACAAATTTAAACCAGCCTCTTTTATATTCTATGAAGTGAGGTACCGGTGGACAGCAGAGACCTTCACCATCTAAAATAAAGAAATAAAAACTAGCATTCACACACTTACATAGTACAGAAATTGCCAGTGTCTGTTCATCTAAATTCACGTTTTGTTGACATTCAGGGGATATTTTTGTTTCTTTTATTTCTCTAAAACCAGCTAGAGACATCCAGGCTATCACTTATATTTAGTAGAGATAGCTATTTACCAACATGTTCAGTGGGGGGATTCCATACACACTCAGCTGAAACATTACATGCATTTATTCTTACTGAGTTGACATCTGTTTGGGGGTTCTTCCTGGAAAACATATACCTAATGACTTTATTGATGTAATGAACTTTCCAGGTTTTTCTAATTTAAAGGATAATGCTGAATATTTCTACAAAGAAATCCTACATGTAAAAACTTGATCTCATGAAAAAAGAAAATCAAAGCATACCACGTAACCGTAGAGTTTAGTGAGCATAACTAGTATTTCAGACAGCAATTACATGCTCATGAATGAGAGTCATAATAATGAATCGTGCTGCTGAACAATTTTGATTAATAAGTACTTCTTTTAAAATGCTGAACTATTTAAGAACAAGTCCTTGAACCTTAAGTGGCATAAAATTCTGTCATTTACCATGTTGTATATAGGTGTCAATAATAGTATAGATCAGTACAATACGCAGAATTAACTAATTTTTTGTTCATTCAAAGAAGCATAAATTAGCTTTAAATCAGTAATTTACAAAGCAGTGAGTCATCTGAAAAATGGTGATTAGCCTAGGAAAGGTAAATTATTTGTGTTACACTATTCCACTGGCCATGTCTATCTACAATCCACTTTCTGTATCTTTTCATCTTGGCTGCAAATGTGTGACCTGCAGTGACACTGAAACAATGTACCCTGCTTTTCATCCAGCTCATTTCCCTGGTCTCTCACTGAAGTCCTTGCTTGGGAATGAGGCTGCAATGTGAAGAGGATGAACCTTAACCAAAAAAATCCTGTACAAACAAATAAAAAAAACAACCAATCAAACAAAAAAAATATAGCTTGAGCTCTTCATTAAATTGTGACCATTATTAGGCCTGGCTATAAAATAAAGAACAAAATAAACTCTTAGGTCTTAAGACGCTAGGCCTGAAAACCGTGTTCTTCAGTGTTCTCCAAACAGATTTCAGTGAATCCAAGCTGTTGCTGGTTTTTTTCACTCTTTTCAGACCAACTTTTTCATAAATCCACAAAGCATTTTAATTTACTGCAGTTTTCTTAGTACTAGAACTAATGACAATTCATATCAAGCAGTGACTACTGTCATGCTTACAAGTTTTCTGTATTCCTTACATCCACATTTTTTAAGGTTACATGCTTATTGTATTCAAGAAGTGCAGCTGGACTGTCAGGAGATCCAACTTGTCTATGACTTACAGTTTTAGTGATATCAAGTGTTAATACCAAGGCAGCTCAGGGACCTCTGTTTCAGGTTAGGCTCTAACATTGTGCTTGTCACACTGTGCACTGCAGAAAACCAGCAGCTGCTTCCCTGTGCTGAGAAATCTCCTTGGTTCAGTTTTGTAACAGCCTGAAATTGGCTACAGGGAAATGATGATATTTCAAAGTTTGTTTGTTTAAGTTTTTTTGCTTGGTGGTTTTTGTGTTTGTTTTTTTTAATCATAACTATTATTCATGCATGTTTGTGTGGTGTTTTTTTTCTCTCTCTCTATATATTAATAACAAAATATAAAACAAGGGTTTCTAATAGTTTCCTGACATATTACAATAGGGAAGAATAACTCTTGACATGATGGCACTTCCCTTCCAACCAGCATTTTGTGATCAAAAAGATTGTAATTTCACTTTGATGTCAGCTAGTATCACTTAGTCTTGGGATTTTCTGTCATAGTCTTCCTTTTTCTGAGAGAAAAAATAAATACCCAAGAGACTTGAACAACAGAGCAGTTTTCCTCTGTTAAAGAAGGTCAGTAGAGAATTCTCATGGCGTATATAAATCTGGTGTCTTGAAACTTAGGTTGTCTTGGGAAGTTACTTGCATTGAGAGTCAAAATAATTTTGAGGTATATATGCTATTACAAGCTGCAGAAGTTAATTTCTGTGATCAGAGAGATTATGCTTTGAGTGTCACAAGTGCTGGCTGGTGCAGTATCACAAAATCTTTCTAAATTAGAATTGCTGAGAATCTCAGTGCTTGCCTCAAAACTGATTGCTGTTTCTCATCTGTGCTGAAAATTGCAAATATCAGCTGACTGGTGAAAGCAGATCTACATTGGCTGTTTTAGGAGCAGGTTTTCAAATGCGTAATGAGTAGTTCTAGGGTGGTGGCTAAGAGAACACATCACAATGGAGTGAATTGATGTAAATCCTGCTCAATAATGTGGAAAGTATTTTGTTTCATTTATTGGTATTTATTGGTATTTTGTATTTTCCCACTTGATCAGCTATGAATTAAGCACCTTCATAATAGGTATTGCTTTTCCCATAAGTAGAACAATATACATAAAATAACTAGTCTTGGTCACTGTAAAGCCATTCTCAGAAAGATGTTTCCCAGTCACCTGCTGTGACATTTATATGGGAAGTCAGGAGGGTGTTAACTGTATTCATCTTTTTAAAGTCAACTGGAAAGGATTTACTAGAATAGTTATGTTTACCTCACAAGATTTAAAAAATATTCAAATGTGTGTTTTGAAAATCCAAGTGGTGGCTAAAATAACTGAAAGCAACACAGTTCAGCAAGAAGTCAGTGAGATAGTAAGCTGGTATATCTCTATTCATTGAAGAAATCAGGAAAGCGAGCTATGTGCAATGGTCTATATGGCTGCCACTCTGTACATTTTTGTTAAGTTGATTAACAATCACTGTAAGTCTCTTGATTTCAAGAGTACTTGTAGCCATAAAAAACCGTGTTGAAGAAAAGCAGACTAAAAGGATCTGGAACTTGATCCTTAACTAAGTGGTTTTGCAAATACAAATGTGTCTTAAAATTTTTTTAGACTTTTTATACAAATAAAAGTTTACATAGATAAATAAAAATATTGTATGTATAATACATAACATTTTTATTTGTATGTGTTTCACATGTCTGCTTTAGTAAGTCTTCAGCATTCAAATTGAATCCATTTGTAAAACACAACATAATTTTTTGAATCTCGTATCTGAGTAGGCTTTCTGTCTAGCTGTAGGGTTAGCCTTAGGTATATGTGATGTCTTCTATCAGCTAACTATTGAAATGTCCTATTTTTATAGGACAGAAATATTGTCAAAAGTAATTGAGAAGTCATAGGTCTAAGACTTATATCTGTCTCTACCAAAGCGGATAATCTAAAGGAGTATAAATATGGGTGATGGACCAAAGACTCGTGCAAATCCTCAATTTAAAGAGATCATGTAAGTAAGAAAGGACCTATGTAGTGAATAAAAAGCCTAATAGAACATTCAGTAGAACTTACGTACACAGTTCTTCTCAGTCCTGCTGAAAATTCAAGATGGATAATTTAAATTACCAATTAATTCTTTCCCTGTCATACTAGCCTGGAATAACGGGCATCTGAACAGTAACAGAGGTGTGAAAGGACTTAGATCCTAAATTAAGTATAAAAATATTTCCTGTCACTGTTAAGAAGATTGTATGGAAGCCACCAAAGAGAGCGAATGAAGGAAATTGAAACTAATCTGAGAGCATTAGCTGGAAAGATGTTTTTGTAAGTGCTGAGTTTTGGGGATTGTGGTTTTAATTCCTATATCTATTTTTCTTCTGTCACCTTTATTTTTCCTTTCTGTCACTTGCCTTTTATCAACTTACTTTCCTTCCCTCTGGCTCTTCTTTATACTACTTTGTCCTTTTTCTCTTTTTCTTGTATCTGTATTTTTTTTAATCCTGGGCTGTTTCTCTCTTGAATTCGATTTTCAATCTCCTCTTTTTTTTTTTTTTTTTTTTTTTATTTTATTTTTTTTATTTTATTTTTTAGAAACTGTTCTCTAACCATAACTTATTTCTTAGTATTATCTTAGTCATAACACCTGTATTCCTTCTTATACATATGGGAAAATAGGGAAATTTAAAAAGTAAAAATTAAATATATAGTTAAATATATAATAGCATAAATTGGAAGCCAAATAATAATGTTTTGGGTAAATGCGTATTCATGAGAATATCAGTGGTCTATGAACTAGGAAATTTATGCTAGGAATACATGTACAGTGATGCAAAAATTTGTGTTGGGAATACACTTATAATTGCTTGCTGTCCCAAATTCTGTGATTAACGAGGGCAGGAAAAGGGCACAGCAGCACACACTTTGGGCTCCAAGACTGTCAGTGCTGCTTCTGTGCACTGTCAGATCTCCAAATAGTACAGATATGACCCAGATCACTTCAGGCACAGGATCTACTTTCTGCAGGAATACCCACGACACTCTTAGACAGCTCATACAGCCTGCATTTTACTGAAGGCAGACCAACTAACCCACATAAGATTAGAGTGGTGTTGACTAACAAAACTGGGCCTGACTCAACCCTTGTGTGTCACAGTGGAAACAAAAATACCCATGAGCTCTCAAAACAACTCCCTCTGAAGAAACAGGAGTTTACAGCAGATGGCTCTTTCTATTCTGTGTCTGCATCATTTTTAATCTGATGCTAGGATCCTAAAAGTCAGTCATGCTCTATTGTCAAACCATAGTCTTAGATAAATCATCAGCCAATAAAAGCAGTGAAATATTGTAAATGATTTACTCATCGAAGAAATGCTCAATCTACATCAGATTATGGACAATGAGGGATTCCACTCTGTTTACAGGTTAGTTGTTGTTGTTGTCATTCTCCTCTCACTTGCTTTGACATTCTGCCCACTTTCATGTTTTCCTTGCAGTTTTTTAGATATAATTAAGAAAAAAAACCACACATAAAAAACCACAAACACAAAAACTCACAAACAGCAAACAAACACCCAAACACCACTATCACCACCACCTCTACTGCAAAACCATTTATCTGAAAAGTAAATATAGTTAGGTAGTAGCTGAAATCATCACTAAATGGCAGCTTCTGTTCCTCCAGGATTCCTTGAACATTGCCCATAAGAGAGCAGAAGAACTGGGATCATGAGATTTTTGTGTCTCCAACAGTGTAGCCTCAGAAATCCTCTTCAAAAACAGATCACTTTGCTTGCAGTTTGTCATTGCAGAAAAATACCCAGTTTGTAGGGTCTGCAAGGTATGCATTTGTCCTGCAATTAAAGTGGCACTGAGAAGCCGAGTTGAGACTAATCTTTAAGGTATATCTTTCTCTACACAAAAATATAGACAATAGATACTTAGATATGCCATCTAAGTAAAAAAATCTATGTAAGCAGAGTATATTGATACTTTCTAGAAGCAAAGTGGTCCCTGAAGAGTGGTGTAGGGTGATGTCTACTAGGTATTCACTTTCGTGCCTTCACTGGAAGTGACTGATAAGGTTTCCAGCCCATTGCCAGGGTTGCAAAGTGCTCCTATATCTGACACAACTTTGTGAAAGTCAGCAATGTTAAGCAAATTTCTTCAATCTACTTTACTTCTGTCAATCTGTGTTACATGTTCCATTACTGTGCTTGACATTCTACTCCCTGATATATATCAAATTGATTAGCTATGAAGAAATGACATTTGGGACAAATACAGATATTGGGGATTTAGTTTCACAAAACTGGTGTAAATTTTACTTTTACGAATAATCATTTCCATTAACTCGAATATGACTTTATTTTTCCCCATGAGAAATACTAGAGGGAGATAAATATTTAAAATGAAATAATATATATTTGTTGAGGAAAAACAATAACTTTTGCACATATTTAGAAAAAAAAAAAATATTCCTCTAGCCTCTGCGTATTGCTCTGCTGTTTTTTTTTCCTTTTTTAATTTCTATAGACATCCTTGTGAAAAAACGGGTGAGTTTTGGTACGCTATTTTCTTACTTTTCCCTCCCAAAACTTCAAAATTATGAGAATTATAGATGGAGATAGCTTGTAATATTTCATTTCAGTTCACTGGGTTAGAAGACCTTCACAGTTTTATAGCAGAGAATTAACAAGTCCACGTGACTGAGCTGTTCATTCATGCATGACAAGGAAGAGTTTGAGCGTGTAGCCACTGTGCAATGTAAGAATGAAGTAAATGATTTTAAGCATATGAAGAACTTCTGATAATGAAAATGAATTGAACAGCATTCTATCAATTAATAGATTTTATATCAGCAGATAGCATTAAAAGAATTAGTCTGTTGAATACAAATGATAATACTGTATTAAACGTATCATCTAGTTTAGCCCTAAATCTTGGTAGTGATGAAAACAAACAAGAAGATTGTATCAAAATCAGTATGGCATGTAAAAGCCATAGGTCTTGGGAAGTTAACACTGATGTCTTTCACAGAGGAAAGCAGGGACAAATGTCATCAATTAATGATCATTTTGTTTTCTTGCTTCTAAAAATTAATTAGAGGCCAATAGAGGGGTTAATTTAATGAGGCAGTGGTCACTGCTGTGGAAAGGATATTGAAAGAGTTATGAACTGAACAGTGTGGGAATAACCTCACAAAAGAAAGGAAAGCAGAGAAACAATGAGGAATAACAGTGTAAAAATATCAAAGAATTTTCAAGAGTATTTCAAATTTTTAGAATTTGAAATTTAGAATGTTTTAGAACTAATTATGGTTTACTTCCCCCCCCCCCCCCCAATTAGAATATGTGCTCTGTTGAACTGATGTGCATGTTAAGATAACAAGTAGGGAATAAAGGAAGATGTAGAGGTGGTAATGGAAACTTCACAGTTCAGGATGTCAGTGTATGTGAACTAGCAGAGCAGTCAGTGTTTACAGTTTATACAAGAAGGCCTCCACTGTATACTTGAGAATGATAAATACAAGTATTTCAATGCACAGGCTGAATACAAATATGTTGGGAAAAAACATCTTTGTTTACTAGAAATGCTTAATTTAACCACAAAGCAAATACTTTCATTTTATTACAGCTACTTCAAAATACTTATTGTTATTTCTAATCAGTTTGAGTGTGTTGGGGTTTCTTTGTTGGTTTTTTTGTTTGTGTTTTCTTTGTTTTGTTTTTTGTTCCTCTTCTGTTTTATGAAGAGCTGTCTGACATACTTCAATGGAATGAGATACTTAATTTATCATTTCAATATATTGATTATAAAATATGGTTTAGGACATAGCCCAGGTTCTGCAATTATTGTTTCTTTTCTGTTCCTTTGGGGAGGTCCTCTACTCTGGTAAATTTCTTAGGTTTTTCCCTCTATCTTTTCTATGTATTTGTTTTGACTGAGAGATCCTTATGGTGTGTCCCCCACCCCTGGGCCATAACTGGTATAGCAGATGCTTTGACTTAATTCTTCATATATGTCCAAGGTATTTCCTTCTCCTTTTCCTGAGTGAGACTAGAGATTAAAAAAAAAAAAAAAAAATCAGTCAGTCTGACAAATGTTGGCATTTGCTGCTAATCCACAGAGATCTAGTATTTTTGTGAACATTTGCCTTTTGAAAGTATTTAAAAGTCTGTCTATAATGTTGGTGGATTTCCAACTCTTACATCCATATGCTAAGATGAAAAATGACATTTGAGTTGAAGAGTTTTGAGTATGATTTATTTTTTTATGAACGATTTTTTTAAGATGTTGAATGCCAGTGTGTTCTGATTTATGTTTTTATTTTTCTTTCTGTACAGCTTCTTAGATTTGGTAAAGTCTTTGAACATGTTCGCTTCTATGATTTTTCACATTCTGAGTGAAGCTGTGGGCTATTGTTTCTTCAGAAAGGTGAACAGCATCCCTTATGATGCTGGGCAAATCTTTTGAGATTTGCTTCCATGGTGGCTCAGAAGAGCTATAGATGACAGCAGAATCTAATTCTATTATTGTGTGTCTCTAGAAGTTTGTTACACACTTATTGAAAAATAGAACAGATGAGAGAATATTTATGCCTATACTTTATTTTCTGTCTCTCTTTGTGTTTACCTCACTATTGTGAGCTGAAATATCTTAAGAAAGTTGGCAATTTTTACCAGAGTACTATACTTTCAGATAGTGAATTATGTTTTGCTTATTTATGAATAGTTATAAAATCCAAGACTTTAATACAGCGTCTCTTCCCATAGAATGTACTTACGATCACACTTATGATGAGCTTTAACTGAATGTACGTGATTAATTTTGTTGAAAAGGAAAATAAAAAAATATCCTTGAAAGTCTGCTGCTGGCTCTGGATTTGATGATAGATATTCTGAAATACTTAGCTAATTAGTAAGCCTGAAGCTGGGAATTAGTGAATCCTATGGACAGAAAAATGGTTCAGGCTTTGCTGGCAACCATGATCAAGGTTCACAGGAGAGCCTTATGTCACAGCTGAATCCATTCCAGGTACACCTGCAGAGGTGCTTCACTGGCATTTTGAACCTGTGAGCATCTCGGTACAATGGGATGATCTGTGCTTTCCAAAAAGCATCAACACGGTTTTCTTTTAAGCTGAGACCCTTTCTTGATATTCAGACCATGTAAAAAGGGCCTGAATATGTCTGCCAATACATTCACATGCCCTCTAATCTGGGAAGAAAGTGTAAGGACACTTAATGATACTGAAAATCAGATTTTGCTGTCAGTTACGTAGACAGAAAATGATGGAACTTCCAAGTTGTTATTAACATTGTCTTCTGAATACTGCTGAATTCTTTGTTTACTTATTATTAGTGACTACATGTCTAAAATGCTATTAAAATAAGAATTATATTTTTAGTTCGTATCAGTAGAGAACAAAAAAGTAGACTTTTTACAGGAAAACAATTGAGAGCATCATTCTCATATGTTCAGATCTCTCCTCCAAGACAGTGGAGAAGTTTAGCATAAAAGAAACTATTAATGCAATGGAATGTAAATTAAAATCATGTCCGGTGAAAAATGTGCTCAATATGACAATGTCAAATTCCTTTCCATCCCTTTGGATTTAACAACCAGTTTCAAGTACAGTAACTTAGAATATGCAATTTAGTTCCGCTTGACCAACAAAGAAATACAAGAAGAAATTACTTTAGCAATACATTATTCAATTAATATCCAAGTACATTGAGATTAATCATGAAAATTCTAGATATGTGCATATAGCACTAATTAACCCAGTAGTTGTTATCGGAACTCTTGTATACAAGCTCTCCAGTTACAAAAAAAAACCCCACAAATATTTTCAGCTAAAATATGACAGACACACTAATGAATGAAAAAGGGAAGTAATTTTAAAAAGTTCTCATAAGAAGTTGAAAGGTTTTATCACTATTCAGCTCTTGGAATAGAGTTTGAGACTAGTACTGATCCTGCAAATAGGATCAAGGTAGAAAATAAACAGAATTAAACAATAGAATGCAGTGTAGGTAGTAGATATTTGTAGAAATTACTCTCAAACTTCCAGTAAAATGCTGGTAAAATTTGGCAAAGTATAGATGTCTTTGAAAAATAAACATGTGTTGTGGGTTTGTGTTTTTTTTTTTTTATTTTTTTTTTTTAACCACTTATTAGAAACATCTAACTGAGGGAATTTTTCATAATTTTGGTAATAAATCTGTGTTCACTTCAGAGCCAGACTGGCTTGGGAAGTACTCTGTACAAAAGTTTTCTTTGAGTGAGTAAGAATAATAATTTCTTTTTATGAAGTCGTCTAATAGTGTGGAAGGAAAAACATGAAGAAAGCAAAGCCAGAGCAGAGCATTTGTGAGTCGCTCATAGGCTGGCACTGTGACAGGGTAATATCCTTCATTTCCTGTCACTTGTTTCCCTGAGTGGAATCCCCTGGAAGAACACATTAGAAGAGTTGCAGTATACTTACGTATTTATTTTTTAATGTCTTCTATTCCAGTTACATACCTCACCAGTCTGAAAGTTTCAAGAACCATTATGTATTTTTCAATAATGAATCGCAAATTGCAACATTTCCTCTAAAGTTTCCATCCCTACAAACAGAGCTGTGTATCTCAGAATAATGTTTCTTGCAGGACACTGAAAGTGGATTTCATATTAACAAACTGGCTTAAGAAGAAAATAGCCCACTAAACTCTGCAGACAATAAACAATTTTATTCTCTAAGAGTAGAGGTTTATTCTGGTTTTTAATCTTTAATTAGTTTCTCCCCTGCTGTACTCAGATTTCTTGTCAGTAAGAGTCAATGGGCAAAAGGCCTTGATTTCTTTCCTCTTTTCCATTAGCACGTTTTTTAACAGTGTGCAGCTATTAACTTATGGATGTCTTTTGAGACCTCTTGAGACTGTCATAGCTTTCAGTAGATTATATAGTCCTCTGCATTTTTTTGTCAATGAAAACCCAAAGCAAATCAGCTATGACTATAGAAGAAATTTGAAAGACTCCAGTTAAAAAGCATTTAAAGGTGTTTTCCATCAATAAACCAGAATGTTTGTAGTGTTTTGTTTGTGTTGTTTTTTTTTTTTCTTATTTGCATCAATGTATGTTAATCTGACATTTATTTTGGCAGCCTATGATTTTTGACATAGAGGGCAAAGGTTTTCAGGTTCTAAATGACAACACAGGATTAGTTGGTTTGGAAAGCAACCTTTCAATCTAGTCCAAAATACAAAATGGGAGTGTGGGTATATCAAAAAAAAGATAGTGACAATGTAGTAAATTTCTGTGATACTAACATAACAGTTATTTTATAATTTTGTCAGTTTTCTAAAACTGCACAAATAACTTCACTTGGTAAAAGCCATCCAGCAGGTGATGTTTGAAATACAGCAGGATTGCCTCCAAAGCTGTAATCTGTGAATTTCAAATTTAAATTAAGCAACATAGAGTCCAAAGTAAAAATTATCTTTGTCACTGGTTCACTACCATTCCTGTCAGTGCAGACACATCCAGGTAATAGAGTGTCTCTCTAAATCAGGGATGTAAAATTCATTTTCACCAGGGGCCACATCAGCCTCGCGGTTGCCTTCACAGGGCCGAATGTAATTTTAGGACTGTATAAATGTAACTACTGTGTGTGTATAAACACACTCTTCTCTGAGGTCTCAAGTCCACCTCCACTGAATTTACATATTGTCCTTCTACTAGATAGCAAACCATTCTGTCTCCAGAATAGCGACTGTATCTGCTTTGCTGCTGCAAACAGAATGGTGGTTTTCCTTTTCAGCAGACCTTACAGTCCAAGTGTGTAGTATCAAGTTCTACATATCTCTGGAATATTAAGGGTGGAAATGCCAGTAACATGGAGGGCTCACCAGGGCTTTTTTCTACAGCAAGTGCAAAAGGAAAATAAAAGATGAGGTAAGCAGGAGCAAAGATCTCTGGATTCCATCGTACTGTCTTATTTAAAAGCACAGTGATTAATGTGAAGCTCACAATTTATTGCCATACTTAATATTTTCCCAGATACCTGGAAAACATGAAGTCAGATTTTCTGCTTTCTTTGGTACAAGACGTAGAAGGTGATTCTTAACTATTAGGACCTGTCTTTAGGTTGGGTGGTGGGTAAATTTAAGATCTAGCTGTAGGACCTCTGTGGATTTTCAACACATACACTTATTGTTGGAGGAGAATGGGCAGCAAAGAAAAAGTGTTAAGTATTCTTTTAAGTTGGAGAATGTCTTTACTGACTACTGGTTGCCATTTAGTTACTTATTTCTGTTGCCTGAGTTGGACTGATACAGCCTGTAATGCCTTTTATAGCCAGTATTTCCAATAACTCAAATTTACATCTTCTCAATGAAAGATGAGAATAAGTTAGTGATTCTCCTTTCCCTGTGTAACAAATATGGGGGAGGAGTGTGTGGTGTGCCGTTTGTTTGGAATACAGAGAGGGATCTCTTGTGAATTTTGTCAATGAGAATTTCTTCTGCTTAGATACTTGATACTACAGATGGACAAGACTTTTTTGGCTTCCTTTAGCAATATTTCTGTATTTATTTTTGTATGGCATAGTATATGCGTAGTATGCCTATAATATAGATATTAAAGATTCATGTGTATAGTATAGATATGTGCATGTTATATAGATGTATGGAATACAGTATGTTTTATAGGGAATTCTATGTGTCACCTGGGACATGTTGGGAAATTCCTACAGAGGCTGTTGATCCAGGAATTCCTAGAAACATCCAGAAGATTATAAGAAAGATTCTAGAAAGCACAGGGAATATTTCTGAAAACCCAGTAGTAAGAAATTCCCAGAAAGCATCAGGAGGAAGACTAGAAATCACTGGGAAAATTCCTAGGAAGGAGCCACAAAATTTCCTTCAAAACACATGAAGAAACCTTAGAAAGCATAAACAAAAAAGAAATTCCTAGAAAGATGTTGGAGAATAGTTTTATTGAATGTTTAAATAAAAAACTGTTTTTGAGGACAGCAGCTAAGAAAATGTGCAGACATTGAAGGAGTTTAAACATGTTTGTTGTTACTCTAGTTCTACCATGACTTTAACGTGTGAATTCCTGCACAGAATGTTTTCAAAGAGTTATACTTGATTTCTAAATAGTTACTGTACGAGGCTGTATGAGGATAGAGAGATTTGCTGTACGAGGATAGAGAGATTGGTGTTAATTGGGAGTCCAAACTAATGATGTTTCTCCTCTAGCTATAGAGTCTTTAAAAGTGCTGAGAAGCAAGAATTGCCTTACACAAGGGTTTGAAGACTCCCTGAAGGTATCCCATTAGTTTGCGAAGTATTGCTACTTTTCATGAAGTTCAGAATCTTCACTTACTAGCAGATTGCTTCCACAGAGGTAATTTCCTTTCAAGATACTTAGAAGCTGTGCTCAAAATCCATATGGACATTAGTTCCCTGTTGGCAACAATCAATTATAAAAGTAGTAAACCTTAGGGTATGAGAGTTCCTCTTCCCTACCGCCTTTAAATCTACGTTGTCCTATTCTGCCTGGCCTTCTATGCATTTTTATACAACAGTTCTTTATCCTGGCTTGTCATTTTTATGCTATTTTTGGCATCATTTTTAGCAAAATTGCACTGATTACCTATTTAAGAATGATGGTCGAATTAACATCCTAGAATCATGATGTAGTTTTACCTAGTAGAATAAAGGTGTAGTGTGGAAGTTGAATGGTTCCTTCCAACTGCCATTTTAATCTAGGATTGCCTACTCTCTACTGACCCTCCCTTTTCCATTTCTCTCCTTTCTGCTTCCAGTAAAATGATAATCTATGCTTCTTGTTTAATTTTTTAGAAGATTAGCCTGAGATCATCAGGAAATGTAAGTTTTAAGAGCTGTGTTTACATAATAATTCTCTGCAAGACACTAAGCCGTCCTATTACTGTGCCTCTGTTCCATTCCCCTCAAGCCTTGTCTACTTTAGAGAAATCCTGGTTAAGCATCCTACTCTTACTAACAACATTGAATTAACAGCTTTACTACAGAAATGCAGTCAATAGGATAAACAGTGTTTCTGCTTGAGTAGAAGGTTTAATTCCCCTAGAAGCTGCTATTTTTCTACTCTAGGAATTCCATCTATATTACAGTACTAGGTGAAATTGTTGTGCTGTTGGTGATCTTAGATGCTGAAATGCTAGTCTAAATTCAATGGAAGGTTTTAAAATGTAATTTCTGTGCCTTAAGCTGGTAAAATATTTGCATTTATGGTTTACTGAAGGATATTATAAGCTGATATAGTTTGTCTGCAAGTCTGACACCAGACTTCTCAGAATAATGTTTAAGAGTACATTCTGCTCTACGTATGCATTAGTAAGATATATGAGAAAAATATTTTTCAGTAGCCCAAAGTTGTTTTGAATTATTAAAATATGATCTTATTTAAAACAAGCCTATAAACTCAGAAAACTAGCATATGTGATTTGAAAGAAATGGATGTTAGGAGTTTCATAAATATTTTGTACCCCTCTCAAATCTGTCTTAGTTCCTTCTCAAAACCCTTCTTGTATTCTTTTATCCCTATTACTGTTAGGGTATTTCTGCCTCATCTGTATGTCTCTCACTGCCACAGATGGAGTTTCCATATCTGCCAGGAGTGTTCCTTTTGTCCCTTATTCCCTGTGCAATTTTCAATGTCTCATTCATCATGAGTCTGCTGTTTGCTTCTCTTTGCCTGGGCTGATTCCAACATGCTGCATCCCCTGTGGTTTCCCATCCTGCTTTCTCTAACTTCGTGGGGATTAGTGTTCAGAGTTGTTCTTTACCTCTGACTGAACTGAGCTGAAGCTGAAGATGTTCACCACATCCATGTTTTCATAGAAAAACACCGTTCATACAATATCATCAGTGATGTAATTTTGTAGATTGTTGTATGCTGCTGGTCTCTTACTAACACACGGTGAAAGAAAATTCAGTGAACATCAAATATATTCACACAGAAACCTCACTGGTTTTATCAGTATATGAAAATGACAGCTGCAAATTGTCAAACTAAATTAGACAAGAAAATGCAAGTGGAAAGGTTAAACTGGTAGTTCATCTCTTCCAGCAGTGTATTTCTGATGCTGAGTATCAACAGCTCCTTCAGAGGCTGGAATTAGGCAGTCATCTCTGTACTCCAATAGAAAATATTTTTAGTGTATACCAGGTAGAAACTGCTAACCTCAGTGTTCACAGGTTATATTTTTCAAAGCCTTTTAAAAGTACTTCTGTGTATTCAAATAAGTGAATAATGTATCTATATAAATAGTCATGGTAACTCTGAATAGTCTTGTTATTTTTATGAATACATAAACATAGTCATTCTCTGACAAGTATAGAATTTCTCCTTGGCATTCTTCACCACCAAGCTTGATTTTTAGAATTAAATGCAAGTAAAATTGAGTATAAGAAAACAAAAACTGAATATCATTTCAAGAAAAATCTCTCTCAGAGGGAGCTGGGAATTTTGTTTTCTGTAGTCTTTCTGCTCAGCTCTTATAATATCTTGCTTTTGAAGCTGTCCAGTGGCAGCATTTTTCTTTTGGATTCCCGGTAGCATTGGTGTAAATAATTGTGTGATATTTATAAGTGATGATAGCTAGGAGAGCAAATTACTTCAAGAAATACAAGGGCAAACTTAGAGATTGAGTTTTAGACTCAACTTATTTTCATTAAAATGTAAGGTTGGATCTATTGCATTATTGAAATAAGTTTTGCAAATTTTTATCTTCTTTTATTTAAAACTTGTGTTACAGTCTGCATTCTTTCTTTCTGGTCCTTGTTGTGGGAGATTCTTTATACTTGAAAGTTAAGGTGTGATGGGAAGTCTGACCGGAAATTTTCACTATTTCAATGTAATTCAGTCTAAGTCAAAAGCTTGATGGAATGATTATAGATTAAGGAAGGGTCTGTTATACAATAATATCAGGCATCTAAAACCCTTAAGAAAAGTAGAATTATACTTGCACACATATAGGGAGCGAAAGCGCTTGTAAAAGGAAAGGATCAAACATAGAGCTAATTAAGTATAAATAACATATTACATCCAGTTTTCAAAATGCAATAGCTTCCCATATAAAATAACATTTTTAAAAGGATATGGTTTGCCTTTGAAAAACCGAGATTAGAGCTCCAGGGAATGGACTTTTTCCATCCTTGCTTCTTGCTGCCTGCCTTTCATTGTGCATGTTGTTTCTAACCTTAGACCTGAACTGATTCTCATTTAGAAACTTTTAAACATGGAACAAAACCAAATGATGGAAAGTTAATTATAATAAGTGCATTCCTAAAAGCACTCCCTCCCCTCCCCCCCCAATAAAAAATAAAATCAGAACAATTGCCTCCAACACAAAGAGAAGCCAGAGCAGTAGTGAGAGAACCGATTTCTTAAACTAGGTGTCGGTACTCACAGCATGACTTGGTCTCTAAATTGTGGTATTTAAATTGCCAAAACTGCCACTAAAGTTATTCCTACAATGGCATGTGCATGAGGAAAAAAAATGCCAGTACTCTGATCTGTGATGCTATAATTGACAATACATTTCCTCCTTACATGTGAAAATAATTTCCCAATTTCATGCCTTTCAGAAAAGTTGTAAATATGGGTATTAGTAGTTTTTTCTATGCCATGTTAAGGGCCTTTTGGAATGCTTTCAAACGCTAGAAATGTTTATTACAATTCCATTATTAGAAATGAAATGGGCAGAACCATGGAGGTGGGTTTTGTTTGTTTTCTAATTGCAGGGTATCTTCAATCACAGAAAAGAGTAAGAGCTGAAACCTTTTTTGATCTCTTCTCTTGGGTGTTCCAGTACCTTTTTCAACCTATCTCATTTACCTGCTGTTTGAATTTGGATAAATCACTCTGCCCTTCTGCACCTTGTTTTTCCTCTCCTTTTTGTCCAATGTTCAGACTAGTAAGTTCTTTGAAGCTGGGACTGCCTCTGCCTCTTTGCTTTCTAGGCCAGAAAACTGAGAGGGCTAAAAGAGTACAAAACAGATTTTGAACACTGTGAAACAAGGGTGTTTTCTATAAAATTATTGACAGACCTGGCAAATTGTAGTCAGGGAGGAAGGTCCTCTGTATCTAAAGAAGAATGGATATGAATGGGAGATCCCCAAGTTGTTGGTTGAGATGGAAATGGTATTATAATCCACTATGCTTTTGTAAAGTGTTTTCTTGTTGCTTGTCCACGAAGTTGTAAGGGCTTTTCTGTTTGTTGTTGTGTTGGGATTTTTTGTTTTGTTTTAAGTCCTAAATATTTTTGATGGGTGTATATAAAATATAACTTAATTTAGAATAAATATTTTTTTTTGCAATTTCACTGAAGTCATGGACTTCATGATTTCTAGTTGGAGCTCTGACCTGTTCAGCAGCTGTACTGTTACATGAAGAGTTCTAAAATATCACCCTTACCTGTTTTTCTTCCTGACATGGATATATACTAAAGGAAAAGGAGCTCATAATCCCTAGCGCTTCCATGTCTGTTTCCAAGAAGTCTTATCCACTACAGCACTGATTGCCTCTGAATAGAGACTGAGAGTGTTAATTAGCTTGCACAGAGACCTGTCTGTAATAGCAGTTTTCAGGAGCAATGGTAAACATCAAGGCGGGAATACAGTCAAGCTATGAAAGGGAAGAGTGAAAAGAAGTTGTATCAAGATCGATACAAAGAAACCAGACTACTTTGAGACAGGATTGTTTAATATGATTTGTCGAAACAAAGCAAAAAACACCACAAAAGAAAAACAACCCATAAATAAGAAATTGTGGAATGAAATAATGCATCACTACTACATTTTTTGAAGTTAATATTTTGTTGTCATTACCGAAGATTCGAATTAGTTTCAGTGTTGTGTTGCCATGCCAACAGAGGACTCGAAAGTTTGTTTGTTCCTGCTGTCAGAATAATACATTCCTGAGTTTAGTCCTCTGAGGAAGCCAACTGTAGCCTGAGTGAAACACCACAAGTTTTTTTCAAAATTGAAAGCAATATCTTCAAATATATGCGTATGTAATGCTCAGAAAATAAAGATTAGCTCATAGGTAGAATAGTTTGTTTGTTTTTTAATGTTTCTTCTTTTTATTAATAAAATTTATAAAAACCTGAATCATTTAGGCAAAAATATATTTCCATGGAATTTGATATCACAGTGATGGATATTAGAAATACCTTGTTAACAAACAGACAGACTGGGTATCCTCTAAAGGCCTGACAAATGGCACTAGACCAATATGCAACTAATTACCCAGAAAAAGAGTTTTCAAAGCTAAAATGTGTAGAGGTTCAGCATGTATACATTAGTTATCTGGGTAGACTGAATGAAGAATTAATAGTATAGCCTAGTAGACAATACCCAAGCTAAAACAGTTCATCAAAAGGATGAAAAGACAGCTGATGGTCCATTCACACAAGAAAGGCATAGGTAATAACAGTCCCCAGAATTTCAATATTAGTCTCCATTGCAACAGGCTGATGGACAGAATCAGGCCTCAAACTAACAAGGTGAGGATGTTGTGGCAATAAATACACTGTACTTAGTCACATAACAAGTAGCTAATGGCATGGGTAAATATTGAACCAGAACACATACTACTTTGTCATGGCTACCTAAGAAAGTAAATGAAGTTTAGCTCCAACACAAGTCTCTACATTGTAATCTAGAGATTGCTAAATTAGGGTAATTAACTCTAAACTGGAAGTACTCCCAAATTTGCTTTGGTCTAGGTGCTGGTTTTCGCTCTCTCCCAGTCATACATCTGACAAGTTCTGAGTGCACACCAGTTCTTTCCCTGTGTACAGATGGAAACTTAAGGAAGGATCTGGAAAAAAGCTGTGGTGGGCTGCAGGCTTGTGATCCAGACCCTCAGAAGAGTGGAAGTCTGGGTGCCCTGTGGCACAGACTGGCTGCTCACTCCAAAAGTAAAACGAAAATCCTTTCATTGACTACGGGGGACTTTGGATCAGGCTGAAGGTTCAAAAATATCTGTGTATTTCTGTGGCTGTAAGGAACATTTACAGTTTTCAGTAAAAAAAGTACATTTTAGAAGTGACAGTACATGTTATGTGTTGGAGTAAAAGCCAATCTCTGTAGAGAGCAGAATACAACCCATGTTGATAACCTTTTTTTTTTTTTTTTTTATTCTCCAGCTGCCTGCTCTTTGGACCTTACATAGCTATGTAATACTACCCTTTCCAGAGATGAAATAACATATTCTGGATCTGATCCAAGATGACAATTCCTATATTTCTCTTTACTATTTGATTTGAGTAGGGATGATGTGATGAATCAGGCTCATGATAAATATAAATGATGTCTTTTATTTGTTGTATAATTTATTGTTCATTTATGCATTTCTCTTTGCATGAGTTAGCATTTCATGCTAATTTCTCTGACAGCTGGATTCGTCAAAAGGATAACCAGGAGATATTTTTCATTTTAACAAATACAAATAGCAACCTAATGCTTCCTTATCTGTTCTCCGAAGCATACAGAATAGCTTTTGGAAAAATTACTAGGTGTTGAATTGGATTAAAAAAAAAAAAAAGAGAGACAAAAATGGCAATTTCATAAATATTAGGTCATAGAATTCAGAGCTAGATAAGGCCTATACTTGTTTGAATATGTCTCCTGTGTGAAATGGATATAGAGCAAATTGGGGTGCTATTAGGCATTAAACTGATTATGCATTTGATAGTAGTGTGATAGTATTCAGTATACGCAAAATTGTGCTCAGTGAAATTCCTGCTACAAAGATAAAATTTTAGATTGTGATATCAGAATTATTGCAAACCAAAATGTAATTGTGATTTCTGTGTATCATTTTTTCCTTTTTGCTGTTAACCCCTGGATATTGCATAGTAAAAATGAGAACCTACTGCTTTTATTTTAGGCTCAAACCAGTAATGAAAAAGTGACATGTTTTCTGTTGAAGAGAATGAAATTGCAATCAACTAAGAACATCAACTTTAGCTAAAACAGGAGAGAAAACTGGTGCTGAAACTTCAGGGAAAACAATGTCCTATCTCCCTGGAAGAGAAGCAAGACATTCTCATGTGCTTTAATGCCTGAGAGAAATAAGGGCAAATTAGATGACAGTAAATTTGATAGATTAAAAAGAAAAGCCAGTTCATTCTTTGTTTTCCTCAGAAGAGTACATCAGGTTGGATAAATAACCATTTTAGAACTTTTTGTTTTCAGTAGGTTTTGTTTCTCTGCATAAGTTTTACACAGCTTATAGAAAAGTTCTGTTCTTTGTGAATGACTTGGCATTTGCATGTTTACTGTGGCAAACCATTCTGCTTTGCTGGAGGGGCTGGCTCCAAGGCACCAAGAGAAGTGCATTGATTAGTCTGTCTGTGCTTAGAGATGCAAAGTTGTCAGGGTTAATAGCCACTCCTAGCTGTTCCTTGAATCTTGGATTTATATACTCTCCATTCTGTTTCAGCTATGCAGTAGCTTAAGACCAATTTTTCTTGTGGTTGCCCTGTCTGCAAGCTACCAGTGAAATCTGGGGAATGCTGAAGGGAACATGCTTGGATTCCGCACAGCCAAGTCCTTGCTGTGAGCGCGGCTGGACTCATACAGCATGCCCAGCCTGCAACTGTGCATGCCATGGCAGGTACTCCTGCACCAGTACTGCAGGGCCAAGACGAGGCAAAAAATCATCTCCAGAGTGCTCATATGATGGCTCAAATTGCTTCAACATTGTTAGGTTGCACTTGTCTAGTGCTGAGGCTGACAGCTTAGTGCCAAGAGCCCCCAACATGTTGTCATGCAGACATGCCTGTTTAGGCTGTACTTAGCCTGGTTACCTAGTCTGCATTCCTAAATCACAGTATGCAAGACTGTAGGGCTGACAGTCTAAGGAGAAAATTCCACAGCCACACCAGGGAAAACTATCTCCCATGCCATGTCTGCATCCAGAAAAAGTATATGATTCGTGCAAATGAAAACCATGCATGAGAATTGTTTGGAGCAGGAGTGTCAAACTCATTTTCACTGGGGGCTACATCAGCCTTGCGGTTGCCTTCAAAGGTAGGGGTATAAACGTAGGGGTAGTTATATTTAGACAGTCCTAAAATTGCATTTGGCCCTTTGAAGGCAACTGCGAGGCTGATGTGGCCCCCAGTGAAAATGAGTTTGACACCCCAGTCTAGAGAATTCTGTGTTTAGCCTCAACAATGAAGAAAGCTATTCTTATTATGAAGGATGCATTTTTTTACTTATAATTCAGTTTTATTTATATGTGTCAAGTAGAGGAAATTATATGTATTCTTTAAGATCTATTTAAGTCTGTTTTTGAAGACTTTATGTGGCATTTACAGATTGATCTGTCTCTAGAATTTGTCGTTTTTGTCCATGGAGGAAAGAATCTGCAGTTGGATAAAGGAATGAAAAGATAAAGGCATGAGCCAAGGGGGTAATTTATAAATAAATAAGTAAATAAATAGGGTCACTGTGCTGTGCTTTAGTAGCATAAACACACTAGTTGCTTCAAGTTTGGGAGTATCTATCAGAGCAAAAGTGCAATTACTTTAAAATTATTGCAATAGACAGATTGGTTGGAAGATTAAAGAAGATTGTTATTCCTGATCTGCATGTTTTTATTTTGGGTGGTGTGTTTTGTGTTTTGTTGTTTTGTTTTAATCAGGCTTAAATTCTCTATCTTAATTAATTCTGCAGGAAATATAATGGGTCAGCTTATTTAGAAAACTGATAAAGCAGGAGAAAAACGAATTTTCAGTTTTAAAATTATGTTTTAGTGTTTTGTAGTTGAAACTTGTTAAAAGTGGTTATATTATAGGAAAATCAGTAGCTTTTAAGTGTTGAAAGTAATGCAACTTTGACACCTGTTTCCTGTTTTGAAAGTTTCCCACCTACACATTTCATGCATTTCCATTCTACTTAGAGTCATGTATCAAGCATATATTTAGTAGGGAATATCCACCCGATGTGTAGGTGAAACGATTGATGTGTGCCCTGTGGAGTGCTGTGCTGTGGTGGGAGGATTCATTGCCTGACAGGGTGTGGGCTCAAGCTCAGCTGGTGCCTGGGTCAGTCTGCCCACCAGTACAAGAAGCACTCTGGTGGGAGCAACGTTCCTCCTATGCAGCGAAGAGTGCCAAACAACAGCACTCTGGGAATGGCTAGTTGTGGCAGTATTCTCCTCTGTCACTTTTGAAAACTGTTTGTACGTTTTAGGAAGTTTGAATGTTCTTAGAAGGATAAGAGGACTCCTCAGAACTTTTCAATGCATAACAAATATGCAGCAAAATCTGGCCATGAAGAATAAATTAATGTTAGTCTGTGAGTGAGGGGTAACAACCAAATTATTCTGTATGTTTTTGTAAATACTAAATTATAAGCTATACAAAATTTCCTTTTATAGATGTATTTTATTTCCCATGAATGCCTTGTAACTGAATGAATGGGAATGTTAAAGCCCCTAATCTATTCCTAAAAGCCCAGCCAAACTGAAGGCCATGAACAAGTTCATTAATGTTTTTTAAAGACTGTGTGCCATGGTCACCGCTTTTGAAAAACAGTAAGAGGAAGCTATACATCTCTGAACACAGGTAGCTATTTCATACGTGTCTCACTGTAAACATTAATCATACATTCAGAAAATCAGGCCCATGGAAACCTTTCATTCAAGAGACTGGCCTAAAGCTTTTAGTGCTGAAAAAAGCAGTTGTTGAGGATGTTTTTTCTTAGCAACCTGTTTTGATTTTAGAGTGACATATGGGAGAGACGAGAGGGAAATGGTGATCTTGTTTCCCAAGGAAACAGCTGCGTGCACACTCATGTACTGGAGGTGACACCAATATATTTCGCCTCCATGAGAGGGCTTGACTGGATAAATTGCAAGGGGTGTTGAAAGTGATAAAAGGAATGAATCACTGCATATTTGCTTTACAAGCAAGATACACAAACAGAATGTTTTTTCATATCCACCATGCAGAAGCATCCCTACTGCCTTTATAAAAATTGATCTGCCTTTTGAAGCCATGTGCAGTCTGAAATGACAAGATTTTAGTCTCCAAAAAGGGAATTAAGGAACTGTCCTCCAGGCAATGCTGTCAGCCCTTTAATGCTATGATACTTGACTATCACAGCCAGTACCAAGCTTTTGATGCTATCATTAAACAGAGATATAATAGGAAGATTAAATCATCAACAGAGGCACATTGATTTAACATATATACATGTGTATGCATACTAGTGGTGCATAATTCATAACTTGGATTAATTTTCTGTGGAATGATAGAAAAAAGTTAAGCACATGATGACCAAACACCTAGTGAATAAGGAGGAACAAGCAAATACTTTTAATAAAAACTGCCTCAGAGACACTGAACTAATACTGAAGCAATACAGAGTCTGTGGAAAACCGAAATTTGCGTATCTAAAACTAAACTGTAACTGTATACAGGGTACAGGTTTGCTCTCAACACTGTCATTTAATCCTACCTGTTCAAAAAGCTGAAGTCTGGAGCTGTAAACTGGGGGTATATTGAGAATGGTAGACACCGGTCACTAGACGTACGGAGTATTAATAATTGGTGGAATCTGTTTATTGCCTGGTGGGTCCTTCTAGCTTTCTGTTCTCATTTAGAGACTTTTCTTTTATCTGCTGGAATGCAAAAAGAAAAGCTAAATTCAGAAGAAAGTATTTTCTATTGATAAAGTCCAAGTATTGCTCCTGGAATGCTGGCAGATACTGTTAGAACTCTTGTTAAAGGAAAAAGTAAATCATAATTTAAAAAGCTGCTAGATAAGGATATATACAGTGACAGATCAATGCAAACATTAAAGATAAA
This sequence comes from Columba livia, assembly GCF_036013475.1. Taxonomy (NCBI): domain Eukaryota; kingdom Metazoa; phylum Chordata; class Aves; order Columbiformes; family Columbidae; genus Columba; species Columba livia. The sequence continues at coordinate 27,162,049 of NC_088607.1, read as the reverse complement.
ATGCCATTGAATGTATATTTAAGAGATTTTTTTTTTAAGATTCTTTTGAATTTAATATTTTTGAAGATATGTTTCTTTTCTTAAAACTCTTTACTTGTGTTGCTACTCAGTCAACTGGGCCTTTTGCTTACTAAAACATAGTGACCTTGTGAAAGTCCATTTTAGAGCTGGCTGGTAAGTCAGTACATTCTAGTTAAGAGACAATGTTTCTTCACCCTGGAAAATACTGGGTTATCATTCAATATTTTCTGCAATGGAATCAAGCAGTGTAACAGCTTTTAATAACAAATGGAGAAAAAATATCAATACAACAAATCTTATTGTAATAACCAATGAAAGAGCATGAAATAACATGTCAAACAAACTTCTTGTGCTCTTGTGCCGAAGTAAAATCCTTCAAAGACAGTGATAGAACTGTGAACTATTCAATGATGTTACATGCCTAAAACTAAAGTTTTGCTAGCTTTTGAGGAACCAAGTCTCCTTTGCCTTCTTCCAGTTTCTACTGTTTATATAGCATGGTGGAATAATATTGTGACAGAGATTTGACACATTCAGGAAAGATCATGCAAATTAAAATCTTTAAAGATAATATTTTAATATAATCCTGTTTTAATTTAAATGGGGACCACTGATAGCAGAGTGTTATTCTTAAGATAAGGGATAACATTTCCATGGAATGACTTAGCATGTCTTCTAAAAGGGGGGGCTTTTTACATCCTTCATTGAATGGAGCTTTTGGTGATAGGGGTATTTAATGTGATAGTATCTTATCACTTATTATGGACAGACTCTTAAGAGAATCTTTTATATGATTTAACATTTGAGTTTGGAGTTTTATTCCCACCAGTTATGAGATACATCAATAAAGCCGCCTTAGTAAAGGGGCAAATGACTTGTGGGTTTTGTGTACATTACAAAGAACTTATCGATGGCACACGTTTCATATTTTGTTATACCTTTGCATCTTACCATGGAAATTGTCATGCTTCCAATCTTTACATTCTGGGCTGACTCTGAAATACACCCATGTCTCTAGGAGATTCATAAACCAAACTACATGAAAACTTGTTTAACATTTCTGTAAAATCATGAGAATTTTGTGTTCAGTTTCAGGATCCTCAGATTGAAATAAGTCAGGATATTAATAAATGTACTTGCCACTTTAAGCTAAAAAACCTACCATTTCTCAAATTCCACTAGCTGCAATTGAAATGTGGACCATGTCAAGAGTACCATTCCTCTATGAAGACAATGTGAAATTTCTATTATATTAGTGATTTTGGTAGGGTTTGTAGAAGGCATATAATGATAGTAAACACCCACTGTATAGTAATTTTGCACCGTACTTCTCTCCTACTATGGTCAGAAATTTACTAGTGCGCTTGATACATTTCACAAGTTAAATTCAGATTTTGAAATATATCAATGAAATGCAGGGTTTCATACAGATAGGGGAAGAGTTCATTTGTTTAAGGAAGACAGAATTCAGGAAGTTGAACTGCAATTTTGTATTTATTTTTTTTAATATTATTATTTTTTTTGGTTCAATTCCTTCTGGATCTTTTATGTTCAGAACAACCAATGATACAATCAGATAAAAAGCTTTTGTTTTTTAAGCAGAGTTGAAAAAGAGTTAGTGATTTATAGTGATCCAGAAATTAAATGCTATTATCTGTATAGATCGGTGATCTTAAAGGAAAGAGTACATTACTTTCACATAATACTCTTGCTTTCTTCTAGGACAAGCTACATTCTCAGTATTGAAAATGAAAATTATTTCCTTTCACATTTGTCTTTTTTCTGTTCAATAGAAATTTTAATGCTAGTATAAGGAAAAAAATCTTTAACTGTATTATGTAATTTATTGAATCATTGCAGGTGGAGTTTCAAAGTGATCTTTGAATTAATGTAACAAAGTGCTTTCTTCCTTTCATCTTCATTGATGTGTATCACAGGATGTCAAGAGCTGAACCAAGAAATGATTATTTTTCACAGTATAAGAATTAAAATAATCTTGTTACCCAACACTTTATCCTTGAACACAAATACTCTAAATAAATTTAAAGAGGTCTCGGTATTTTAGCACTGAATACTTTTGAGAGAAACATTTGTAATCCTATGAGGACAAGTAACAAGACCAGTCAGTTTGACATTTCTTAGGTTACAGAGTCAATTTTTAAGATCAGAAGGAACAATCTGAGTAATATAATTTGATTTCCTGTACATTGTAGGAGAAAGGAGGTCATTGTACAGTTTCTGTGTCAAAATCCATAATTTTTTTTTTTAGGTAAACTTATGCTTTGAATAATATGTCCACGTCTTCTGTAAAGATTTAAAGCAATGTTGGATTCGGCACTCTGAATAAATTGCCTCAAGTAACTTGTTCATTCTTTAAGGAACAGAAGAATCAGTAGCAGGAAAATATACTTTTATGGGCAAGCATCCTCTCCAGAAACATATTGAGTTCAGAAGATATTTGCTTGCTCACAGATATAACCAGTAAACACTTTGCTGGATGATTCACAGGAGAAAAGATAGTAATTTTGTAGTTCTCAAATTTAAAAGTTGATCTCAATGAAGAACATCCCCTGAAGGATATTTTATCTCTGAATCCTCTTTATCTCATCAGAGAACAATGGTTTGTTTAGAGTTTCACAAGCAACTTTCTGAAACACCTGAAATCTCACTATTTTTCAATGACAGATAAAGTGTTTATTAGGAAAAGATAAAGCCAAGAAAATGTCCATTTGGCTTTGCAGATGTTGTCACATTCAGGATTAAGTTCCTAACAGTAAGATCAAGTAGGTAATGAAAGTCTTTGCTGAGAAGGTAGAACGCCTTTATAAGACATAGCAGAATATATTTGAAACACAATATACCACTCTTTGTGTTTTCACTCTGTTTTAAATTACATCAATGAAAACTTTTTTGTTTGTTTGTTTTCTAAGTCTATTTAGAAAATTATTTTCACAACTGATAAAAACAATGGAGATGTCATGCCCATTGACTTGTATATAAATCTAGCACTAGGTGAAAAAAATCTTGTATGAATGACTTGAGAATACTCTTTATTTGAGGTAAAATTCTACTTGTGGCACCACATAGCTTCGCTGTTCTCAGAAATTGTTTGCCCACATCTCTGCTTTTTTTCGAAGGTTAAGGGCTTCCTATTATTTCTTAACCCTTATGGATTGTTGCTTCTGTTGGGTTGAACCTGAACAATTGCTGACTATGTCCAATGAAGAAATATTCACCTGCTAGTTTACTCAATTACTTTTTAAAAAATGCTGTTTGAGGTGGTGTTCTACTAGAGATTTTACTAAACCATGAATGTTTAAGCATATTAAATAATTTTATTTTCTTTTTACCTCACCTTGAAATTTGCCTAACATAACATTTCCGGACTATGAAACAGCATACTGTTGCATGCATCATGCTTGCTGTTGTATTTTCCAAGTGTCACGTTAAATAAGGATTCATTGTTTTCTTCCAAATTTTAGTATCTTCTTTCTTTTAAAGCTTATTTCTTATATAATAGCAGAATTAGGCTAGCAGTTGGAAAAAGGTGATGAAGACTATCTTGCAGTCATGACAGAACTGGTATTAGCACTGATGTGAGATCTTGAACAAATTGTTCCATCTCTCTTTTACTTTATTATAAGACTGTCTGTAGGCACCTTTTTATCTGTATCATTTAGCTATAACATCTGGTATAGTGCAAATTTGATAGTAAGTTGTCAGTGGCTTTTCGTGAAATTCTTGAAGTTGTATGTTCTTGGAACTGTCAGGGAACTCGACCATGCAGTCCAGCATGCTCTGCTTGAGCAAAGATGGTTCTGTTTTCAAGGGTCATCTATTTTTGCATTCTTTGGATAATTCTTTTTTTGTGAAGTTATTGCATAGTCATAGCAGATTACACTATCAGCAAGTTGTCTGTTTTATTTAACTTACCTATTTTATCAGTTTTATTTTATTTCTTCCAGCTTTGGTTCTTTGTGACAGGATATAAAGGACTTGCAACAGACAGTAATGCATCAAGAGGCAATATGATCTAAAGTAGTATGGCTTCACCATGTCAGCAAAGCATACCAGATTCCTTACAAGGAGACTAACCATCCTCAGAGGACAAGTGGTCCATGAGGAGTGTTGACCTATGATTTGAACAAAGGGCCAAACTTCCCTTGTTCTTAAAAACTCTGCATGCTGCTTCAAAAAAGAGATGGGCTGGGTTACAAACCAGTGTTTTAACAACTACCGAGTGATATTTAGTTATTCTACTGGTGTGCTCCCTCCAAAAGGAATAATCCTTTTCCCAAAGGAAGTCAGTGTAACATCTGAGACTCGCCATTTTATTACTTTTCTTGTCTTTTTCTTTCTTTACTTTTGCTTTCTCTTATTCTTGAAAGACATAACTCTGAGAGTAAGGGGAGCAAATGAACTTCCACTCTGCATTCTGTTAGAAAATCTGTCTCGGACCTGTCAAGTGAGGACAGGAATATGGGCTCATTTTTACTAAAGGATGCACTGGAGAAATTGCTTACCTTCACTAATCCTATATATTACCGGCCTTTCCACACCTAAACATTTTGTAGATTGCATCATACTTTCTCTGTTCATTGATTCTGTAAGGATTTTGTTTATGATGATCAACAGCAGTGCATACTTAGCATGAACTTGAACTGATCGCCTTTCCTGTAATCCTGCACTGCAGACTAGTATCTTCTTTCTTATCTGTCATTCTGTTTATATCCATTCTGTTACTGCTAGTGTTCAAGGTCTGCTCTTTCATGACTTGATCCTTACTGAATGTTGTGTTCTTAATTTTTATTCTGATACTAATTCTGGCAATATATTTTAACCCTTTACGTTACATTAGGACCATAATTCAATATTGACCCAGCCTCACAACTGGCATCTGATTACTGTCTTTTTTTGTGATGGTCATTACTAATATGAATTCAGGAACTCTAGTACCAGTATGTTTAAATTAATTCCAGAATTAAACAATTTTGGTGTCTAAGTACAATCTGAAAATGTTATATTTTTTCATATCATGCATAGTCCTTGCTGCTGTAGTTCATCTATATTTTTTTTCCTCAAAACGAATGTATTTTTATCTAGATTAATTAATCTATACGTAAATCTAATATGTTTCTTCAGGATTGTGCAGTTTCATTTCTGATTAGGACATTCAGGATATCAGCAGAGTTACATTCTTCCTCCCTCCCTCCCTCTACCCTGAACAGCTCAATCAGAATTATAAAACACTTTACATGCAGACAGACAGGAGTAAGTAGTTAAAGGCACTTTTTAATATACATTCTCTTCTTCTGGATCTTCAAATATATATACATATATATAGAGAGAGAGAGGGAGGGAGGGAGAAATATGTCCCTACAGTTTTGCAATTTGCACTTCTCTCATTTGTTCCCAACTTCTTGACACAACATGTTTTATTTACTTCAAACAACGTATGCAAGGTCAGGATCTGCTGGTAACTCATAGACAGCTTTACAGCTCACATTACCAAGCAATACCAATAGCAGTAAAGGTGCAGTGAACATGCAATTAAGAGTATCAAGCCAAATTAGAATCTAATTGATGACCTAATGATGAAAGTATCCGCTTCTCATTGACTGTTCCCTAAGTCAACCTGTCCATTTTGGTGCACTGAATTTTCATTAATGCTTATGTAAAGAGCAAAGCAAAGAACAGCTGTTGCTTCATAGGCTGAAACAATTGTATGATAAATACATACCTTTTGATTATTTTAGTTTTACGAAGCTAAACAAGAATTCTGAAGCAAAACCAAGACATTTGCCTGTATAGACAAGGGCTGAAATAGGTACATATATATCTTGATAAGGTAATTATAGGGGGCAACATTATCTAGCCCCATGTTTATCACTGAAAAGCAGTGAGTACTGAGTAATGCCAGCTCTCAAGCTCAATAATTTTTTAGCCTCTACTCAGTCATAGCATTCATAGATATGAACACCTTTTGTACTTTAGCAAATATTTGTGCATTTGATTTTCTCACTTTCTCTTCATTTCTTGGTATGTGGTCAAGTCAAACATATGCAAACACATACATCTTGTTTTCATGTGACTTCGATAAAGCAAACATATGTTTTCTTCTTGTTGCATTGTCATAAAATATCACATGCAAAAAAAGTTGAATATGAACTTTTTCTGATTACCCAGCTGTTTCTGATGGAAAATTATGTAGCGCAAAAAGGAGGAAGTGTGAAATTCGTAAGAAAAGCTCACCTACAAGGCCATCAATGTTTACTTAATTTTTTTGACTGCAAAAATGAACAATCATGACACAGAAGACAGGGGCAAATGTATCTTTTCAGGGAGACCTTTTTCCCATTGGAGGGATATATTGTAAAATTCTGATTAAGTCTGGGGAAAGGAGAGCTTAGATATTGGTAAAGTTTCTTTACAAAATATGTAGCTTTATTAATATTTTAGTAAGAGAAAACACATATATGAAAATCCATAGGTAAAGTAGTCCAAATGTCAGAAATAAACAGCAGGCAATACTTTCTGAGAGTATATGTGAATTAAAATAAGTACTCAAGTGATTTGCTGTCTTTAATTTGCACAAAAAAATCAAGAATACAATGGTAGGAAGAGGTACTATTTTTTAAATATACAGGATAACAATGAATTGTCCTTTCCATTTTAAACAAAAGCAAAATGACCTCATTTTCCACATAGGCACTGAACTGTTCTGAGTGAGTATAAGTTCATACAATATCAAGTGAAATGGGAATAAAAACCAGCTACTTCATGAAGAACCTACGATTCAAGGACCTGTAGCTCCAAACCAGCACATTCTTACCCTTATTGGAACATACATACTAATGAAATTGGAGGAAGATCTAATATTCCTATTTGTTTGTTTGTTGGTTTTACCCTGGGAGGGTTACACTAGAGGGCAAGATGTTCTTGATGATAATGGTGTTCTGGGAGAGGCACAAAACTGGAAATTGCATCAATCTTGGTACTGTCTGATATACTGAATGTGGTCCCTAAAACTAGAAATTTCTCATTACGTAAGTGAAGATGCCTTCATCTATATCTTCTTTTCCTGTAAACAGAAGATATTGTTCACAGAAGTAAAATCAAATATAACTTATGAATCCAGATTCTCAGCTAGTGCCAAACATTAGAGCTTTCTGTGCTTGAAGATAGACATACCTATTCTGAGTATGGACTTTGTGTCATTTACTGTTTACTTGTGTTCTATATGGAGTCAAAACTTTTTTGGGGTAAGATTTGTGATTCCCTCAGCACACAGGAAAAGTAAATCTGTGGAGTAAGTTAGGTGTGTTCACTTCTTCAAAATGTGCTTCAGATATTCTTGAGCTACAGATGTTTCCTCTATTTCTATGACATGCTTTATTCTTACTATTAATTCCTTTAGTGACTCTGTTTTACAAAACAGAGTTTTCATTATTTTGCCAGTATTATTATGCTTGTAGTAATGCTATATGCATGATTGCAGTAAACAGTTCATTATGTCAATCAAAACACCATTAAATTGCCCCTAAAGATAGATCACATGTGTAGATAACACATAAGGATCCAGTATCTATTCAGATCTTCTGAACCTAAATTTGTTCCTCTTTGAAAAAATGAGTAGCCTTCAAAGCTGCCAAGGAATTAGGTGACAAGGGAAATAGTTTTAATTTTTTCCCACAGGAGATGTGGGTAAGTCATTGAAATCAGTGAGGTTATTTGGTATTATGCTTAATGTGATTAAGCATGAGAGAATTTCTAAACAAATTAGTGTTCCGTGTGACAAAACTGATGTTCTAGCTGAGACATGCACTAAGTTATTCCAGGTTATTGTGATAAATCACTGAAATAATACTGTACATATTTTAAAGTCAGAGAGGACACTAGCTGATAGTCCTGGAATATTAGAGCAAAAGATTTGACTTCAGTACACACATAAGCTTGCTGAATTGCACTTGATTTGCTGTGAACAAAGACCATTGTATTGCCTGCATTCAGGGATCCCACATAATATCCCAGAATTTCAGTGGTGGTGAGTAGCTATTTGTGTTTGAAAAGAGAACACTTTAATGTAAAATAACAGAATGCTAAAAAAGAGTTTGTGGCAAAGACTATCAGGAGAGTTATCAAATTAAATCAAAGTGGAACACAAGTTAAAAAGATGCTTGGAGTTAGGCAACTTCTCCTTTGCATTGAAGTTTTGTTACAGGTATGTGCACAAATCACTTTAAAGAATGCAGAGAAGATTTCTGGGGAATTCTAAAGAAAACTCTGAAGTGATTTTGAAAACTCAAATAATGTGTTTAACTGTGAAGGAAAAAAATGTATCTCTGCCAGAAACCATTTAAAATTCAAAAGTGTTTTGGTCTAAATGAAGTCTGAGATCTATGGAATTAATTCTTAAACTAGAATTCACATCAGAGACTTTCAGCAACTTGAAAAAAAAAATCATTCTTCATTCCTAAAAGTGTACCTTATATGAGAGTTGGAACAGGCATCTAGAATAGAGTCCAAGAATGACCCTGCTTATTTAATAATCTTCATTAACAAACAAACGAACCTTACATTGTTTCATTGTAATTTACCTACAAAACTAGCAAGTGTTTCCGCCCCTTGGAAGACCTTCATCAATTTGTCTCTCACATATGATTTGACAGATGACCCCATTTGATCCTAAGCCAATGCCAGGTGGAGCAGCAGGAGGGCTCCCAGCTGTTCCAGAGTGACTAACGCAGCGGGAACTGGCAAAGAACAGCATGAGGATTGATTTGCACATTAAAATGAGATAGAAAGTGAATAAGTTATCTTCTTGCTATGACAGGGTAACCCCTTTCTTTTATTCTTCATTTCTGCTTGCTTTTGGAAAAACAGAAAAATAACTATTTCTTGCACCCACTAAAGTTAAATGCCTTCTGTGTGAGCTTCCTCCTCTTTCTACCCCTGTAGTCACTGCACTGTACTCTTCAGGAATACTGGACACTCATACTATACTCCAAGGTTAAAAGAAAGTTGACATACAATGATTCTGTGTGCCACTTTAATTTTAGGATTACATTTTAATGTAATCTTGAAATTTGACAGTACGATGCAAATTTTTTGTGCATTCCAGATTTTTGCAATTCAGTTTTATGTTAATCTCTTATCATTTAACTGGCATTCATATGTTGATTTGTTATTAGCACACCAGTGTACTCTTTTAACACACAAGTGAATTGGTGCGATCTCACAGAGAGGCATTTAAAGAGGCACAGGATTTATGAGTTTATTTAACAAAGAAAACACAAACCCATATGCTACTCACGTGTACTAGCATTATTTAGCATTAGAGAAAGAAACTCCTTCTGCCTCTCTGAAATTTATGCAGCAAGCCAATATAAGGGAGACAGTAGTGAAGAATATTGTCTATAACCACTCAGCTGTACAGTCCGATGAAATTCATCCCCTGTGGGACTAAGTGAATCCTGTGTGGATTACACAAGAAGAGACAGGATGGATCAATAATCCAGACACTCTTCTTTGATTCTATGAACAAATAAAGACCAGGAACAGGAAGAGAGGGATGAAGTGAGCTGAGTGGTATCTCATAGCAGACCAGTGCAAAGTACTCAACGCACTTTTCAGCATCTCAGGGAAAGGGAACTTCAGTGCAACTGTGTCTCCTGGAAGAACTCTGAGGCTCCTCACTCTTGTATTGTAGCCAGAAAGACCTGTACTGAAAGATGAGCAAATGTCTTGATTTTAGTACTAGTAATTTTGTTAAGTAGGTAACTGAATACAGGCTGTCTTGTGCATAAAAAGAGCGAGATTGCCTTTTTCCTTTTTTTTTTTTTTTTTTTTCTTTCCCCGCTCCATCCTAGCTGAACTAGTTCAACTTGCATTGTAACTGGTTTATTTAAACTTACTTTACTTGTAGTATTCTAAAGTTTGTGCTGAAGGAAAGAAATTACTGCAGATACAGACCTTTCCAGTGCTAGCTTTTTGTAGAGCTTGAGAAACCAGATTTCGTTTGGTGACTTTTGTATTTGTTAATCCTTTTGTCCTTAAAAATGTTTCTAGACTTGTATGTGCTTTGGTTGTTTCACTATTGCCATACTTAGACTCTTGCTTTTCCTGTAAGGGTTGAAGTGAATGTGTAAGACAGGATAGTGGGAGGTGAGAATTTCACACGCCTCCTACTCAATACTCAGAGAAACTTAGGAACTTTGCCATGGCACAACTACAAACACTGTGCGTCATACCTTTTTGGATATGCATTGCATGATTCAGAAATATGTATTTATAGTTAACTGCAGCTACTTCTAATTATTGTAGCCAAATGTTTACTATGTCCAATACCATTATAAAACAGAATTTCATAAAAGCTGTACGTATGTTGAAGCATAACTACCATGGCACAATGTATGAGTATCTGCTGGAGTGACTTTACAGGTCAGGCTTCATGATACAGTTGACTTTAATTAGAAGCTATCCTAATCTCTACATGCATCAGAAAATGGAAATTCTGTTCTACCTTTGAAAATATGAAAGAAAGTAAAGGACAATAGATTCTGCAGAACTAAACAAAGCAAGGGCAACCACTTTGAATTGCAGGACTAATAAGAAAAAACTTTTGTAAATTTATAAATGCACCGTAGCTTAAACTTGTGAGCAGTGGTCAGTAGAATAAAAAAGTGGTTTTCTCTGTTGAGATAGAAAGAAGGATATTTGTTAAAGTTTATTATGTTATATTTTTTGCCATGTTTTTTTGAGGTCTTTATTTGCATTTGTCGTGTGGTCTTGCAAAGAATGACAGATAGCATTCTCAAGTCTGGGACTGAGGGCTTCTCCTAAGGGTACTAATTGTGAGTGGTAGTTTTCTTTTATATGTGACTCAGATCCTATTTGATTAAGAATGCCAGTGAGCTCAGTCATTCACTAGTTACTAATGAGCTAAAGCAATTTATTTACTAAGTCAGTTTTTAAAAATTGAAGTCCACTGCTTTTGTAGCCAGAGAACTGAAGTTTCAGTTGTTTTTTAGCTCCTAAATCCTTCCTATCCATTCTCAGCCATGCAGACTTGTGTTACCCATTTCTTGGTTATTAACTGCTTCCAATCTCATAATGCAGAAATACTATCCAGCTCAAAAGCATACTTATATGGTCACTCCTTTACATGATATCTCACAGCACAGAGGTGCTGTGTTCCCATAAAAATATGAACACTTAACTGCATAGTTTGGAGGAAGTTTTTGAAACTATTAGCTCAGGCACTGGTATTAGCAATGTGGGACTCAAAGACAAGAATATTTACTTCTTCAAAAAGACACTGAAGGTATATTGTAGACCAAACCTGTGGATCACAGACTCTTGCTGTAAAAAAATTCAAATCTAGACTAAATTAACAGAAATTATTGTTAGTGATGTCTGTTTCTTAGTGTATGAAATCAGATGGTTTAGGTCAGTTGTCCACACTATGATTTCATCATTTTGTCGTAATGTCACCAAATGGCAGGACTGCTGACAATCCTGTTATGCAAGCCAGTAATTAGATAGGCAGAGCAAGTGAATATCTTCTTGGTACTACTAGTGGTGTCTCTGTAAGTATATTGAGTCACATGGCTGGGGGTAGCCTGGGGAATCTTATATTCATCTCTGGCAATGCTAAAACTACACTGTCGTCTAAAATAATGTAGACATTACATAGTAAGGTATTTTTGTAAATGAAAAAGGAAACTACGAATAATGTATTTTTGACACATTTTTAGGAAATGTGGGCAATGATATTTAATAAGAATATTTACAAGGTGTTTTATGTCGCATGTTGCAAAATGAAGATGCTTGTTCTTTCTGAATACAAGTTTCCGTAAACTGTTCAAGAAGATGAGGTAGGGGGAGTGTGAAGTGTGTGTCAACCAATCAAAAATAGTGGATCAAATGTCTGTAAAACAACACCAATTTTTTAGCAAAATAAATAAGTAATTTAGGGAAATTAGCCAAAATCCTTTTCTAAAACCATTCATCTGTCCACCTATTTGACTTCGCAGTAAGTTCACCCATTATCTCTAAACTTGTATTGCCCTGAGTTTGCAGCATCTCCTGTGAATACCACAAGAATTTTAAAATAGTTTGCAAAAAATTCTTCTATTAAGGGATGTAAGTTGCAGGGGAGGTAGTAAATCCTTCCATGTGAGTCTGATGTATATATGTTATTATATGAATTACTTAGTTTATTTGAATTACATGGATTATATGAAATCAACCTCTGTATTTCTCTTTATCTCCTTTTTAGCAATAGTAGTTGATCATGGGGAATTTTGAATTGCTCTTAAAGATTAAGTTCTATTTCTGTTTTAACTAAGGAAATGTTCAATGGCTGAATTAAAGTTAATTCTTGATAAAATTTTACAGTCAGAAGAACTTTCTTGCAAATTAGCATGGATTATATAGCATGAACCTTTCTTGTGGGTCTTAAACTTGTCCTGGTGAGTTGTTTCATGACCTATGGGATCTGAATATATAGAATGTAGATGTATTATGAATAATTCTGGGACAGACTGTTTAAATGCTTGATGACTGCTGGGACTATATCCAGCTGTAAAATGATCCGTCTCAACTGTGTGTCCCCATAGTTCCTCTAGACCCATGGCATTGCTCCTACCGGGCACCATGTGGAGTGACTGAGCCATGAACTGAAGGCATAGGAAGAGTTGCTGGTGCTTGCTGGCTGTAAACTTTAGGGAGTCATTTTGGTACAAATAAGTTCCTTTGTAACTGCAAAGTCAGACTCATTTCTTTCTGTCTTTCACTTGTGAATTGTTTGTTTCCCTTTTGAATGTTTCTTACTGGTTCAAGTATTTCTTGCATCTGCTTTGTAAGGGAGGAGTCTTTTAGTGTGTAGTGTTGTTGAGTGCTGTATTATTGATATCAATTACTTTTCAGCTCATGAGAGATTGCACAGACAATAAACTTACGAGCCTGCTTTTTCAGAGATTTACAGCACATCCACTAAACCCCTCTAAGAGTTACAGCTAAGCAGCAATACTTGAAAACTCATCCTTATAAATGAAACTTTGCTTATTCACAAATCTATACTTTGAATCTACATATTGGGATTTACTTTCACTTAATTTACATATGCATATATAGTTTAAGAATATATTTACCAAAATTAGCTCTAAAGTGTACTCTACAATTATTTACTCCTTGATTTTTTTTTATTTGTCCTTTCTATATAGCTCTTGTTGACTGATATTATAGAATCCTGTGTGTTCCCACACTTTTCCTGTTTACAGTCATGTTTGTCCCATATTACAGTTAACAGTTCAAGATAATCCAGCCTTCTCCAATTGATCTTCCTACTTTATAGACTAGTGGAGAATTGGACTTTTAGAGGTACTAAGGATTACTGTGTTGGGTGATTAGCACAGTTGATATTGAAACATTCTGAGATAGAAGTAGTCATCTGAATCCTGGCTCTCCATATAGCACCAAGGGTTGAAGGCATTTATGACTGATTGCATATTTCCTTTCATTAATATAAGTACCTATTTAAGTACAATAGCTAATGGAAGCATGACAGAAGAAATAATTCCACATAAAGGAACATTAGAGGCTCTGTCTATAATAAAATAATCTAAGTAAAAAATTGAAGGCAGTGCAGTATATTAGTAAAAACATCCATATGGGTGGAATATGTAGGGAATGAGAGCCTCTGCTACTCTGTGCAGGTAGTCCCCTTCAGCTCTATGGAACTGTGCATTTTGACTAGAGTAATTTCCACATGGAGAAACTCAGAAAAATTAAACAGGGCAAAAGAGTGGAAAAAAGGTTAAAGTCACTGAATAAATAAATAAAAAAAATTAAGCCAGAATGGAAGTCCATAATTGCCTTTGCTTGTGGTGTTAGAGCTTAGCAGCTTAGCACTTGACTAAGAGGCCCCATTTTGAGTCCCAGAAGAAATATTAAAAACACATCTCCTACTTTCTAGGAGAGGAAAAAACAAACAAACATTTTAAAAAAAAAAGGAGGCTAGACATTATTTTTTGGTGATGTTTATATTTCTGCTGAGCAACCCTGTGATATGTGCTAGGAAGAGCACCACAGATCGGGTTCCAGCTGTCAGAGCAGCCTTCTACATAACTGGGTTTCTTCCTGTGGTTTCTCAGAGATAATACTTCAGCAATAGCTGTGGAGAGTACATATGCTTGCTAAAAATAGTGTGTGTCAAATTCACACTACTTAGGCCATCCCTCCGTGGCATGATTTAACCACAGCTGGCAACTAATCTCCACACAGCTACTCATTCACTCCCCTTTGGTGGGATGGGAGAAAGAATCGGAAAGGTAGAAGTGAGAAAACGTATGGGTTGAGATAAAGACAGTTTAGTAAGTAAAACAAAAGGAAAATAAAACAAGAGATTAATTCACCACTTCCCATGGGCAGGCAGGTGCTCAGCCATGTCCAGGAAAGCCGGGCTCCATTGCATGTAATGGTTACTTAGGAAGACAAACACCATCACTCTGAATGTCCCCCCCTTCCTTCTAACTTTCACCAGCTTTATAAGGAGAGCTTGATGTCATATGGTGTGGAATATCCCTTTGGTCAATTGGGTTCAGCTGTCTCAGCTGTGTCCCCTCCCAGTCTCTTGAGCACCCCCAGCCCACTCACTGGGTGGGGTCAGGAGCAGAAAAGGCCGTGGCTCTGTGCAAGCTCTGCTCAGCAGTAACCGGGACATCCCTGTGTTATCAGCACTGTTTCCAGCACAAAACCAAAACGCAGCCCCATACTAACTACTGTGAAGAAAATTAACTCTATCCCAGCCAAAACTAGCTTACTCCAAATGGTGGAAAATATGGTATCATTGGTTCTGAACTCTGGTCTTTTGTAGTGATCAAGTATCCTGAGCATAAAGTTTCTGTATGCTGGGGATCATAACACCTGAAATTAAAAATTACTGCAGACTGCAGCTAGAATTCATAGGAAACCCAATCCGTGTTGATCTGTGGTGGGCACTGCCTGCAAGTGCCAAACCAGGCTATTTTGGAAACTCAGGTTATAGAGAGAGCAACTACAATGTACTAAATTCTGCCCAGGAGCGGATGACGAGCAAGTTGAGAGTGTATGGGTCAGAATTACGGGGCAGGCTGGCAGGGGTGACAGTGTTGTGGGTGTCTATTACAGGCCACCAGATCAGGCTGAGGAAGTTGATGAGGCCTTCTATGGGCAACTGAGAGTGGCCTCACAGTCACAGGCCCTGGTTGTTGTGGGGGATTTAAACTTCCCTGATGTTTGCTGGAAGGACCATTCAGCCAGTCAGCCACAGTCCAGGAGATTCCTCCAGTGCATTGATAATCATTTCCTCACGCAGATGGTGGAGCAGCCAACTAGGAGAGGTGCACTGCTGGATCTCATCCTCACTAACAAGGAGGGTCTGGTCGAAGCAATAAAGGTTGAGGGCTGCCTGGGTTGCAGTGACTACGAGATGGTGGAGCTCAGCATCTTGGGTGGCAGGAACAGAATAGCAAGTAGAATTGCAACCCTGGACTTTAGCAGGGCTAACTTTGGCCTTTTCAAGCAATTGCTGGGGGCAATCCCATGGGCAAGACTGCTTGAAGGAAAAGGGTCCCAAGATAGCTGGATTGCATTCAGAGATTGCTTCTTCCACTCTCAGGATCAGAGCATCCCCACATGTAGAAAGTCAAGGAAGGGAGCCAGGAGGCCTGCATGGTTGAATAGGGATCTGTTGGGTATGCTCAAGCAGAAGAGGAGAGTTTACAGGTCATGGAAGCAGGGACTGGCCACTTGGGAGGAATATAAGGCTGCTGTTAGAGGATGTAGGAAGGCAGCTAGGATAGCCAAGGCCTCCTTCGAATTACAGCTGGCGAGAGGGGTCAAGGACAGCAAAAAGAACTTTTTCAAATATATAGCAGATAAAACTAACACCAGAGGCAATGTAGGGCCACTGGTGAATGGGGTGGGTGCCCTGGTGGCAGAAGATACAGAGAAGGCAGAATTACTGAATGCCTTCTCTGTCTCTGTCTACTCTGCCGGAGGCTGTCTTGTGGAGCCCTGTACCCCTGAGACCCCGGATGAAGCCAGGTCAATGGAGGAGTTTGCTTTAGTCAATGAGGACTGGGTTAGGGAGCAATTAAATAGTCTGGACATCCATAAATCCATGGGTCCAGATGGGATGCATCTGCGGGTGCTGAGGGAGCTGGCTGAAGTCATTGCTGGACCGCTCTCCATCATCTTTGCCAAGTCTTGGGAAACGGGAGAGGTGCCCGAGGATTGGGGGAAAGCAAATGTCACTCCAGTCTTCAAAAAGGGCAAGAAGGAGGACCCGGGTAATTATAGACTGGTCAGCCTCACCTCTGTCTCTGGGAAAGTAATGGAACAGCTTATCCTTGATGCCATCTCAAGGCATATCAAGGATAAGAGGGTTATTAGGGTCAGTCAGCATGGCTTCATCAAGGGTAAGTCATGCTTGACCAACCTCATAGCCTTTTATGAGAATGTAACAAGGTGGATGGATGATGGCAGAACGGTGGATGTGGTCTGCCTTGACTTCAGTAAAGCCTTTGACACAGTCTCCCACAGCATCTTCACAGCTAAGTTGGGGAGGTGTGGTCTAGACAATAGAGTAGTGAAGTGGGTTGCAAACTGGCTTAAGGAGAGAAGCCAGAGAGTGGTAGTCAATGGTGCGGAGTCTAGTTGGAGGCCAGTATCTAGTGGAGTGCCTCAGGGGTCAATACTGGGGCCAATATTATCTAATATATTCATTAACGATTTAGACGAGGGAATAGAGTGTACTATCAGCAAGTTTGCTGATGACACTAAGCTGGGAGGAGTGGCTGACACACCAGAAGGCTGTGCTGCCATCCAGCGAGACCTGGACAGGCTGGAGAGTTGGGCGGGGAATAACCTGATGAAATTTAACAAGGGAAAGTGTAGAGTCCTGCATCTGGGCAGGAACAACCCCAGGTTCCAGTATAGGTTGGGAAATTACATATTAGAGAGCAGTGTAGGGGAAAGGGACCTGGGGGTCCTGGTGGACAACAGGATGACCATGAGCCAGCACTGTGCCCTTGTGGCCAGGAAGGCCAATGGCATCCTGGGGTGTATTAGAAGGGGGGTGGTTAGTAGATCGAGAGAGGTTCTCCTTCCCCTCTACTCTGCCCTGGTGAGACCCGATCTAGAATATTGTGTCCAGTTCTGGGCCCCTCAGTTCAAGAAGGACAGGGAACTGCTGGAGAGAGTCCAGCGTAGGAGCTCTTTAGTTTGGAGAAGAGGAGACTGAGGGGTGACCTTATTAATGTTTATAAATATATAGAGGGTGAGTGCCATGAGGATGGAGCCAGGCTCTTCTCGGTGGCAAACAATGATAGGACAAGGGGTAATGGGATCAAGCTGGAACACAAGAGGTTCCACTTAAATTTGAGAAAAAACTTCTTCTCAGTGAGGGTGACAGAGCACTGGAACAGGCTGCCCAGGGAGGCTGTGGAGTCTCCTTCTCTGGAGACATTCAAAATGCACCTGGACGTGTTCCTGTGCGACCTCACCTAGGCGTTCCTGCTCCAGCAGGGGGATTGGACTAGACGATATTTTGAGGTCCCTTCCAATCCCAAACATACTGTGATACTGTGAAATGCTGATCTTATGGCTCCTGATGAAGGAGTGTGATAGAGCCTTTCAAAGCTGAAAGGTTCTATCCTCATAGTTGTGAGGATGCATCAAAAAGTTTTTTGAAATTTTAGGAGAAAAAAGAAAAGTATTTTCAGAACTGCATCTAGGTGTGGCTTTTCAGAAGCAGAGTTGGGCATGTAGGCAAAATTTAGATGCCTATGGCTCACTTTAAAAACCTAAATTATTTACTGGATTTAAAGGATTAAATCCAACCTTAAAACTGATGAGATTGGACAAGTCTGTCAACTTTTAAGACAACGACAATAATTTTTCAAAGGATAAGTGACTGAAATACTTGAAGTTCTTTCTTCTCCCTCAGCAGAAAATAGAATAATTTTTCTTTTTCACCTGTAAAAAGCAGCAGAAGCACTTCAGTAACACTGTATCCCATTGGGATACTAATGCAGGGAACCCAGCCATCAGGGAAATATAAAAGTTCTTGGCTGTGCTGAACTACTAGACCCCACGGGACGTAAAAACAGAAATGAGCTGGAAGAGAAATAAGGTTGTCTATGCTGTCTAAATAATCAGTGATTCTTTCGGAAGCAGAGGTGGCTTTAGTGGATATAGGTCATTTTATGTTATTTTAGCTTTTGTTTCACAGACGTGTCTTATGTTGCATGAAAAGCCTGGTTGAAAAACACCTTTCGTTCTCAACAAATTGTCTTGATCTCTGAAGACAAACCCTATTTCATTTAATTTCAGGCTTTGAGAATCTCTTTTGCTTATAGTTTGTTAACATTAAAAATCTAAGCCAGTTACAAAGCAGTATGCAGTTCATGCAGTAGAGCAAAAATCTGATAGCATATGTTTAACACAGGTTAATTTTAAGTTCAGAGAGCTTGATTATGTTTAAAATTAGGAAAAACCCTGTCTGTCTCCTCCTATCTACATCTTAAGTTGTATTTTGCAGTCCACTAAATATTGCTCATTTTTCTTTTGTACAAGATACAGAAGTCCCATATATTATGATTTTTAATCATGATTTTATTATTATTTATTTTTCCTTCACTCTGGGAATTTAAGAGTAGCAAAGGATTGAACAGTACTGCAACAGATTTGATTTATTTGTGAAAGGCTCATTGCTTACACTGTGCTGCTTTCCCATCTATTTTTTTCTACTTAAAGAATTATCAAGTGCAAGGAAGCTCTAACAAAAGCATGCCTTGACATCTAAGAAGCAGAGGTAATGTGCAGGGCAGGGGGAAGAAACCTTGTATTTTTGTGTGATCATATCTTCCCACCAATGCTGAAAAAGATTCTTGAACAAGAGGAATTTAGCAGAGCTCTGATTATTACTTTCTCATTCATTCTGTAAGAGAGAATGAGTCAGCAGTCAAGATTTTCCCTTGTCTGTGCTTGTGCTCCTTTCTGAGTTGAACTCAATCCACAGCAAGGTGGTTCCTTCAAACCTTTCCCCAGTGGGACGTCTAATCAACCGTCTCCTTGTACCCTTAATGAATTGTTATGAGAAAAATATAGTTATGGTTATTCAACATCTTTGCCAGTTACTGCTGACAATTACAGTATCCCTAACAGAGCATTATGATTTTTGTATAGGGATTAAGAAGCAAGAGCAAATACACTTACAATTATTTCCTCTCGTAACAGTTTCCAAAAGAAGAGGAAGAAAAGAAAAGAGAATCAGCCCAAACCCACACCACCTCTATGGAAAATAGGATATGTCAATCAAATAGTTCGTAGAGATATTTTCATGGAGTTTCAAATGGCTTTAGTTATGCTTTTAGTTATTTAGAAAGCACCAACTCTTTAACAGTTTGTGGACTAAAATCTGCTCAGCTAAATGGTGTAACTGAAGTTTATAGCTGTGTGGTAAAAGGTACGTATTTAGTACTGTGGGTGCTACTTTGTGCATATTTTAGTCTTATTCATATGATAGAAGCAAAATGGACAGATAGTTTTATCAGATTATTCAAAATAAAGGTAACATTAGTAGCAGAGTTTCAAACTGAGAGGACTGTAAGAGGATGGATAATTCCACTCTGGGGAAGGAATTATGGGAGGCAGCTGCTGCTGAGAAGAGATGAAAGGGAGGTGCAGGTAAGAGCTGGGTGTCCTCTCTTTGAGCAACCTGTGGTGTTCCTGCCAGATGCTTTTTCAACCTTCTCCTGTTGAAGGTTTCAAGAACTGCCAATGAAATAAGGCTTCACTGTTTTGCTTAACTTCAATTTTGCTAAAACTTTTTGTTTAATGTCTATTTTGGATCTTCTCTAATGTATTTAAAACCAAAAGCTTCTTGTTTTATCCAACATATGGAACAGGTAGTTTCCTCTCTGCAGCTCTTTAAGAATATTTTAAGACTATTAACTGTTCAGTCTTCTTTATTTAGACTAATCAACACTAATTTGTTGAGTCATTTATCATTATAATTTCTTCCAGTGTTCCAGCTGAGACCTTACCAAAGCTGAACAAATTATGCTCTCACTAAACTGAAATTCAGAACATATGGGAGGTGTTTTTCTCCTACAAACCATTTGCCTGCACCCACCAAGAAGGCAATAGACTTCAATGTGAGTAGAAAACATGAAAGTCAGTTTTTAGTAGAAGAGTCTTAAAGCCTGTACTCTCAAAATAAAGAGCTGTGTGATGCTTCTACACCAGAGTGTATTCTGGTACCATGAAAACCTTTCTGTCCCAAGGAACCACAAACACCAAACTCAGACTTAAATGAGCCTTGGGATACTGAGTCTTTGGATACTGATCCTTTCATCATGATT
Organism: Columba livia; assembly: GCF_036013475.1. Classification (NCBI taxonomy): domain Eukaryota; kingdom Metazoa; phylum Chordata; class Aves; order Columbiformes; family Columbidae; genus Columba; species Columba livia. The sequence continues at coordinate 27,141,617 of NC_088607.1, read as the reverse complement.
GGGTTGAGACTTTTGTATACTTGATACCCTGTGGTACACTCAGAGTAGTTTATCCCAAAGGAAATCAGGATGAAAGCAACAGCAAAATACATTTTATAAGCAGGTTAATATTGTAAGAGAAGCTTAAACAGCTCCATTCAAACTATAATTTCAAAATTATTGCAATTGTAACTCTTAAAAAAAGAAAACAAACACAACCCCCCCAAACCCTCCCTTTTCTTTAAGAAACCTAATCTGTACACTGAACCTACACTATATACATATATTTAATATTGACATTAAAAGCCAGAAAATAAATATACTGCTGAAATAGAATCTGGAAAGTGGTTAGTTTCTAAGATTAAAAAGGAATTGTGATCTGGTTTTCAGGCATGGAAGGAGACAGGAAATAGAATTGTAATCATAAGCAGATACAGGAGTATTTTTGTATGAAAAAATACTTAGGAGTGTTTTTGTATGAAACATTGCTTTGGTTGAATTCCAAATAGGTGAATGTAGAGTGGTCTAAGAGTTTAATTAGGCATGAATGAATAAGATATTGCTACAAATATTTCTGTTGACTTAAGTGAGGTAACTGGCATTTGAAAAAAGAAGGCAAATATATGGGAAATGCTAGTTCTATCTCATTCTAGATCCTGAAGGTTTACACAATGCAGTGATTCTGGAAAATTAAAGCTGATTAATTGGCAAGTGCAATTAAACTTTTGCTGCTGTTATTCAGAAGCCTTTGTTCGAGATAGTTGTCATCCAAGTTATGTAATTTTACATGTATAATAATACTTTCAACGTCTCTTAATTTCCTGATAGAATTGCACCTTCCTAGTATTTCATATTACACATTTTATCTAATGTATATGTTTTCAGGGGACAGCTCTATGAATTTCTTTTATTAACTTCAGAAACTTGTGTGTTTTGGTCAGAAAATTGGTCATCTGCTCACAGTGAACAACTGAGAACAAGGAAATTGTCTTTGAGTAGAAATGTTTGCTACAACTTGAGTTGTGTGCTAGGAGGTGGAAGTTAGCTCCTCTTTCAGCAACACCAGCAAATGATGCCACTTTAGCTCTGATTTGCCACCTCTTCTGAGTGTGTTTTAAGACAAACCTCAGGGTTGCTGGAAGGGTTAAAGTGCTTATGGTTTGAAAGGGTTAAAGCAGTCAAACCTGAGAACTGATTATAACAGTTTCTTACAAGAGTACTTTCTTAACTTTGTTGATTTCTTTGTGGTTTTAACAGGCCAACAATATTTTGTGCTTCATAAAACTCCTGGATTTCATAGAACAGTATTTATTATCATTATTTAGAGGAATATTCTCCCTTCATTAACCAGCTATTTTCCTATCTCAGTCTTTGCTAACTGCTTTTATTTCTATGACATTGGAAGGATGCAATACAATAGTATTCAGAAATTATAAACTTTCTGGTATTTTAAGTAAATTAAGACAAAACATGAAATTAAAACATGCACATCTAGATGTGGAAAGAAGTTTTAAGACAGCGCTTCTGTATTACAACACAATCATTGCTCTCTTGATTAAAATGTCAAAAGGCAACCTTTTAATCAAAAGGTATCAAATGTTGCCGATGCAGTCTTCAATGATTTCTTGCCTCATGGAACTCTGAAAAAACCACTGTGCAATCCAATATGATTTTACTCTCATTACGACAACTTGGAAGGGAATAGGCAGTCAGTTCCAGGGCTAATACATAGTGACAGAAAGTATTTATGAAGCCTGAGTTTAACGTCTACCTCTTGATTTAGCTTAATATTAGTACTCATTAAGATGTTGCATGTTTTTAAATACAATTTTAAGCTAAACTATAAAGTGCTTCAATTTTCTCAGAGTTACTCATTCTGTTATAAAATATTTTTGGCTGGGAAGAAAATAATGTTTATTTCCTTTGAATTACATTACAGAAAATAAAGTAAAGCAGAGTATCTCCCTGGCAAAGATGTATTCTGTGTCATAACAAGAATTAACCCCAGGTGTCCTGCCACACAGTCAGTCCCATAAGCCATTCTTCCCACAGCAGGTCCTTGTTACAAACTATATGCACATTTCTTTCTATCCTTTGGCTTTATTAGCTTTTCAGAAACAGTGGCTTCACTGAAACCTCTCACAGAGCTGCCTTTCTTCTCCTAGCCCAAGCTGATAGCTGTCTTACGCTCACTTGGGTTTTAGTGATCAGCTCCAGAATTAGCTGCATTTTACTTTTTGAAAAAAACTGAGGTATATAAAACTGCCATGTCATCAGCTTTGTCAACAGCATTGCTACCTATTATAAAATATTCTGTCATTCAAGGTGAGTTTTGTGATATGGTTGCCCAGAAAGACTTGAAGAATAGATTTTGGGAAAGAAGCGTGTACCCAGCAGTGTCTAGCTGGCTCAGGGGCTCTTTGTTGTTGTACCACAGTTCAAGCAGATTCTTACTCTTATTTCTCCCTGCTCCAGTAGAAAGTTGCTTTCTTTAAATTTTTTTTTTCAGAGATATTTGACACTAGCAGAAATTTTGATGTTACCTTTCTGGTGTCTGACACAATGTGGTCTAACCTCACCATCTAATCTTCTCCAGAAAATCATGACCCATTAGGACGATGGGTCCTGAATTGAAGAATAAATTAAACATTGTTTTATCGGCAGCATCTATGGCCTGCTTAAAGTTCTGCATGTTAGTTTACCACTTTGACTGATTCTTTCTGTGTACAGGGTACTGTCTGTTTAACAGGTATCATTTTGGTTATATTGTCCAGGAATTCTGGTCTTAGATCTGTTAGTTTACTAAACCATAAAGCAAACTCCACTGAAGCAGAATGTCCACAATGTGGTAGGACTGCCAAAGGGACTTGAGACTTGGGAAGATTTGATTTTATCACTCCAGTGCTCACATGTTTGCAGCTTTAAGATACAAAACCACCACAAAAATGCCAGTCAAAACTAGTGTTACTTTTCACTCACTCACTTAATCCCTTTTCTCTTATTCTGGAGAGGTTATAACTTTTCATAATTTAATACCATAACATTTGATTTGCCTATGCTGAGAGGTGTTCTGCTCTGTTTTGGCCTCACCATTTTTCCATAAAATGGAATTAACTATTCACCTTATACACGAACTCTCAGCCAACATGCAAAGCAGTATCTTCTTAGTTCTAGATATCAGTATCTATCATCAAATTATTTTTTTTTTAGGTGTTTTTTCCACTCCTTACAGCCATTGACACATTTAATGAGAGCATTATTCAGTGTTTCTTTCTTTGCAGTTTTGTCTCTTTTCTGTGGTTTTATCCAGAAACTTCAGCACTCCATTCTGCTGCATAGTTCTCTTCTAAGTCTACCCTTGGTGCACGTACCTGTCATGAATTTGAATGATAGTGTCCCTGCAGCTGCATTCTCATGCTCATGCAAGTCTGACCCCAGCCCAGCAGTATAACTACTGTGTTCTGCTTGCCAAATGCAGTGCTCTTTCATTTTATACACTGTTGTAGTCTGTACATACAGCAGAGTTGAGAAATTGTTACTAGCTGCTCTTGCAATTAGATCCAATACCTGAAGCAAGACTGTAGCACTGAATTCCAAGCTGGTAGAGGAAGCGTTTAGTAAGGAGGAAAAAACCCATATATTCTAACTTTAAGAAGACTTTGTTCACTTTCAGAGCATTTAGGAGAAAAATATTGACTGCTTTTGTTACTGTGTGATTTAGTCACTGTGACCATTGTAACAAACGTGGCAATTTGCAGGAAAAGGACAAAAAAGAAAATGTTAGAAGTGCCTTATATTTTGTGTCACACAAAATGGGTCATTAATGTTTCTGGAAAATATAGTGGTCACATTTTATGATACAAAGTGATATCTTAGGAAAGCTGAACTTTTTGAAGCTGAAAGTTGGTCTGGTAAATATTTGTAGTAGTCTTTATACTGTAAATTGTGTGAAGTAGCTTTGAAAGGGTGATCAAGAAATGACTTTTTTTTATTTTCCTATTAATTCCTTAACTCTTTAAGAAGCTCAAACAGTCCAAGGACCCAGTGAAACTGCAGTAGAATTGGTTTGGAATTTTTTCAGAAGAGTTTTTGAAATCATTTATAAATAAGATAAAAAAAAAATTTGACTCTGATAACTACTTTTATCTCTTTTATCTGTTGCCTACTTGTTTGTTTGTTTGTTTCTGAAATGAGGCTTTCTTACTACTTTGGGGACTAAAGGGTTTGGTGCTAAAAAAAATCAACCCCCAAAAAAGAAATAAAACAAAAAAAACCCCACGACAAACTGTTTTGTATCTTCACGAAGAACATGAAGACATTATTGTTATTTCCAAAATGCAAGTAAGGTCATGTACAGCTCAGATTTTTGCAGTAGTTTTCAGTAAGTGTTTAAACACAGAATCACTCTCTCGAACACTTATGGCTCTGATCCATCCATGATTTATTTATGTGCTCATTTTGTTTTTGTATGACTAACCCCATTGCTTTGCAAGATTTGGTGCACGGAAAATATTTTTATTGTTACTGGCAAGACATGCCCACATGCAGATTTAGCTGCCTGATTTGGGCTGTTCAAAGTAAAACTGGGTTGCTCTGTCCTCTCCGGTTCATGGAATGTCATCCTCCTAGCTAGCGATTAATAATTCTTTTTCATTAGCACTCTATCAAAGATATTTTCTAAATACAGATTTATTTTTTTTTTTAATTATTGTTTCATATAGGTGGAAAAGTTAGAATATTATTTTCTTTATAATGCATTTCTCCTTGTTAGGGTTCTTGTTCTCAGAACTCAGTAACAGTCATAGTTTTGCCTTCTGCAATATTGCCAAATCATGCCAGTGTACGGGCCTTGTCACAGTTTCAGAAATTCCCTATGTTCACATTTACAGAGAAGACAGATTGGGCCTACGTCATGACATATTAACTAGTTTATATGCATTGATGGGAATGTCATCCTTACTTGAGTTTTTCAGTAAAGATGGCAGTCTTTGAAAGTCACAAGAGGTGGTAGAGCTATGTGTGAAATATGTGTGTTAAAATCATGTATTAAATAGAAGTGTGTGTGTGGTTTTTTTTTTGTTTGTTTGTTTTTTGTTTGGTTTGGGTATTTTTGTTTTGTTTTGTTTTCTTGATCACATATTGGTATAGATACTCGGTTCTGAGAGGAATTTCTTGAACTTACCAAGATCATAGGAAAATCAGCCTTCTAAAGGCATCCAGCTTAGTAGCTACATGGAGAGCTTTGCTTTTTTTGTTTGTTTGTTAGTTTGTTTTTAAACAAGGAAACCAACTATATGGTTAAAAATCTGTATCAGATAACGAAACAAAGGAAATCCTTCAACTAATTCTGCTCTGATTTGTAACCGTGTCAACTCATAAGTAACTCCACTGACCTCATGTTAATTGTGGTATGTGCAAGAGAGGAGTCAGGGACATATAGGCTTACATTAATGTTTGTTTCTTCAGTGCATATCGTATTTTATCCTTAGCAGTGCAAACATGAAGACATGTACCCAAGAATCAGAGTCCTCCTGAGAGGGGAACTGGCAACATTGTAGACATTTGTCGCTGCTTTCTAGGTGGCTGATATATTCTGTAATGCCTGTAGATTTTTTATACTGGATATGCAGTACACAAAATAACAAGAAAAATGTATTATGGGCCACTGTATAGAACTGGCGAGCTAAAACACATAATCCAATTATAAGGAATTACGCTATTCGTAAACGTAGCCACTAACATAGCTGCCTGTTTCTCGAGAATTCCTTTTTAATGTTTTGTGTTTGTTCTACGGGATCATAAGAACCAACGCTGAACACCAGGGTGCTTTGGAATTCTTTTGACAAAAATGTCTTTTTTTCTCTTTTAATGTCCAAGTGAAATTACAGCTTTTAGGAGTGATGGACTAAAAGGACTGGACTGAGCAATTAGGTCCAGTTTTGTGTATTATTTCTTACATATAAGGAAGGGTTATCAGAGATATTTCAGGGAAAAAAATATTCAAAATCAACATATGGTCATCTTGATTGGAAAATTTCTGGCCAACGTGATTTTAGAAGGTCATCAGTTACTTATCATTGATTGCCAAACTGCTTCCATCTTCATAACTGAGCCACTTAATTCCAATTGTAAAACAATAATCAGAAATTAAGGAGACTAAATGTTTTGGATAGGTCTTTAAGTTCATTTACTGCTTTTGCTTGTCTGATTTGCTGTAGGTGATATTACAGTTTCCACTGTCCTGTGAGAGAACACAAGACCTGTGATAACCTTCAGTGTGGCTGGAGAGGAAAGTGAAATGAGGTTATTTGCCAGCCTTGTTGTTCATTTGCTACTCTGTGTTCCCTGTCAAATCCTCTGTGTCATGCAGATATTTCTCCAGGATGTGATATTCTAAAAGAGTAACTAAGTCTTTGCTCTCTTCAATGGTTCATAATTTATCATTGTCAAAAATATGCAAGTGTTTCTTTTTATTAGATGGATGAGAACAGAATATAAATGCAAGTGTGTGAGTGACACTTTCAACACATGTCTATGACGGCAGTCAATCACAAATGGGTTAGCAAACAAGGTTACTGAAATGATGTCCTGCAAATCAAGCAATATTGCAGTAAATTGGGATATCTGGGGCTTTTATTAGTGCAACTGTGATGCTCAGACAGTGTACTGCTTGCCTTATATACCCTACAGCTGGAATGATTCTGGGAATGTTCATTCGTTGTTTCAGGCACATGTACAACACAGCAGTTAGAAGAGTTAGAAGGGGTTACAAGAGATTTATTCATAGGCTGGGCAGGTTAAGTTTTGAAATAGGTGAAATTTAAGAAAGAGGATTTGGAAAATATTTCCCAAGTGGTAGCAAGCTGCTTTCAAGGGTGACTGTAAGGGAACTACTTTACCAATAGCTACAAAATAGAAAAATAATAGGGAAAAAAAAAATCTCCCTGAAGGTTTTTTCTTGTTCTGAATCTTTATATGTAAAGGCAAAGGCATGTAACTCATCCTCCAAATGCCACTGGGTCACTGTGGCTTCATGAAGGAATGTAATTGCAAGGGACAAACCAGGTATATTTTTAAGCTGGTCACAGCCTGTCAGATTTTCACTCCAAAATCATCCATTGTCCTTCATAACTAGGAGGGCTGTGATCTGTGTTCTGATTGCAAGGTGGCCGAACCAGCTGACATGTAACTCTGCATTACTTCAGAAGCGATGGGGAAGTCTAGCATGCACGTGCAGGAAGGTCACTCTTCTGGAACTAAACCAGTAAATTTCTGTGTAAACAGAAGCAATTTATCTTGCACCCTAATTACAAAGGAGAGGAGAATTGCTGAGTAGTGGGCTGAAGGAAGCATAAAACAGAAGCTTGAGTGCATACGAGTCACATTCTAAAGAGAAAAAACAGCTTTCTTTCATGAGCACAAGGTTTGTGATGATACAGTCACCATGCTGGCTCCAAGGTGATTACCTGCCTACCCACAGCATTTAAAGGTAGTTTTACTCTATGTTAAAGCTGAAAAAGAAACTTAAACCCTCACATAAAAGAGGTGAGAATAAGTATATCCATGCATATGCTATTGTTTTCCTGTTCTGAAAAGAATATATGATACATGTTACGCAGTCATTAAAAGCCCCTCAGAATTTAAAAAGAATGTGTTACTGAGTCAAATAACCTTCCCATATGAACATATATCACAAAGGAAGCTCCAAAAAGAGAGTTATTGCAAAAACATAGACCTTAATTCTTGCCTCCTGCTATAAGGTAGAACAGTGTTCACTTATCAGCAAGGACTATATAAGAATATGTTGAAATTACAGAAGATCTGGGTGCTTTTCACAAAATGGCCATGTGCAAAGGAGGATGAATTAGTGGACACCCAACCCAAAATGTCCAGAATCTCCAATTTCCTTCAGAATTTGTTTCTCCTGGCTTATTACAGTGTCCTGTTTTTCACTGCTTTTGAGACTGACAAATTCCATGCGGCACTGTGTTATCTTGTGTGTATTGGTCACCCTTGGGCTTTTTTTCAACATATTCTGTTTTCCAGTAATTCAATATCTTAGTCAGCTTGTCCATCACTGCTTTTCTCTGTGGCATTTTGTACAGAACCGTCAACCCAGAAGCCATACAAGGATGTTTACCATGACACACAAGGATGTTAGCTCAGACTTGATCTTTTTTCCATACACTCGCGTGGTCTCCGGACTTCTCCGTTCTTCTTCACACCCTCCATGATTCAAGAATGAGTTGTTCTCAGTCAGTAGGTGAACCTCTCTGTGTTATATGCATTTCTTTCCAGTTCAAGAAGGTTAATGTCAGAAACTTTCACAGGAGGACTGCATCTGACCAGCTTGCCTTTCATTCTGTAAATTACTTTGAAATTCTTTACAGTGACAGATAATTTGTTGAATGTAAGGTTATAACTATCTCTATGTTCTCAGCAAAGCTAATTCTTCATTTAGAACAACAACAACAAAAAAGATGCCATTTGAATTTCCAATATTGAGAACAGTTCATTAGATTTCTGTTACGAACCCGGTCTTTTCCTCTGACTTTGCTTTATATTGCATACTTTATTCTGAAATAACGCTTTTTCATCTGAAAAAGAGATGTTCCTTGAAACAGACGGTGTAGACCAGCAAGATAAAAGTCAGCAAGGAAAGTCTGATAGTTCACAAAATAACTGCAACATAGGAGCCTAGTCCTAGAATGACATAATGGGCCTGCAAGGCTTTTCTCTGTTTAAGAAGTATATTTATATTAGTTTGAGTCTGTTCCTTTATGAAGTTCTTGTGAGTCAATGGTTTCATATTAGAGCATGAAGCCAGAGCAGGACTGGCAAACAGAGAACAGTAGTAAGGTAGATAAATTTGTATGTCTCATTGATATTTGCTGTTCACAGATTTTACAGTGCTATTTCATTTACATGAGAGGAATATCTAGAATAAGTGCATTTAAAACATTTCACTTCATAATGGCTGTCAGTATGATGACCACTTAGCTTTCAAAGTGCTAGTCTAGTGGCTTGATAGCTCATCTTCGCTTTTGCATAGAGGGCAAAAATATTGTTCATTGCTGTGAAGGACAGACCAGCTCACAGACAGAAAAGAAGGTTTCTACAAGGTCCTGCCTACAATCCATGCCAAAAATATAGTAGGCATAGTTGTATTTCTCTGAGAACTAATCTAATCTGCAGATGTTATTGGAGGGATAGGGGAGTTACATTTTGCTTTAACAAATATCAAGATGGTTACCATACTTTTAGCATAGAAAATCTGAGTACATGTGACTTTTCTCTATTTTTTTTCCATCTATGTATATAGATGATGATGGAATACAGGTAAGTGTCAAGTATGTAGGTTTAATTCTGTTCTCACTTGACTGATACAAAACAGAGGCTACAGTAAGGAAACACCTGAATTGTATTTATTATTATGTTTACAAATTACTTGTCAATATATTTTTTAAAAATGAATCATTCACTTCTTTCAAGGTATAATACTGTAATGTTACATTTTCCCTGTGTGTCACATATTATTCATTGTTTGCATTTGTTATTCATGTAGTTCTGTATAAAGGTTGTATGATGTTTATTCTGCCCACTGATGAATACAAAATAGAAAAATAGAGGCTGATATTATCAGGAAACACCCACACTATAGTATTAGGAAAATTAACTGGAGGGTTCCCCAGAACACATAAGCCCATATACGTTCACATGGCAGCACTGGAAGTAAAATGACAAGCAATACATCCTCTTGGAGAATTCACATTAACACATACATTTAATCAACTGTAGGATGAAACTAATGAAAGGATGTAGTATAATAGGGTAAAAAGGCTATTTGTGTATACTGAGACAATGCTTCTGCATTTTGGAACTCTTCTCCCCAAATGCTGCCAGGTGTAATGAAGTGAAAATAACTGGCTTGGAGTGCTTTGGCCAGGGAAGAACAGAAGAAGCCTGAAACAGAAGCATTTCTTCTCTGTCACAGGCATCATGGAGTCTTCTTTCTTCATTACATTATAGATATAGACATATATTTGTGCTTTTTAACTTGTCTGTCCTGGCCAAGGACTAACTATTGACTACTTCACTTGGTGGTGTAAGAACATGGATAAAGGGGACAGAAGTGAATCAGCAGAAATATACTTTGTAAGTGATCATCAAATGAAACAACGTTAGTCGTACAGGAATTTTCAAGATAAATGTATACACTAGCCTTTTGTTAGTGTGTTGCTGGATATCTGGATTGTTGCATTACAAAGACAGTAAATGAGAGTAAATCCACTGGTAGCTCCACTGGTACTAGCAGGGATTGCTACACCACCTTACAGATGAATGGTTTCAGGCTTTATTCTTGGACCCAGTTCACAAAATCATAACACTGAGTATCCCTGAACACTGGTAAAAAACTATTTTTCTAGTCAACCTGGGCATGAGACAAACCCCTCGTTTCTAGTAAGGATGATGATATCTAGTCTTCAATTTTTTATAATACTGTTGTCTTTACCAAAATTATAGGATATTTTTTACACTCCACATACTTTAAGATAGTGTATATTTTAGACAAAAGTATATATTTATTAAAAAAAAAGAGATGTATGTAAATATGTGAGGTAGATAATAGCATGAACATTTATCATTTTATCACCTTACCTAATAAAATGAATGTAGAGCCTATCACTTTATTTCTGCTCTGTTTTTACTTTCTCTCTCCATATGTTTTCCATAGTCTACCAGGGTAAATGTTTTCACTTGTTCCTAAATTACAGTATCACAAAAATTAGAAAAAGGAACTGATTGTTTTTAATATTAAGGATGATTAATACCCTTACTTTCAGTTCACCTGGATCTCAGTACTGCAGAGTGATGGTGGCTCCTGCCCTGACTACCCTGTCAAGAAGTCATTCTAGTTCAAAGATTTAAAAGAATGCTCACAGTGTTAGTTCATGGCCCAAATGCAGAAATATTTCAGCTGACCGGATCAGAGTCACATGCATTTAGAGAATGAAGGATTGGGACAATCTATTGCCTTGTCCCTTTATTAGTCTGTCATTAGCTATACTTATTGAGAAATCCACACATAAATCTGTATGTAAACTAAAGCCATACTTCAAAGAAGCCTTGAAATATTTTAAGTGTGTTCTATTCCTCTAGCACTCACTTTACAAAACACAGTTACATTTATAATGGGTATCTACAGAAAGCTGAAAAGAAACAGCCCTTAAGATCCACCCTCCTCCAAAGTGTCCTTAGTATGATGAGCCAGTTCTCTGTCAGTTCCTCCATTTCTGTCTTAAATTAGCACTCAAGTTTTAAGAAGTAGTTGAGGCAAGAAGCAAGGTACCAATAGATGATTTTTTTTTTTTCAGCATTTTGACAGGTGGGAAAAGAGAAATGACGTTCAGTCATTTAGACCTGTTTCAGTTTGTTTCATTATGTGAAAAATACTTTTTACCTCATCCCCTTAAAGATGTCAAAAGGTGCCAGTGGGAAATCCAAAGGTCTTTGCACCAAAATCACATTGAAATTCTAATTTACCTATTTGAATAATCAGCCAGGTGTCTGGTGGTTTGAAAAATCTGGCCCTCGGTATAAAAAAACAAGGAATGCTTGGAAAAGGAATTGAAATCCATCTGCCAAGAGAATGCATTGTTGGCACAATTATAATTAACGCTTAAAAGTTAGCATTATACCACCACTGGAAGCATTCAGATTTGAATGATTCTAAAAATCTGTAAGTGTTTACTAAATGGCTAGGAAAACATTTGTTTCTTATATGGCATTAAAAATCATACTATAAATGGTAGATTTACATAGTTATTATAATCAAACTTTTAACATGGTTTCACTCATTTTTCTTTGCTTCAAAGAGGCTTTGATTTCAATCCTGAGGATGACTGACTTCAGCCAAATGGCAGCTCTGTCTGATGAGAAGTGAAATGTTTGACTTCTGAACTTTTCAGAGAGAATCTTAAAAAGTTATTTTAGATCTACAGAATAGGAGAATAGTGTCTAAAATGATTTCTACAGGTATTAGAAATAAATCAACAAGCATTTACTTCAGGAGTTCTATTTTGAAAAAAAAAAAAAAAAAAAAAGAAAACAGGCATTATTTACAATGTGACTACTTAGTATAGAGTAAAAGTATGAAATGCAACACACCCAAATTTACTCCACTCAGAAGGCTTTTCTAGCCCACAGCTGCTGTCTGAACACTGGGAAGAAAATAACTGTTCAGCCACCCAGAATTTTGGAAATATTTCCCTGTTTTTACTTGTAAATATCTCTTACACTAATTCCATCTTGGTTTCAACTGCTGATTCAACTGGCATTATAGCAAGTATTTTAAAAGGAATAAAAAGATATGTGGTGTTGACAGTGTAACTTGCCCATGGAATTCCTTTCCATGTAGTATGACTGAGGCCAAGTTTATAGAAAGTTTTATGAAAGAAATGGGAGTTTGTATGTAAAAGGGGACTCCCACAGTTGCAGTTACAATTTAACCAAAAAAAACCCCAACCAACCAACAACAACAAAACCACAAAGAAACTCACAAACCAAATTACTGATTCTCCAAGTGATTAGAATTTCTTGGCCTTTTCTTTGAAGCAGATGAGGACATGGGTGACTGTCACGGCTGGAGTAGCTCACTGAAACAAGTATTGATTTTAATTGAGTACAATGGGTACACTGCCCTTAAGAATTTCAACCATGAGATCCTGAAACTATTAGAATAAGGTACCGCACCAAAATTTTTTAAAATAAATCCAAATGCTGACTCAAAAATCTGTTTCTGAATTTTGAGTTTGATCTAGAAAGATTTGTTTTACCATGTAGGCAAGAATTATATGAGAGGAGGCTCAAAGTAGTCTCAAGAAGATTTAGACCATGACCTAAAAGCATATAGGAGAAGAAATAGGCAGGATTTGTTGAAGCTTGTTTTATAGACCAAAATTCAAATCAAATTGAGTGATTTAGGCAATGTTTTTGTGGAGTTAGACACACCATTTACAAAGCCTGCACTTTTAACTTAAGGTACGGTATTTTCTTCCTTTCCCATTGTAAGACTGCTGCATGGCTTATATGTCATTCTGTGGGTTTTGGCCTTTCTAATCAGCTTGTATCAATACAGGTATTTTGCTGTTAAAAAACAGAATAGATTGATTTTGTTCTTTATTCTAGAGGAACTTTGAGAATAACACAGTTGGTGATGTTAAACAGATTTTTTCTTTTTGAGGTCGGGAATGATTGCCTTCTTTCCAGCCACATTGTAAACACAGAGCCCAGTTCAATCACTCTAAGCAGAGAGTATATTGTTCAGTCTGAGGACATGTTGCACCCTGATAGATAAATCTGATGTAGAGAATTAATGTGCCTCTAGCTTGATAGCATATATCTTCAAGTAACTGCCAATTTCTCTTTTACATGTGGTGAATTGGTAGAAGATAAAATTCACAGAGTTATATCAGTTTGCTTTGTTCTTGGGGAGTTATTGGAATTCCTTAAGGGAGAACTAAGTTCTGTCATCTTGAGAACTAAATACATGCGTAAACTCTTAGTCTACTTAAAATAAGTAAAAAGTTTGAGAGTGTAGGTCCCAGTTAAAGAATGGTGAATCCATGTAGTTACATAAATACCACAATGGTGTATATCACGCTGTGAACCTAAAGGTTGAAATTATGGTTGTCTTAAAAATGAGATAAAAAATTAATAACACTGTTGGGCTTTTTAGTTTTTCCTATAATTTTCTAATCCTTAATACTGCAGACTGTTCACATTTTCAGGCTTTTCTCTGCAATCACAAGGGCTAGAAAAATATGTTTTTCTCTCAATTTACTCCAGAATCAAATTGCAAGGTCTTCAAAAAGTAACAAAATTTGTAACACACCCATGAGAGGTCACAGAAAAGTGGGATAAGTCTCAAACTTGTATGACTGAGTCACAAATGAAAAACTTAGTTATAAAGACAAAGAATCTCTTGTATAAACCACAACCTACTAAAAGAATTAAGTCTAGTACAGAGATACTCCAGAGAACTTGGAGTTCAAATTTATGTTCAGCAACTTTTAAGACAAACAGCTCAGTGAAATACAAAACAACAGAAGTTTGACTAGTATGGAACAGTGGGATTGAGTACTGTTGCTTTCTCTAAGAGGATGGTAAGGGCAGGGACGCCTCTTTCAAATAACTAGTTTTGTTAGTGGCTTTCATTATGATAGAGCATGTATATGGAAGAGTGAAAGTGGAAGTCCTTCCTTTTGCATACAGCTGCAGCTCTTTGTCTTCTTACACAGTTTCCAACATGCACAGGAGTAATATGGAAAAGATGCGTCCCAAATTTCTAATAACTGAGATTATTTCTTAGAAAGGGAGTAAACAAACAAACCAACCTAAAAGGCTGCACAAAAAAATAAACACACCAACTTCTGACAAAAATTAAATTTACATTGGAAAGTCATGTATTTTTTTAAACTCAAGAACTTTATGTAAGTTTAGCCTATCTATCTGTGCTTCATACCACAAGGTTGTGTTTTGTTTGTGTTTTGTTTTTAAAAAGACAGGCTAGAAGTTCTTTTGCAGGAGAAAGGTATTTCAGAGTTGTTAATTGGGTTTTGATTAGGGTTCCTATTAATCCTGAGTCACTTAACTGATACCTTGAACACTGCTTTGACAATATAGTCTGATTTTGGCAGTTTCAACTAGTTGTATAGAAGTTCACTGTGAAAAACTGTAAATCCTAAATTAAGTTAAACACGTATTGAAGTATAAGTCAATGTATATCATGCTATGCTGACAGTGTTTCTGTGACTTGATTCGAGTTAATTCTTTATCTACACTTATCTCAGTGGATTGAATGATATGCTCTTCTTCATGGTGTATTTTGTAGCTCTTGCCGGTTTTGATTCTTAGTGATACACAGACAAGACAGGAATGCAACAACTGAACACAGGGCATAGTTGTATTGTTTTAATTGTTGCATAAGGAATGAAAAAGAACAATGAACATATGACTGCTTAGATATGATAGGATTTTCCAAGAAGGAAAGGGGAACAGTAGAGATACAAATAAGATTTTTCCACAAGTTGAACAAGTCAACCAAATCATGAGTAACATACACGCACAATCGAAGAGTCATCTTCTGACATGAAAGCCACCAAATAAACATTCAGGGCAAACCGCCCTTTTGCTAGTGGGGATATGGAGTGTTCATGCTGAAGCATGATGATATGATCTACATGTACTTTTCAAGAGACAGGAAGATATATCACTCCTTCCAGTTCCAGCTTCACAGGAAATCAGTATTATTTAATTACTATGGTCAGGGCTAAATCGGCAGGAAATCCATTCTGCCTCACGTATAGGCACCAAATCAGGGTCTGAGCTTGGACAAATCTTCAAATTACTTATCACAGAATCACAGAATGTGTTAGGAATTGGAAGGGACCTTGAAAGATCATCTAGTCCAACCCCCCTGCCGGAGCAGGAACAACTTTTTCCTATGTAAGACAGGTAAAAAAAACCAATTTTCCATTTTGAGGGACAAAAAAAAAATATAAAAAGGATATGAATCAGATAATTTACTTAGGGTAGGTTGAAAATATCCAGTAGTCAGGATTAGACTCTGTGGGAATGTTCTTGTCCTGGAGCCAGTCACAGTTACACTGTAGGTTATACAT
This sequence comes from Columba livia, assembly GCF_036013475.1. Taxonomy (NCBI): domain Eukaryota; kingdom Metazoa; phylum Chordata; class Aves; order Columbiformes; family Columbidae; genus Columba; species Columba livia. Next base: position 27,125,955 of record NC_088607.1, on the reverse strand, counting down.
CACTCTCCTGCATAGCCAATATTCTCTGTGAATTCTCACATCAGATGAAAAAAACAACCAGAATTCTACATGGATGCTATAAATGGTGACTTTGTCTAATAAAAATTATAATATATTAAATGAGTTATATGTGCCTTCTGCTTTAACTGGTGCCTGTGCACACATATACATGTGTGCATACATATGAATCTATAGTGAATTTGTGTAAACACATATACGTATACCCAGCTCTGAAAAGGTATCCAGGTAAATATGTTTCTTATGGTTGTAATAAATACTTAGAATACTATTAAATTTATAAGTAAGGATATCCTAGCTGTCAAAGCATATTTATATAGCACTGAAAATAGAATCTAAGTGTTAATTTTCATTGGTCTTTTGAAGAGCTACAGAACTTTACATTGTAAGAATTGTCCTTTGGATGTCCTGGTAAGATTTTGACATAAGTAAGAGAAGGAAATACCTGTTAACCATATGCATTGTCTCATGTGAAATATAGGAAGACAGTTGTTTATATTTGGAGTGGAAATATTAATAACAAATATCATACTGTCCTCTGGCATCCTTCTAAGCATGTAGTTATCAGCAGAGTCCATGAGAAAGATCTCACTGTGCTAAAATCCTATGACACTTCTTCGCACTACATCATGCAAGAAAGAACATGTGAAGCATGATACTTTCAAGTCCACAGGGCACTTAATGAAAATTATGGCGCATGTAGTATGTTTTGATAGCTAGAAAACATGTAACATTGTTTCAAAAGCAACTTCACTGAAAGGCTTTAAAATATGCTTCTCCATATTTGATTAACCGAACGCACATTAGCATATAAGAAATCTCTTATTGGTTTTTCACTTTGAAATTGATGATCACTGGCTCAGAACTAACTGTCCAGTTGTGGTGTTTAGATTTCTGTGTCTGTGAAATCCGCACACACTAGATAACAGTTTATGTAAAGAGCTCATCTGTTATAAATCAGTGTAACTCTGATGTTGATAGGGTACTAGAGGCTTCATCTCTACTGGTGACCTGCATAAGTGCCTTCATGCCACACAGATTTTTTATTTCAGAGGCTCATTTCATGTTTCCTTTCATCAGTGTTGTAGGAAAAGCTGGATTGTGATGGGAAAGTAGTTTGGCAGAGCTGTGGTGAGCTGGAGATATGCTGGGAGCCTACGAGCTTGTTATTAAGTTACGTCACCACTGTCACAATCTTCACTAGTCCTACATAATCACAACTATTTCCAAACTTCCATTATTCAGGTGATATCTATAATTAAAACTGATTTTAGGATACAGTATGAATAAGTGAATTTCTAAAGCCTGTTTGTTTTTGCCATTTTCCAATAGAGACATAAAGCAGTATTAAATAAAATGCTGTTAATTCACAGAATCACAGAGCCCAGCAGACTGCTACCATCTTCCCTTCAGGTAAAAATATCAGTGCAGGTGCTAACTCACATACACTGAATAGATTAATTATGGTGGGCACTCATGTATGCACTTAAAATAGTAATCTCTCAGACTGAACTGCTAAATAGATGTCCAGATCATGTGTTGTTGAGGAGTAGTAGCTATACGTAGTAGCTTGCACGATAGATCTTTGTGCTTTTATGAAGTTCATGATAGTACTTCAGCATCCTGTTTTCAAGAGCAGCAGTTTATATGTCAGATGTTTTCTTAAAAAAGAATTCAAATGCAATAAGGAGGTATTTCTGCAGCTCCAGCCTGTGAACTTAAGGTGTAGAATATACCACAAGAGAAAGAAAAAACTTTGTGGAAATATGAGGAAAAAAAGAGGAGTTGGGGTTGCACAGACTATTAGCACTACATTATGGTCACTTTACTGTTGAAGAATTCTAGTTTGCTGGAACCTGCGCTTCTCTAACTCCTTTTCCTCTGTACTAAAAGTGACACGCTAAAAAATCTCAATGTAATCATCCACTTACGTTTATATGGCAGTATTCCTGCAAACATCTCTGAGCGCTTCATAGTCATTAAAATCAAATTAAAACGCTATCTCAATAAATGGAAGAGTGTGCATAGTAATTCTTATTTGAATATTAACCCAGTCTAAATACTGATTTATTTCTGGAAAATTCTAATAAAGAAAACAACTCCATGACAATATAATTCGTCTTTGAAGTATTCCATAAAAAGCAGAATCCTCAGACTGGATTCTGCACCAGCATGTATAAGTAACTGCATAATATCATTGCAGTCAACAGAGCTACTCGGGTACTTGAAGTTATGTTTAAACTTAACTAATGTCTCAGGTGAGTTTTTTTTCCTCTCAGTGCAAAGGCATTTGGTGTATTTGTTGCCTGGCAGTAGCAAATCACACCAGAGGCATGGATCCCTGGGTTTTGTGTGCAGTCGTACTTGCCTTGGGGAATTCAGCTGAATCCAATTATTCCAGCTGGTGGCAGTCAATGTGGTGTTCTTCCTAGTGTAACATCTCATTGATATTTTTAAATACTGTTGGCCATCAAACTGCTTCTTATTTTTTGGTGACAGCATATGGAAACCAGAAAGCAACAGGTAGTGGTTTCCAATTTTCATCAGTAAAAACATCAATCATTTTGCAAAAATCTCTTTTCCATAGCTGCTTAGCTGTTCTGCAAGCAAGCAAATGACATTTGACTTCACTTGGCTGCAAGCAAGAAGCCTTCCTATTCTCTAAGATGTGCTCCTTTATTTACTATTTGCATTATGTATTAATTTGTTGGCATGCCTTCATCCATGACCTCTGCTAGACTGACCAAGGGTTTTTTCCCCCCTCTGTTTCTCTGCAATTCTGTATTAAAACTGGTTTTGAGCAGGAATCAGTCAAACATGGGACATACTTATCAGTAGATCTCCCTGATTATTGTGGGTGAAAAAAAATTGCAGAGCTATGATTATCTGGTCACTTAATGTTATTTCTTGATATTCATCAGCTAAAGAGAAGATTCACACTACCAATTAAAAAAAAAAAAAAAAAAAAAGGGAGCTTATGAGATCAACTGTTTTTAGTGGGTTTCGTTTTAAACTCCAAAGCCTGTTCCTTTCACTGGAAGCTCCTCCCCAGTCACAGTTATTTAGGAAAAAGAAAAAAAAAGAAATAAAAGACTGTCAGCTGAAATTAAAAATGCATTATCAATCTTTTCAGCAAAGGAATGAAATTATTAATTCAGTATGAATTAATTAGCTAAGTAGAAACTGATAACATTCTGGGGATAAATAATATGACTATGTGGTTTATTGCTGTGTAGTTGATTTTCTCTTCTTCTGGAGCTCTCCTTACAGAAACACCATCTGTAGTTTTACTGGGTTTCTTTTCAGCCATGAAGTAGCATTGGATGAGGTGAGATTCTGTAGAACTACGGTGTTTGGGCTAGAAAAATCTAAACAGTGGAGGAAAGAAGAATGAATCACTCCTTTGGGACCTGTTAGCAATGTAAAACAATATTCTCATGCTATAGGAGACTACAACTAATGCTTTGCAATTAATGGAAGGTAATGAAGTTCCCTGGGGGCATTGTATTAGTAATTGATACATAGTGCCCAGACTGAGTTTCTTCCCTGTATTCCAAATCCATGTTTCAGAAGCACATTTAATATTGTGATATGATCTTTTCTGTAATTCCCTCATAGCCAGCAGTCTGCATGTAAGGAATAAAGTGTCTTGCTCCTAACAGACCTATTTCCATGAGTCTAGAAATGATTTTCCATTTGATTGCGCCATGGCATATTCTAAACTTATGAAAAAGTGATACTTGGCAGCTTTCAGAATAATTTTTTAGGATTACTACAATATTTTCAAGACTGAAATACAGTATCTTAGATGTTCTACATCAAAGCAGAACTTGAGTGTAAAGAAATCACCAGTGGCAATAACTAACAATCTGTTATGATGATGAAGACAGGGAAAATAATCATCTTGCATCATTCCAGCTGTCCACATTTCAGATTCAGAGACACCTACCATTTTCTGGATGCAAATGAGGCTGATTTTTTTTGGTTACTCACATTAACAAAACATGAATCCGCCACTATTGAATGCTGCCATGAGACTGCAATGTAGTGGATGAATTGTACTAGGCAACACTTTACCAGTTTTCTGATAGAGAATCAAGCACTTTTAACATTTCATGCTATTGTAAGACTGTGAAAAACTTGTTGACAATGTTACTCAAATCCAGAAATAGTTTTGCATTTCTTGCTGTAGACGAAGCGTCACCATATGTACAGAACCTGTACAGATGACCATGCTCAACCACAAAACAACAAAAATATAAGAAACATTTTGAAACCAATGTGTAGGTGGCTGAGAAGACTAGATGACTAATAGTCATTACAAATAAATGCAGAATGCCTATAGTGTCACTATATAGAAGATCTTTGAATCTAAAATTAGGTTTTTTTGGGACTGTTATGAGGGCCCTAATCTAGACTGAACATATGCTTAGCTTTAGGAGTGCCAGTTAATTAATGTGAAGGGAGCTGATTAGATGCCTAAAAATAAACAGATGCTTTCATATACTGGTGAACCCAGATTTGCTTTCTATTCTCACGTAATATGAAGGAAAGCACAACAATGAAATTATTCAAAAGAGCATAATGTATTTCTAGTTTACATGCTTAGAACCTTAGTGTCAATTGCTTTCACTGGGACCATGGCTCTGAAGTAATTTACAGATGCATTTATAAAACCATTAAGTAGACCAATAATTATCAAGTCGTGTGAGTATCAAATTTTCTGTAATTTAATATGAAGATACTATTGAAAATTTCAGCAGACATATAGTTCACTTTAAGACATTAAAATCCATCTGTAAGATACATTTTTAAAATCTCATCTATCTTCTTTAAAGACTATGCTGGTTTATTCCAAACCTTGATTTTATTTGGGGGTCTGTAGGTCTTTGCGATGTGTTCCATGTCATTTCCCTGATATGTCCTATATGCTCTGTAAGCTTGCAACATGACTATATTGAAAATAATATAAAACTCATTATTCTACAAATATATATAACAAATCTTCTGTGATCAAAGTAGTCAGACTAAAGTATCTATTGTTCTAAACTCTTACAGACCTAGAAGACAAGATATATTAGGCAGGGTTTGCTAGTTCTCATCCATGTGTGGGTAATCTTTTTCTTTGAAGTCTGCAAATGTATGATACTAGTCATCCTAAATTTTGAAAACACGATGTTCTAAATATCAGAACACTTAGAACACAATCTTAAAAGATGCTGAATACTGCAGTCCACATGCAACAAATCAGATCCCAAATAGTTCCATTTTAAATTGATGTTGTTCACAAAGCAGGCACTCTGCATGTTCTAAACTTTTCCAATTAGGGGAAAAAAAACAAAAAAAATATTAGTTTGCTATCATGTCAAAACCAGGATTATGAAGAACTGAGTTCTAGAACTTGGCATAACTCAAGCAATTTGTCATTTTATTATAAATACAGTGTAAAAAAGTTCTACATGGAATATGTGTGGCAAAAGTTTGCATTACAAATTTTGCATGCATTTTTTACAGATAAATATTCCATCTACTTTAAAGCTTAATTCCTTTCCCTAATGTGAAAGTAATATAGGCTATCTGTAGATCTTCTTGTGGTTAATTAGGTGACTTAAAGATGGAATATCTTGTGTTTTCTTGTTCTCTGAAGGATAATAATCCATCTCATTTCTGACCTAAGCCTTATTTCCAAATATAAGTTAGATTATTAAATGGAAATTGGGTATTTCCACAGTAACATATTTTGATATACTCAAAAAGAAAATACTTTTCATAAAGAGATATAATCAAGGGTTATTTTGCAGGTATCATCCCAACTGTCATTTAATTACCATCTATGTCTGACAGCATGAATATGAAAGCTGAAAAACTGCACATCTTTAAGCATCACTCATGTTCTACAGCAAGATTTTATATATTATATATTCTTTATATATTTTAATATTTAGATGTTTGATGTTTTTGATCTTGTATTTGAAGTATTGGCTTTAATTGGCACCATTTTTATTTCATATTTACAGTATTGAAGAATGGTGTTATCAGGTTTTTAATAAAAATATGAAGTGGGACAAACAGAATGACTTCTATAACATTTAATGTCTACACACAATGGCTTTTGTAGTAATGTCAGGGTGATTCCATCTTGTTTAGAACAGAGGAAAAGTTTGTCCAAATAAACTTTAAATTTCTACCTGAAGTGTTCCATGCCAAATGTAGCTGAACTAGCCAGTTTTTAAGAACTTTGTCTATGAACCAAGTACAGCTACACAAAGTAATACACAATAGAAATACACAATGAAAAGTGGCTCAGTATATTTTTCATGTTGTTGTCGTTGTTGTTTTGCTTTCTCATCCTTTTTCTCCTGTCTACTTTTTAGTTTTTATTCTTCTGATCTTCAGATAATTGCCAGCCTCTTCCTATCCAAATCATCTTCTAACTTCTTATCTCATCAGCTGAACTAAGATTGCCTAGAACTATTTGACTTTCTCTATGCTGCTTGTCTTGGGACCAACCCACTCCTCTAGCTGCTTTTTCAGTCAATTGAATCCTTCTTTCCCTCTTTTTACACCAGAGCTTTAAAAAATCTGTTTCAAAGGATGCAGCAACATTAGAATTCACATTATCCCTTCCTCTTAAAATAGCCATTGAAAAAATCAAAGGAGGACATTGATAATCCAGTTAAAAGATCAGAAGGAGAAAAAATATTCTAACCATCTAGTTCACTACTTTCTGCAGAGAGAAAGAAAAAAAAATCACATATGTATCTGGGCTAAGTCTGTCTCTTTCCTTGATTCTTCCATGCTTTGGGTCATGCTGTAGATTAGCATGCAACACAAGTGAGGGGAATAAAAGCAAAGAAAAAATAAATATTACAACCTTTTGGATCCTTTTATTCAGTCTGGCCTATTAGGTCATAGGACAAGATGTGTAGGATGGTGTCCAATTATTAGTGAAACGAATGAAACCTGGAACAAATCCCACTAGAAATAAGAAAGGAGTACATTGTTCTGTCCCTATGGACAGTTGAGGTAATGAGCAGTGCTCTGATAGTTGAAACACAAATTTAGAATAGAAGATAAATGATTGAAAGTGACCCAGGATGATTCATTCTTTATCACATGTTTGCCAGTCTTAAGGTTTTGCTGTCTAACTGTAGGCAGTGAAAAGGGGAAATAGCATCTATTGTCTAATGAATGCTATGTTTTTGCTCTCTTAAAAATGTAAACTTAAAAAAAGTTATATCTCTATTAATGTTTAGAAAAGGAATAAACAAAATATCAATTGATCATAACAAATTACAGCTTTGTCTCTCTTCTCACAACAGAGACATTATGAAGGAAGTGACACACAAAACAGGAATTATCAGCTTTAGAGTTGCATGTGAAGGGATAGTATTAACATATTCAGATTTGCATCTAGAGTTGAAACATTAATGTAGAACTTCAAGCAATACATGATGGGCCTCTATCTGTATCTGTTAACCAGTGACCATGTAAAGAGACTAAGGGAGCTGGTTTTGCTGGTCTTATTCTTTCCTTGAAGGTCAGGTATGATATTCCATCTCTCATGGCTTTGATTTTCTCTTTGGAAATCAACTTTCACCATGTTATCAGCCACAGGCCCAAAGAACAACCCAGTAATACATTTTAGCAACTGAAGACGAAAATGGCTGCTGTAACAAAGGTTAAATGCAATTGATACTTTGTAGCTCAGCATCAGTTCAGCGTAAACTGCATGGATGGGGGAATTTTGAAGGCCACAGAAAATAAAATGGAAGGTGAAAGGAATGTGGTCTGTCTGAGGAAAAGGTAGTGAAACCTGTGGCTGGACAAAAGGAATTAGTTCTGGTAGCTCTGTTTAATTTAGAGAAAGTGAAAAATAAGGTAGACAGCTGGCATGAACAACACAAAGAAGTTGTTCCTGAACAGCATCACTAAGGAACAACATTAGGAAACAAGCAACTCCATAAGGACATGGTTTCCCCAATAGCAAAATCTAAGACCTGATCAAATATCGTTTAACTGTAGCTGTGCTTATTTGTATTGCCTGTATAGTTAATTTAGCATGAATGATACCTCTTGCTAATAGTCACCAGATGACTGCTGACGTAATACATCACTGTGTTTCTATTTTGAACTGCTGCAGTTAGTCAGAGTAGTTATTTTCTGATGTTGAAGGGATTTCCTTTCCTATGTTAAGAATGAACTAGTGAGTGGACCAAAATCTTCCTTAAATGGCTGGCTGATTGGTGGCACCCAGCTACTCTCAGTTGGAGTCAACTGTGAAAAAAGCAAGTACTTACTAATAAAAACATTCCCAAACATGCAAGAAATTGCATTCAGAACACACACACACAAATATAACGCAGTTGCCCTAGTGTGAATATACTAATGATTGACTGATTTGTACTCTTTGAGCAGTTATTGAGATTTTCTGAAGATACAGTTATGAGAACAATACCATACAATGCAATCATTTGTATACAAATGATCTAGATACATTATCTTGCTTCAAAATGAGCAACAAATCAACTTCTTTCAAAAGCTTGAACCATGTGATACAATTTACTTGAGTTGCAAAAACTGTAACTTACCTTCCTCCCCTGTAAACCAGAATGCTGTGTGCTGGATGGAGGCTGAGAAAGCCTCACAGAAATATGCAGTGCTAAATGTATAATATCCTGTACAGTACTAGCTGTTTAAGTCCTGTTTTGAAATACAGCACTCCCAAGAAAAATCTGATCAAAGCCATTAGAATAAGCCAACTAGCAGTCTGACCATGGTAAATACTCATATCCAACTCACTCCTTCCATTAGTATTTTATTATCTAACATTTGCTAATGTCCTTAGATTCTGATTTCTTGTTCCCAGTTAGGCACTAAACCAGACACCACCTGGGGCTTCTTAGGGACTTGGAATGGTGGGGGCTGCGCCTACAAGAGACAGCTGAGAGTAATGTTGAACCCATTGTGTGCTTCCTGTGGGTCACCTCACCAAAAAGTGCCTGATGTCTAAAACTTTCCAAAAACTATGGAATAAAGTTCATCCACTATCTCCAAAGTCTCTCAGTGGAAGGTAAGATGGATCTCAAAGCACTGGAAAAAGAGATGAAGGGACAAAGAATCAAATGGGCAGAGAGGACATTTTACCCTCCCCAGCTGCTCTTCCAGCTGATGCCCCTCAGTATCTTCATAGTTCTTGTCTTCAACAAAACCATATTTTTTGGCTGACACTGTAGGTATATGCTTTTTTTTTTTTTCTGTATGTTTTAAAAGTCCAGTGTAATTCGTATTAATGTGTCAATTTCACTAATAAAAGAAAACCATATTCAAATTCAGTACTTAAAAAGCAGAATCCAACTTTCTAAAGGATTCCTCTGGCACTAATTTAGGAATTTTCAGGAACTATTTATTTTTGGCATGTTAGTAGCTCCTACTTTTTTCAACTGAATTCTCCCTGCTCTTTACTTAATCTCCAAACCTTTTAGAATCATAAAATCACAGAATCATTTTGGTTGGAAGACACCCTCAAGATCATCAAGCTACACCTGAAGTGGAAGCTGAATGTTAGTAGTGACAGATGCTTTTAAAGTCCACCTCTGTATAGTTTTGAATTCCATTTGAGTAAGGTGCAACAAATTATATGAAGATAACCTCATTATGACTCTATTGGGATAGTACTTGGCTTGCCACCTCTGAATGGTATCTGATGACTTCTCTGCTGTTTAAATAGCATGGATGTGATCTTGCAGAAGCAGTGTCCATACAAATGCATTTTTTTGACAATATTTTTGAGAATATTTCTGTTTGGGTATATCATGGACACTGTAGCTCCTTACAGGCATGCTGGAATAAAATCAGTATATTTGAATGTAGTTGAAAGCTTTAGGAACTAGTGGTAGCCAGAGTAATACAGGTTTTAGCCAGATTAATTATAGAAAAGCAATTTGGAAACTATTTTTCCTTGCTCTTTGAAATTGTCTCACTGCTTTGGCGACAAGATAGGTGCCTTGCAGGGCAAAGCAATAAGAACAAAGGTTACTTTTAAAGAGCAGGAACTGGTTGGTGTAGTCAGTTACTTGCTTAAGAAGCAGTGCGAGTAAGAGATAGTAATTCTTAAAAAGCACTGTGCATTTCCTGAAGTCTTGGCAATTGCCTCATCCATTGTAACCTGTCATCAGATGTCTCCTTAGATCTTATCACTTTATAATATAATGAGCTATGACAGATGTAACCTGCTATGACACTTGAAAGAAATATTAAAAAATGCAGCTACCCCAGGGTTGGACTTAATTAGTTTCTAGAGAAAAACAAAGCAGCTTTGAAGAATTGTAGGCTTAGGAAAATTAAATACATGTTGAGACTAAAAGAAAAACAATAAAACAAACAAACAAAAAAACCCCAAAACAAACACACAAGGTACTACTGATTAGGCTATACTGTGCATACTACAAGTAAAAAAAAAAAACCAACAAACCAAACATTGATGAAATTCATCAGTAAGATACCAAGCATGTTCAAGAACTATATACGGATGTCTATAATGGATTATCTCCCTGTAACAGAGAAAATTATGTAATAGCAGATCTTATATATAAATTGTGCTATAGACAGAATTGTATTTGATTAGAGCACTTGCCAATGTAGTCAAGCATTCTGACATCCAGCAGTGGTAAATGCATGCCTCAGAAAAAAAAAAGTGAAACTTTTATAAGGTCTTGAACCATACAGGGTTGTTATTTCAGACAAATAACACTTCCTGACCTGTGGCAAAATTCACATTATGACCTAACCCCCAAAGTAAAGCATTTAATAGTTCTGTATTCTACGAGGAAATGCTCACTGCAAAGTGTCTTTTCTTTGACCTGTACTAACCACTAACAGGTTAGTACCAACCTCTACTAACCACAAAGATATATTGTGATTGCAAGTTTCACACAAAGTTACATATCACTATTTTTTTGTACCTGCCTTAAGTTTGTTTCCTGATATGTCTACAGGGTATCACACTTGACTGGAATTTTTTCATAATAACATTTATCATGTCATAATCAGATTTTACCTTGTACACCTTCTCTTCAAACTAGGGAATTTTCGTCAGTGTAGTTACCTCTAATACTCTCTTTTTGTGGAACATTTTTAATGGACAGTACCTGTCAGAGGACAACAATGTTTTAAGAAAATGAAAAAAGATAAATAGAATAATAGAATTAAAAGTAATATAAAATAATTATTATTATTAACACAGAATATTAATCTACATTAGTCCCAGCCTACACTTTCTGCTTTTGTGTGTTATGTATCATCATGAATCTCTGATATGACACCAATAAAATATACAAGTCAAAAGATTAAAAATGTAATGGAAGCAAATGAAGACAGAAAAAATCAATGAAATTGAAAAAAATCAGAACTATATGTGCTAGAGATGTGTGAGAAGGTATTCTCTGAAGATATGCAAGATATTTAGTGAAACAGATAAGCTAGTCTAGGAGCTTATACTCACTTCTCCAAACGGTGGATCAAAAAAGAAGTATTGAAAATGGAAAGAAACTAAATGTAAAGCAGGACACTGAGTTTTCTTTAACAATGAACATTCATTGTCATATAAAATACCAAGAACAAGACTCAGATGGTTTCAGGAGAGAAGCCGAAGTGTATATAGAGAAGAAAATTGGTAGTTAGAAGAAGAGTTTAGAAAGGGAAAAAGCTTACGATACAGAGATGGAACTAATGAGATAAATTAGCATTGACGGTTGGCCCAGAAATTACTCTGATATTCTACAGAGTTTTCTGAAGCATGCAGTGACTCTTATGTTAGAGAAAACAGAATGGGCTGCGCAGATTCCTGGCCAGGATGCAAATGTGACAACTTATATATTTCTCAACTCTGAAGTTCTGTCATAAATTTCTTTATAAGATTATATTCATATTTTTTAATATTGTCATAAGTGGCAGTATAGGTTTTTTTTTCCACTGGACAGTTTGATTACCACTCTCTCTAATCCTCAAATTTTTTTGAGCAAGATTCTATATGAAGCTTCATTTTTTTTTTCATTGAATACAGATTTTCAATAAGCAATTGCTTATGTTGTCCATACCAGCTGCTGCTTTATTTTCATCTCAGTTTATTACAGTTTTTAAATTATGATTTATACTCTTCTTGCACTGTGTTTAAAACTACTCTTTAAATAATATTGTGGATAGGTTCAGTCTCTTGTGGACTCAAGTTTAGGGCAAAGGCATCAGAAAGAGAGTCATAACAGCAGTTGAAGTTGCCCCTTTTTGTAGACACTAGATCACACATGAAATTTCAGAATGCTCTGTAAAGTTTTCACAAAGACAAGATTGAAAATGTTCAGATATTTGCCAAATTAGGCAACAAATAATACAGTGTGCTTTTCCTGTAACCAAACTAAAGTGGATTGAAAGCCAACTTCTGAATTGTTTGATTGTCAAATTGTCCAAGTACACTATTGGAGTATATAAAATTCTCATTATTTTTAAAGTTATGCTGTGGTTTTAATTTAGTCATATTGACAAAGAAGATGAGAATCTTATTGCTTATTCTAATGATTTAAAGCTACAGTGTCTATTCTACCAGGTGTTTCAAAAAGATGGACCCAATCTTGAAATATACTGGTTTGAAATTGGATTAGTCTTTTTGATTAGTCTTTTGGTGTAGTCTTTTACTACACCCTGTAGTAATCAGGACACTTTCAGGACAGTGGAGAGAGATGGTGTTCTTTGTGGACTATCGATCTTCACTATTTTAAACGTCTTCCATAATATGGGAGGAATCACAGAAGCACGTCTTTTTTTTTTTTATTTTTCCACAGAATAAGAAAGCATTGACTGGTGTTGCCAGGTGCCTGTATTTTAGAAACCAGAGTGAGATAACCACATTCTTAAGTAGCATATCTTTTGTTACAGACATGATTGAACACCTGTGTGTCATTTTTTGACTAAACTTCTAAAATGACTTTTCTAACAGGTAAGAAGAGCCAATGTTCTAGTGAAATCTAAAGTTCATTCTGTTGTGAAATGTTATTTGTCTTGTGCAAAATTAGTTTATGGTTCAGAAGATACCCATAGTCAGCTAAATTTCCCCCATTAGCAGCAAAGTGGGCATTTCAAGAATAAAAACTGGAAAGAAAAATCATCCAGGCTGCATTAACGTAAAATTACTGTGATAATAAATTCCAACTAACTAATACATTCTGGCCATTTGAAGAGCTGTTCTTTAAGGGTAGTAAGGACAAAAATCTTTAAGTAAAGCTAATGAAAGGTTCTGTATCACAGAACATATTATTACTGCAAGAATGCCTGTACTGTGCAGCATTAAAGGGGAGACCTAGCAGGTTGTAAAGTGATAATTCTGTTGAGCAAGGAGATAGTCAAGAAAATGTAAGGAGAACATTTTTTGCTTTCAATCCGTTCTTTCCCCCACACTTGCATGACTCTTTTGCTGATAGCCTTACAGTAGTACACTCGGGGAATCTGTGTTTTGTTTTTTTTCCCTACTCTCAGAACAATTGAATTGTTGCTGTCAGTAAAGAAGATGCAAATAATAAGTCCAAATTGTTGATAATAGTTTTCTTCCCTGTCTGATGGGAAAATAAGCAATTCTTGTTCTTGCAAGTTACATGATTACATTCTTTAAAGTCCTTTAATGACTCTAGACTCATATTTAGCCTGATGAATAGCATGTGGTACTAGATGTAGGTACTGTTTGGCCTAGTGGCTAAACCCTTTTCTATAATTGCTTAATGAAATTTTAGAAGAAATATCTGCTTTTTTAGTGAAGTTATGTAAATATTAGGTTAGCTCTAAGCATTTCCCATTGCATTCCCTTTGACAATGATTAGGCAATCACTGTATTTACGTTTTCTATATTAAGAAAGAGCCTTATTATTAGAACATTTATTATGTTCTGGCTTTTGTGGAAAAAAAGACTGCTTTCTTAGCTCATCTCTTGATGTTATAGCATGGATATGATTATGAAGGTAGAAGAAAGCTGTCTGTCCATAGCGATTAGTGTCAGCTTATACTTGTCATATGTTATTTTCAAGTCAGAAATATTTCACTGGATATGGATTTTGTTTTACTTCAAAATTTAAAGAGTTTAAAGTTGTTCTGATCTTATCTTGAATTACTACAGAATTTAAAATATTGTAAACCTAAACATAGAACAGGAAAATAGAGCTAAGAGTATTTTAAATATCTGTGTGTGTGCATATATGTATACATATATTTATTTCTTCACTTTTCTTTCCTCTCTTCCCCCGCCCAGTTATTTTGAACATAATCAGATGCTTATTAAACAAGTTAACTCAGTTTCAACCAGTGTTAAACTCCAAATATGGATTAAAAACACTATTACATAAAACTGGTACCTATTGTAACGACTGAGGCATAAGCATGTGGTACTATTATAACTTCCTTCATTTTGCTCAGCTCTTTAACCATCTCTATATTTAGAAAGCATGCTTTAAATAACCCTAGATAAGAAATATTACATAGCTGATAATATTGTACAGTTGGAATTTAAGGCAGCAATATCAGGTAGCAAGCAATTCTATGATGTATACAGAAAATAATGCATAACCTTTGGAATAGTGTGAGCAATACTCAAATGAGACCTCTTAGCAATAATAAAATTGCTCATATTGCTGTAAAGACTCCCTACTTAGTTGAATCATATTTATAACCAGATTAAATGAGAAATTTATATTCTGTTATACACACAAAATGACATTAATCTCTCATCTTCCTGAAGAAAGGACGTGTCTCTCTTGGCAGCACAACCAGACTGCATGGAATGTGGTTTTTCTATGATTAAAGCCTGAAACTGTTACAGTAATAAGCAACAATCTCTGGAAATGCCAAATGCTAGAGCTTACGCAACTAGATTTAGACTAGAAACAGTATTTAGTCTACAAGATCTAAAATGTATAAAGAAGTTCAAAGCAGACTTTGGACATGAGATGATGGTGGTGCTGTTGCATTTTTCTTCAAAAGTTGTGAGGATCCCTTAGCACAAGCTAATATAATCCCAAAGCAATTAATTTCTATCATCTCAGATCTCACTTAACAGCCAGTAATGACCCATATGCATTAAACCATTGAAGGAGTCTGTTTGGAGCGGTTTTTATTGGTTTACAAACATATGTAAAATATAGACTCCAGTGACTGGAGGTGCTTCACACTGAAATGCACAAACTGTGTCACCACTTGGGGGAAGTTTAATGACATCGAGTCAAGTTAACAGGCTA
Source organism: Columba livia (assembly GCF_036013475.1). Taxonomy (NCBI): domain Eukaryota; kingdom Metazoa; phylum Chordata; class Aves; order Columbiformes; family Columbidae; genus Columba; species Columba livia. The sequence goes on along the minus strand of NC_088607.1, from coordinate 27,110,665 downwards.
GTCAGCAACTGGAGGTGGCACCTGGTCCACTAGAATGACTTGTGTGTCTCCAAAGAGGTGAGACAGTTTATAATATAGTGGGAGAAATACCAAAACTAACTCCTGAATAACTTAAAGATACATGGATACCATGAATCACTCCAAGAAATGAATTGGTGTAAATAATCCAGCAGGAAAGGCTTATCTCTGCTAAGGGAGCTACCTCTGATACGTGTATACTCAGAAATTTCGAAAGCAAGAAAGGATTTTCCCCCAAACAGGTAGTACATCAATTCATCTAGTAAAAGCAGCTAGCTAATAAACAAGCAACTTCAAATCCTCCACAAGCTTGAAAAGTCAAAGCATTCAGAACCTTGACAGATCAGGCCCCAGGTTTTTAAAGTAAATCAGCATTTTATTTATAACAGCTAGAATTATTTATAACAGTTAGACCTGTATTGGGTAGCAAGTACATTTTCTACACATAGATATGACTACAGAGTAGGCAAATTGCCGATATTCTGCACAGCTTTGGCAGTATCAACTATGGTGACAAGTGCTATAAATTCTTATCCTCAGAATAAATCTCTTTAAGATTTGACACAGTTTAACACAGCCGTCATATTCTGGGAGAAGGGATTGCGTGCATCATGTCACAAGTTCAGAAGGCCTATACTGCTGCTTCTCAATTTGTGAAAAAAGTAGTTGGCCAGCCATGAGGGTGACAGTATTTTTTCAATTTCAGTGAGTACAAGTTGACTGGGAATAACTTGCAGCTGGTACAGCTCTATTTTTAAATAGATTTATTAAAAGAAATTGAAATTAGCCTTTCTGCTTCCCCTCAAAATTCCATCTGCCACAATTAATATTAATACGATTTCTAATTTGTCCTTTTAGCTAGTTATATTTTTAGAAAGACTCCATAAAAGGTTAGTGTGAAGAACATACATTTTGCATTTTTGTCAATCTGCTTGCAGAAAATGGGATCCTCCATAATAACATGTAGGTCAAAAGGAATTCTTTTAATACTTTCCAACTAGTACACAGTACGAGAAGCACTCTCAAGCACGTAGGTGTTTTTGAAATATTCTTCAAGCCTTCATCACCATCACACAGTGGATTCCATGCCAGCAATTATGGGGAGGCTGGCAGAATTCAAAGGTAGTTGAAATACCAAGCTCAGAATTAAGTAGAAAACATTTTGTTACCCTTCATCAATAATACATGCCTTCATCATCTGCATGTGCTATAAATGTAACACAATCATTGGAAATACAGAGCAGCTTTTCAAAGATATTGTTGCTTGCTGTTTCTAATGCTCCTGTAGGAATTAAAAGTCCTCCCTAAATTAAGCCATGGCCTTTGTTCAGTTTTCTTACTTGGAAAATGCTGGCCTTAACTTGATAAAGAGTTTTATCTAGAGACTTCAAGTGAATGGTAGGTTTGTAGATGAAATTGCTCTGATAAAATTGTCAACCCAGAACTGATCCAGAGAAGCAGTTAACAATATAGTTGTCTGTATTTGGCCTCTTTTTATGACAACTTTATCCTGAATAGTTTTTAAGTGCTCTTTAACGCAAATAATACCTTATATATACTATAGTAATTTTAAGGTCAAATTGCAATGTGCTTTTGGCTGATGAATAAACCAGTATTTCCCGCATTTGAAAACAACATAGTTCATAATAAAACGTGAACATTGAGCCTGATCATGTAATCTTTTCCCATATGAGTCTAATCAACATGAATTTTACAGTATAGTTTTAGGGAAGGGCTTGTAGGACAAGTACAATATTTTTATTCACACTGTGGCCTAACTCACAGATCTCAGTGCTAATGCAGCATTAAATACAACCACAACAGATATTTGTTTAGCGCTCAGTTGTGAAATTTTATACTTAACTTTCAGGGCTAATTCTGCAGAGAACATTTCTAATGCTCAATATACACCATTGGCAATAATTTTCTAAAATATACACAATACCTGAGAGTACTGACAGTTATCTTCTAATTTTTTCCAGAGTCTGAAAAACCTCCAAATACTTTATCTATTGAACAATCTTTTCCTTCTATTGAATAATGATGTTTTTAGTTAACATGTGACCTCAAGAATGATAGTAGAAGATGGAGATAGTAGTAACTAATCTGTGTGGATACCTGGATATTGCTGTTGCTGCATGGGCAGTAAAGGAAGAGCATAGGCCAGCGTGAGAGTGCTCGCTGTTTAGGGAAGAGGTCCTGAGCCACATGGTATTTGCATCTGTAGATCAAAATGCATGGAAGAAAACAGCTGTTCCTGTTGAATAGTTTGGGTGGAGTTAGAAAATTAAATTTGTAAGCTCTCCACTGTCCTCATTGCTGTCACTCAACTATTACATTCTATTGTGTATTGAACCAATTCTAATAAGTAAAGCTATCGCTGAGTAAATAAATGAGTAAACTCAATTACTGCAATAAAGAACTGGGAACATAGTTTCTGGTTTGAAAATATTTTGATAAAGGAGAAATTAATTAACACTCATTTAATGACTTTTCTCCTTTGTCTATGTTGAAGGTACTGTAAGAAGAGGGGGAAAAAAGGAAGCAGAGGCATCCTTTTCAATTGGTGGCAGTTTCCTGAAAAAAGACACCAATAATGTTAATCTGCATAATATAATTTCACTGACATTATACATAATGGTACACTAAAAATCTAGCTTTTTATTTAAATCTTTAAAACGATCTTCTTCATTGAGTATTTACAGTTTTATTTAGTTTATATGATCTGTTTGGCACGGAATAGCCATGTTGGCCCTGGTTCAGAAAGTTGTGTATGTACTGCTTAACTTTAAATATATACCTAAGTGATAATTAAATCAATGATCATTAACACTAATGTGGGAATCTGAATTAAGTTGTTTTCCAAATAAAAGAATGTGAGGTACAAAAGTAAAGATAATTTGGAGCTTACCATAAGAAAAAGGTAAAGGAGAAGATGTTGTCCCTACAATGAACTGAACTGTCTTTTCCATGTAGTGAATGAACTGAGTTGACCCAGATTAGTCTTGTCTCTGTTTTATGTAAACAAGATCTGCCAGTTTCAGTTGGAGAAATAAATATAACCTGTCTTTAGGCAGGTGTGTAAGAATAGTGAAGTTTAAAGTAAAAACTCTCAAGGGCATAGTCTTATTGTAGCATTATCAGATAATAGAAGCATACCCCACAGAAACAGTTGCTGGGTTCAGAAAATGAAGGGAATGAGTTATTTGTGTGCTAGAAAAGCTTTTCTGCAGATGCTAGTTCAATACAAGAGTCCTGGATGCTGCCATGGGATTGGGCTCAATTGCTATAAATACCTGCAGCTACCTAAGCTTCACACCACTCTACAATGCCCTGGGAATAAAGAAATTAGAGATCTCAGAAAGTTTAGGGCAAGAATGATGCCTTCTTCTGTTTTGTGCTAGAGACAGCTTCTTTTAAAGTGGATTTACCACTCAGTCTGCTAACTTACTAGAAAGAAACAGCGCAAACGGTTCATTTCTCTGTCCCTGCTATGTTTCTACACTCTGTAAATTCACATGCCCAATTATTCACAGTCTCCATTTATAAATCCATGTTCCATGGGGCTGTAATGAAATATTCTAATTTCTTTCTGCTGGTCAACACTCTTCTATAAGGAGTTTTAGAAGAGTAATTATGTTTCATTACAGTTACAAGTGTAATTATTCTTTATGGATTTGGACAAGTGCAGTACTAGTTTCTCTGGAGGTTTTGATGGTGAATGCATTGTGCTCTCTGAAGAGTCCTAGCAAAATAGGTGTTTTACAGTCCATTGTCTCTGCCTCACGGGACAATAGTAAGGAGGCATGGCTACAGCCTTGCCTCCGTCATGCCAAAAACTTAGGAAGCCAGTTCTCCTGGTATCCTACATATACAACCCACATAATTGAAATGTAGCATACCACAGTACTTCCTATCACATTTCCAATTTCCCAATGCCTGACACAGTGTCTGGTTTCATAACAATTATCTCAGGAAGAAATATCAGCCTTTAAGAACTTTGTAAATGGCATGGTGCATAACCGTCAATGACTCTAAGCTTGCCTTCTGTAGCCAAGTAGTCGGCAAATGCATTTTCATTGCAGTGAAATTAATCTTTATTGTAATTTTAAATGAAAATTGTATAAGAATTTGTTTAAGGTTTGTTTCCAACTTTTTCTATGGCTCTTTTCTCTGTTAAGAATTCATTACACATGTATCATTCACTCATCTTGGTAATGCAGTTTTTACTGAAAGTCGCTTTCAACTTGGTTGGGCAAATAAGCTCCTGAAGTTTCCCTCTAAATTTCAGTCTCTTTGAATAACATTGTCCCTCTCGATCATGTCTTATTCTTAATTGTCTCATTTGTATGAGTCTCTAATATAGCATTGCTATGCATGAGTAATGGAGTCGTCAGTATTTTTTCCCTGGAGAAAATATGTGGATAAGAACAGAAGAAATTCAAGGTGTCAGGAGAAAATATTTTGCCAATGGGCACACAATATCACGAGGGGGAGGCAAAGGCATGGCTAAACAGCACAGGCAGGCCAAAGTGCATAGCCAGAGGTTCCTTGTGCAGGAGAAGTGTTTTGCATTGTCATGGAAAGGGAAAGAATTTATGTTCATCACATTTCCACTTCTCAGGTATTGTCAAATGTGTGTTTTCTTATGCAAATGACTCCTTCTTGGAAACCATACAGTGCTACTCTGTTCTCGTATCCACGACTTCAGGCTTTTCAGTGTTGTTGACATAAGTTTTTCCCACATGTTTGACAAACACAAGTATCAAGTTCACATTCATTTTGAAACCATATAAAGGTTATTGAGAAACAAAACAAAACCCTTAAGTGTTCTGTCACTGCAGAAGTCAAACACTTTAAACATTGATTCACCCCTTATGAATAAACTAGTACATGTAAAGCAAGCCCTAAGAGGCAAAACTCTCTGTGCTACATCCAGAAGTGTTCTGTGAGGCAATGAATCAGAGAGACATGAAAATACAGATATTTATGAACAAAAAAGTCTTCTTTCTGAACCCAGCAAACTTCTCTTTCCTGTGTGACAATTAAAATTCTGTTACAGCTTGAAATCAGATTTCTGAAATGTGCTCTTGTGTTTAATCCCAAATTTTTGTTAAGGTAGCAGCTTTCAGAGGTCAGTTGTACTGAACCTTCCTCATTCTACCCCTCTTATTGAGAGACTTATCCTTACTGCATTTAATTTGCATAACATTTTGGCTTATTGTTACAATCTTTCCAGTATTACTTTTTAGTCAAGTTATTTCTTGTTACAACAGATTTGTCATGAACAACTATGCAGGTGTCTCATAGGAAATTATGTAAGACTTTGTGACAACCAGAAACTTAACTTACCCCAGAAACTTATGAAGTGGTTCTGGAGTTGATGAAGATTGAAACTGACTTAAAGAACAGACTGTATTGTGTCGCCTCTCTGTGTGCAGTAATGGAGTGTGTAGTTACTTTGGTAGAAAATCAGAAGATGGAACAGTCTCTCCAGTCAGCATAATCTGTATTCACCAGTGTACTTGTTTCCAGTCTTCCTCTTTAGCACGCATACAAATAGCTTCATAGGAAACAATCATTAATATGCAAAATGCTCTGAGTTTCCTAATATTTCACTAGCCATGAGAGACCAAACTATACAAGGCAGCATTTGGGCTTTGGATGACTAAACCATTTACTTATGTCTTCTGACACTAATCAAACAGTAGGCTTCTGTCTCCATATAATCCATATTGAAGAAGTAATATTGATGCAGTTAGTTGAAGTAGTAGTACGAAGAAGCTGGAGAACTGAGTTGGAACTGCCTGGACATTTAATGCAGGAAAAACTGTCCAATTGCATACCAAATTGAGGGAAAAATCCAATTGTCCCAAAATTGAAAAGAAAAATTTCCATTGACTTTATAGGAAACCAATTCAGGTCCAAAATTGGGTATGTAAAGTTTTCAGTAGCCCATGTAAGCATGTTGTCAATTCATGGAACTGCTTCTGGTTAGAGAAACTATGCAGTACATCTCCACATACCAGGATTTGGTCTTCACCATTTTGTGACAACACTCACAATCAGTTCTCAGGTCCCACATCTCAGTGTCAAGAAGACTTCTGTGCACTATTTCAGTAGAATTCAGATCATGTCTTTATCTGCTTCAAAGTTTTGAATTGGTCAAGCGTAATTTCCTAAGATAGTCTTTGTGCTATCAATAAAATCTCTTGTGTGCTGATGTATTAGTTGCTCTTGTGCTCAAACATAATCTATAAAAGCTGTACAATCTTGAACTAGTGCTTACACATCATTGGTTTTCATTGTTCACTGAATAAATAAAAGATGAGGTCATTAAAACATGTTAGTAATGTTCAATGAATAATAATAATAATGTCTACTGAGACAATCTAAAATAAGTAATATTAATGAGCATTCTCATACCATCATATTAGTACAAACATAATCATTAACTTAACCTTTTAATACTTTTTATTATGTTGTTAAATATCCAATAATGTGTTTTTAAGGAACTCTTATTTACTGAACAATGAAATAGTTGAGTTAATAAATTTAAATAGCCATGCAAAAATGTTAATTTAGAAAAAAAAGGAAAATTACATCTGTCTGGAATACTTCTGCTACTGCAGCTCTGTATCAGAAAAATTGCCAGGACGCACTCACAGAAAGGGGCGCACAGACAACCAGAGTGACTGCAGTGTTGGAGCCCCAAAATAGCCCAGGGTTCCAAAACCTGAGCACAGCTTTCGGGATCTCCGTCACAAGCAAGATCCTGGAGAGCTGCAGTGACTCAATGCTCCCTGCATATCTTGGAAGAGCATTAAAAGTTTTATCAAACGAGAACCTCAGACACTGTTGCTAGGTTTGTCTTTAAAAGAAGTAGTCTCAAAGGCTGACCTCAAGATCAACCATTTGTAAAGCCACACTATTTCTTAAGAAAATGTTTGTTAAAAATCTGTGAGAATATAAAACCTGATTTATAGTCTCATAGGATTTATCCCACTAGATTGTCAAAAGCTTTTGTGTAAATTATTAGAAGACACAATGTATGCACAATTTCTACATGATATTCACGAGAAAACATAAATTATTCTTCCTTTAAGTTAGGGTAATTGGATTAGACAGCTGGCTATGCGAGTGCAATACTAACCATGAGCTAATGTATTTTTTCTGAGGCTGTTTCCCGACTAAGACACTGTATCATTGGATTTATCAAGGAAACTTCAATGCTATAGACGCTAGGAAACATTTGTTCTTGTTTGACAAATGCCATTGCATTCCATGCAACTTTTTTCTGTGTTATCTGTACGTACATGGATATGATTTTTCTTTTCCTCTGTCTTCAGAAAATGGAGTGTCATAAAGAACTATTTCTTCATGAGGAAAACTTCACATAATGAAGTCTCTACTGGTCAGATGGAAAGTTTATTGATATTAATGGAGAGATTTCAGGAGTTTAGGTCAGGATATAGATAAGCTATTCTCGTGAAATACAAAAAAGGAATGAGCAACAAAAATTTTAAATAAAGACAAATCCTGATTATTCTGAATTATATATTCTGTACAACAGTTTAGTAAATTCTGCAAGCTGGAATCAACTGTTGTTACAGTTTAAGGCAAGGCAGCAATAAACCATGGCAGATGCTCCCTGTTACCCCCTTTACCTCCTGACACCCCCTTTCCTCTAGATCAGAAAGATGATAGGAAAGATAAGGAGGAAGGAAGAGAGACTTAGACTTCAAGTTGGAAGGTTTTTACTAATGTCACTAATAAATAGAGAATATATATACAAAATATACAAAACCAATCTTGAGTGCTCGATGTAGAGTTGGTGTCACTCCAGCGGCAGCAGAGCTGGGTGCGCGGAGCTGGAGGCTCCAGCAGGTGCAAGTCAGGCCCCCCGAAGTCATGGGCGGGACTTCACAGCAAAGCAGAAACTGGTTGCAGGGATTACAGGCCCTGAGGGCTTCCAGATCTCAGGCAGACAGGCAGGGTCCTCTCTAGATGCCGGCCATGGTCGAAGAGAAGCTTGACCCTCGTGATCACCCTCTTATATAGTGGGTATGACGACTATGGGATGCAGTACTTAATTGGTCAATTTAAGTGACCTGTTCCATCCAATCCCTCCTCAAACATGCCCCTCTCACGACGGAACATGGGAAAATTTATCAGCCTTTCTTGGCTGCCATAGTAATAAATCTAAACATGAGCTTCTTCAGCATTCTGTTGGTTTCTTATCAGCACCGAGTACAGCATCTGAAGAAAAATATGCAGGCAAAAACTCAGAAAAATACAGCCACCCAGAAGAACTTAGCTGAAAGAAAAAAATCACTAAAAGAGAACTGGTCTTGTTTTCAACAAAACCAGGACAACTGTTTTCACTGATTTCATATGGATGGAACCCATGTTTCCACCTTCACTCATCTTAGATAACTTTTACCACTTCTACCATGCTTCTTTTATTCTTCACATAAGATATAAACTTCTTAATTCATTTCACTGAGTTCCAGACGACAACAGTCACTCAGTTTGGAGAATGGTCTTACTGAGGACAACCCTATTATTGCTCAAAGACATTCAACATCATTCAAATTTGTCAAATAATCCCTGAAAAATGGAATGTTGTAGCCTACAAATTCTGTACTTTTCTTTAACTTTCTTATTTGAAAATCCTTCCTTACATTTACAGTATCAAAAATAAATGGATTTTTTTTAAAAAACACCTTTAAAAAAATTAAATATTTTAAATATAATATATTTAATCCTTGGAATATTTACAGTTTTAGCTGCAATCACTGCTGTTTTCATTTTAACTATTTTTTATCTTTTGACAACAGCAGAAATTTTATAGAGGGGAAAATAATTAGAATGCTTTATGATTTCATTTACTGAACATGAACATATATGCATAAATGTTTCCAGTTTTGAAGGCAAAATTTTGCTGCTCTGTCAGGATAGTGTTCAGTTTAAAATGTGAGCTTTAAAAAAAGGTGAACAATTTTTTAAAAAGGATTATATCTTTTTTTTTTCCTCAGAGCAACTGTAGACCTGAAGCCAAATCTACATTAATTCATCCTAGTCATCAGATTCTCAGATAGAAAAACTGAGATTTAGAAGACAGGATGTAATTAAGCTATGTTATATGCAAGAATATAATTCAGGTGCTTTTACGCTGCATTTTTAATGTGTAAAAAATAAAAGGCATTTATAGTCTAAGGTAGATTCTAACTGTTGAATGCTCAACTTGTATAAATCTTTCAACAGGTCACACAGTTGATTGTTGGATAATGAGCAGTCTGAGAAACCTTTTGGCAATTTGAAAATTTTACCATAAATGTGGGTGAATGAATGAAAATTAAGCCAAGTGGCAAAATAAACTGAAAATAACATTACTAATTATTAGTAACATTAGAAAAGTTGGGTCTTTTCATAACATGAGGAGAATTAAACTATTTGTGTCCCACATCTTACTCATGAGCACAGGCCCAGATGTACCTGCAATGTGAGTGACAGGAGGTAGGTACAACTAGTTTATGGGCATTTCTGTCTGTGGAACAGTTCACAGAGAGCAGAGAAAAGATTAGAATATATTAGAGTAGCTTCTGTGTAGCTGAGTAGCTACTTGCTAATTTATAAAGGTTATGTTCTCTTTCACTTGGCTTGCTGAATTTCTGCACTCAGGAGAAAATAAAGGGGATTGCTTTGTTTTTTGTCATTTCTGAAACTGTATGGAAGAAAAAGAGACATTGTTTAGCCATCACAGTTATGCTATACCAACTTTGAATAATATGAATCACATTAAACTAGCTTTTAAAGATGGACCTGAAACAGTAAAAGAGGTGTCTTTATATTTTATAGGTCATGTTGCTCTGAAGAAAGAGTGATATGGCCTATGCTCTAAAGAGAGAGAGAAAAAAAAAGATCCTCTCACAGCTCATTTTACTTTAGTTCTTTGCGCATTTCTTGTGCATAACATTTAATTTCTAAAAGATGGTGTGTAGTATATTAATGCAGTTAACATAATAGTTTGGCTACTAATGTTAATCATCAGCACACTTAAAAATGAGGATAATGCATATGTGCATGCAAGTAAATTTACATTATGTGAGACTTGTATAACATTTATAATTAGGATTCATTTTAAAAGTGCATGAAAATGCTGGGAGGAAATTTAAAGTGACATGTATTACTATTATGCAAATCCAACACTTACTAAAGTCCTTATTCTCATACTAAAATCTGCTATATAAATAATTGCTTCACAACTGGAAATTATCACCAGCAGCAGAATTATCCCTTCCAACCCTTCCCTTGATTGTATTTATTCAGTAATACAACAGATTTCAGCAGTGTTGATAAACATGCTTAGTGTTCATTTGATTAAGCTCCAGTAAACTGAGCCTCTGGAATTAGCAATCATTGCTTACAAGGGTGCAGTACATAGTGTAGTATATTAAACTACTCTACCAGAACCTTAGCTAAAAGTAAGGAACATTTCAAAGCTTGGTTGACATTTGTTACTTCTTTCTTGGCAATGTCAGTAGCTTTTACATCTGTTCACAAATCATCTTTAGACTAATGTAGTATTGAACATTCTTGATTTACAGAAATAACCAGGGTGCTGCCCAGCAGAGGGAACAGAAGCATATGCACAGACTTAATTTTTAGGACAGGTACTGCTGACTTCACTTCCTCAGCAAGAGAGAGAAAATCATCAGGATCTGATAATGAAAACAGATTATTTTAAAATATAATTAGAAATAGAGTAAGATAAGTAGAGAATAAACTTCCAAATTAAGATTTAAAAATATCTGACACACACAAAACAGGCAGGATTTCTACTTTATCTACCATATTGATTTGTGAGCTGGCAGCGTGAGAAGCTCTTCCTCACTTTCACTTGCTCTAAGAAAAATTACAGATATAAGTCCTTCTTTAATACTTTGATTTTAGACATTGTCAGGCTAGACAACTGGCCAGCCAAGGCCAAGCAACCCCTGCCTAACTGTGCCTGGAATCAGAGTTTTCCTTTTTCTGTTTATAAACTGATCCATCATATTATGTACAGGTCCAAAGCATTTACCCAGAGCTACTACCGGACATCAAAACTTCCTACATCAGCCGCTGGAACTGAGCTACCGTGGCACTCTTGTGGGGTCAGTAGCTGTAAAAGCAGTCATCCCATTAGAATTTGACCATTTTGTAGGGGAAAAATCTCCACCACTGCTCCAACTACTGTTTTTCATATGAAAAGGAGGGAAAATGAAGAGATGCTCTAATAACAAACAGTATTTACTCAGAAAATTAATGTTTAAGACTTTAAAATATATAATGGTGTTTTTCTTCCAAACACACGAGTCTATTGCAGGTTTCAATAACAAGTTCTTGGTGTTTACCATTTAGTCTTTTCTTCAAAAGCAATCAAGAGCTGAATTCATTTGACATGGAGCTTAGTTTCAATTTGCTTGACTCTCCTGCTGGCATTTACAGAGTTTTCAGCTGAATGCCTGCAAGATTAAACAGTAACAACATATTTTTACAAGCTACCAGTGGGCATTTCATTGGAATAATTTGTGGCAAAGTAGTTAAAGCAAATTTTGTCACGTGTACTCTCCAAACAGTCATAGGTAAATATTCCCAATAACGAGCAGTCTGAATTATTTTAGTTAGATGAAGTGGCAACAGCAACACTAATTTCAAGACATCTTTATGAAACATGAGGTCATATTTCCAGATGATTGGCCTCGTACTGATCCTACTGATACCAATGTAGGTCTTGCATCACTGCTGTTCTGTCTCACACATCTCCAGCTGTTATGAGTTCACCGTGCCCACTTATGTGATTATATCACTAAGAACAAGAATATCACTACTGAACTGTGATTACATATCTCAAAAGGTACAACTAAATGGGGAAAGCACACCAACAAGTGCAAGAGACTGGGATCCAATCTCATAGGCTGTTTCAGAAACTTTTAATCCTCTGTATACTAAAGACAAAAATTTTGCCACCATTTAAACATTAGAAAAAAAAAAAGAAATAATTTCTCAGGGCAATATAGGTTAATTCTACCACTGAGACAAACGTGTTATACTTGGTTCTAATCTACAGTCGTGGTCTCTGAATATAGCTCTGATGATATCCATGCTGCAGTTGTTATAGCTGTAGAAGCTTGGCACATCTGCTGTATGAATCTGGAATAAAAAAGTGTAGCCTTGTAATTCCCAGAAAATACTGGCACTTACTTCTATCATCTCTATGTGGAAAAATGATACAGACCTGGATCAAACTGACGTAATGCTAGCTAAATGTAAAAAGACTATGAAGCCAGCCTACATCAGGCATTTATGTTTTGTCTATAGCCGTGGAGACAGAGAGACAACTCGTCCTAGCACTTCTTGTGGCTCCAGATTTTTTGGTTATATTAACTGATTTAGGTAGTCTTTTCCCTTTAATTGCAGTGAACAAGCTGTAGCTCAATGTTTCTTCTCAACTGCAACAAAACTACCCTCCTTTCCAAACAGTATAAATAGTAAGTGTTCACTGAAAGAACGTAATTTCAGAAGCTAACAACTTGGAGACAGTTGATTCCTTAATGGCACCAAATGGAGCTTCAGTACAAGTTGGTCTGCCAGTTCAGAAATGTCACATGATGCAAACCTCTCAGTTTCTTACAAGAAATAAAGGATGAATCACTGACTTCTGTTAGGAATCAGATTTTAAAATATCAACACAGCATATAACTTCAATAGACTCCAGTGTTTTTCTACATTTTAGCATTTAATTTCACTCTGCATGGTCTATAATCAAATGCTATAATCAAAGTGCTGTGACAATTTAACCTTTAACCTGACTTCCTAAATAATCACTTATACTCTGTGTGTCTAAGCATCTGCCTGTAACTCTTCCAATAATTTTTAAAGCTGCTAGCCAGTTTTAGCAACATTGGATAGAAAGATATGAGTCTGAGATAAATTTAGCTCCTGCAAGATTTAAAAGAGTATCTAGCTGGAAGAAAGCGGAGAGAGAGGAGAGGGACAGATCTTTGTCGTATTTCACCCCTGAGGACACAAAGGATATAAAACATCTTACAGAACTGTGTTGGATAGTGCCAGAGTGCCAACAATAACATTTACCCAAAAAGTAAGACATACGAATAATTAAATACGAACAGGGTACTTGGGAAGGAGGAATAGTAGTTAGGAGAGGTCAGTTGTTATTCATAGGATCTCTTCAACTTCTAAGATTATAAGTATGGTTCTGCTTCATATTGATGGATGGGAGAGTTCCTTCAAATTTCCATGGTAAAGATGCACAACAGGTTATAGTAAGTATAGCATTTCTTATTTTGACAAGGAAATTCCCAGAAAGAAAATAGCTAACTGAAAAATCATAATTGAGACATTTGATTTCTATTAAAAATAGTGTGATGAGTATATCACTATTAATAAAACATTAATGATAGAAAAGTAGGTCAGTTATCTGGTGAGCTGCAGGAGAGGAAGAGACAGACAGAGGGTGATGTGACCTCTTTGAGCTGGAGACTAATTTTAAAGAAAGGGCTACCTGGTGATCATCTTCCAGAAGTACATCAGCAGGTGGGCACTTGCAAATTTGAGGCACCTAAGAACCACCCAAAACTTTTTAATGTATGTGTACGTAAAGGTGGCAAATACTTACCAATGTCTATGTACAAAGCAGAAGCTTTGTATTTCCAATGGCATGAAGATTAAAGGTAGGCTATTAGCAAGAAGACAGAACAAATAAAACTGCAAACTACTATTCTTCGGCAGATAAATGAAGGTGCTTAAATATATGGTAATAAGATTTGGAAGAGGGTGACAGTGTTTTGTAGCTGATGATAATGCACAACGTAACAGATGATTATTTCACAATTCAGTGCAATCGTAAGCGCGTTACTTGTCTAATGAATGTAAAATTATTTTTATTTAATTTTGTAGCCAATAAATTTTACATAAACTATGCTAGGTTTGCTAGGGCTTTATGCTACCCCCCCGTTATGGTAGATTAGTTCTTGTCCTTTTTAATATATACACATATTATTCATATTAAAAATTCATTTCAAAAAATATGCTGTTACATGTATTTTCTTTCTTCACTGAAAGCAACAATTGAAGACTAAGTAAAATACCAGTTTTATGAACAAATTGATGAGTTCAAGAGTCAAATGTATTTTGGAGGATACAATAACATAGCTTAATAATCAATAGCCTTACATAAAACCATAGTATTTTACGATACACGTTTTTCACTGTGCACTCACAAAAGTTTTCAAATTCTCTTTTTAAGATACACAAAATAATATCAGTATATAAAATAATAAGGAGAGAAGCAGTAGTTTGAGTGAGATTTGTAATTATTCCCTGTAGCAGGTGTGTTCCCTTCATTTCCTGAAAAGCTAGTGTGTGTACCTACATTAGCATCTCTTTGTGTTATTTGAATTCAGGAATGCAAACTCATGAGTTTCCAGAGTGAATCTGGAAAATATGCCATATCTGTTATTCCAAATGGGGCTGCTGATCTTGGCCAATGCAGTCAGCCTAACACAGGCATCCAAAGACAACTCTAAGGAGCTCTGAAGCTTCTCTCAGTTTGAATTAGGGATTGGAAAAATGCCATGAACTTTGAATTATGCTAATTCCTGAGCATCCTGCCTAGTCTTGAGAAAGACTGTAGAGAGAGAAAACCATTATGGCAGACCATAAGTCTTCAAAACTCTGTAGAAATGTATGAGGTTGTCTATTGCAGAACTTTTCAACTGCTGCCTGGATGGAGTCCTAAGGACTAGGAAAACCCCATTGATTTCATGTCATCCCCGAACACTATGTCTCCTTATAGTTTCTATATCAGTATCACAAAGAACCATGAAGAAACCATCAGAAACTTCTAAAAAGTACCAATTGCTAACAAATATATAATTATTATTAAAGCTTTAATAATTAGATACGTACATAAAAAGACAAAATTTTGTTTCCTGGCTCTGCATTTCTTCATCTATTTTTCTTTAAACACACAATCATAAAGACCAATCAATTATGATATTGCTTAATAACTCTGCTGGATTTTTTTTAGGCACATAGGCAATAAGCTTAGTAGAGTTTAAAATATAAGTTAAATTAACATCTTTATCAGCTAAACAATTATTCCTATGAGCTGATGCTTCTATATCAGTTAAAAGTTTTAATTAATAAAAGTTAAAATTAACAAAAAGATAGAGAAGATCTTGTAAGACTATGTTGCTGCCTAAAGAGACAAGAGTTTACAATTACTTAGGAAAAAAATTTATTTCCCAGAATCTAGAAGCCAGATTTTATATATATCAATATTTTCTTATGAATACATTTAGAATTTTATTAACTTGTTGGTCTGAGACAAATTGTCAAGTCTTGAACCAAATCAACTGTCCTTTACTGTCCCTGTACCACGTAATAGTATAATGTCATAAGAGCTGGCTAAATTTGAGTTTGGTTGTAAAACAACATATCAGGGGAAAAGGATCTAATGAAATGATATTAGTGAATCTTTACATATATTGTGACAACTGTAGCCTCAAGGATGCATTTCTGCCACGTTAACTCATTTCAGATTTCATTTACTATGTGAAGAGCCTACAACTTGTTCTCTGAAAGGAATATCCTAAAGCTATGGTCTATCAGTCTGGATATCTCCCCTTTTCCTTCATGAGTTAAACAAGGATCAGCAATGAAAATAAACTGAAATATGGAAGGGACCTTTGTAAAAGTAACCTGGTTTCTCATTCTATCTCTCTGGATCTTTTTCTCTCTCTCCATTGCTATTTTGCCTTAGAAAATTATTGAAGCATCGTTTAATAATAATAAATCTATTTAAACAATTGGATGTCAAATGCTTGCCTGAAAAAGTTACCCTTCTAAGAAAATTTATATTTTGTGCCAGGAAAATAAAATCACTATCCTCTAGCACTATATTATTATTGTTGTTACAGCTCTGCTGTTAAATTTGTGGCGTGGTTTAGCTTTTGTATCTGAAAAAAGGAGAGCAATGAGCTGGATCTTGAGTGCTATAATTCAGTGGAATCTGATTAGAACCAATTTAACTTCATAGATGATCTGACCCTTAACAGATCTGGAAACCGTGCCTCCATCTTTACTTTGGAAAGAAAGATTAGTCATGGGAATTGACAATGAGGGCTTCTGACAAATATTGACTTTTTCTAATGGTAATTACTGCAGAGACTGTTTGAAAGCATCTGAAAGAAGGATCTAAATGTGAAATGCTGCCAGGAGTTGCTAATATAGCTCATCTTTAGTAGCTGCAAGTAACTGTGACTGGTGTAGACCTACACAAGCGGCTCTGAGTTTTAAACAAGAGGTTGTGCAAGGAACAGGGCAGAATAGATAACTCTGAACATTGTGGGGTACCAGTTTCTTCTCACTGAAACCAATTTTCTGAGATTAAAACCTGCAAACCCTGGCTTCTGTTTATGCAAATATTTATACTGAATTGAAAAATTATTTCACTTCCAATGAGGTACTGCAGAATGGCATTATTGCTGGGGAAATCTCCTGAACAGAGCTGCAGTTAATAAAGAGTAATTCATACCGTTGAATCACAGGGCACTTGCCTTTTACATGTGTACCTAGATATCACCATTAAGGTCAATTACAGGCCAATACTTATTAAGCAGTGGAGCTAGAATGCCTTGTTTCCTTCACAGACTTGTAGTATCTTATCTGTATAAACATCTTTCACTAAGCTGCTTCATTTGTAGTTCTTCAGATCTAGCTGCTGTGATTTGTTGGGTCTGTAACAGCTGACAACATACACAGGTTCAGTACCTGAAAAATTATCAATACATCACAATAAAATAATGACTAACCACTTGAATATCTTCTGGGTTTATACAGCAGTTTGGGGGAAGGCGGAATATCAGTATGGCAGTTCTTTTGATTTATGTTTATGCCTCTTAAATGGGAGGCTTTGTAATTCATAAAATTATTTTCTGTGCCTGACCAATAAACTCCTAAAATGGAAGAAGGCCCAGAGGAGATAGGGAGGGTGAAGTGCCCCTGAAGCTCAGGGCCTGAGGCAGGGTGTGACCGAGCACAGGTGTTGAAAGCAGACCAGCTGGTGCTGTAAATGTTTCGCCTTGAGTTCATTAAGAGAGTGTGACTGTCTCCCTGAGTTAGCCAGGTCAGTGTGGGGGGAGTCAATAGGTGGCTCAGCCCAACAGAGGGTATAAAACCTGAAGAACAAAAGTATTTCAAAGAGAGCAATGGCCTTCAACTGACTTCAACCCACCTTGTCCTTTCCAGCATAGCGATGATCAATGTATTCCATGGACCAGCAACAAGAATCACACCGGTAATGTGATTAAATTATTTATTTGAATTGCTAGACATATATGTTGCTAAGTGTACCTTACATTTGTGTTGTATTATGCAATGTATGTTTATCAGTCTGCTAAAAAGAAATCCTGTGTAATATCTACTCTCTTTAATTAAGTAAATTTGATATTAAATTTAACACCCTCCATGCATGGAATAGCTAAAAGAACCTGGTCAGAGAATATTAGACCCCAATGGATTCATATAGCATCTATCATCTTAGTAACAGTTGGGCAACCATGTGAATTGATCTGTATTGGATGCCAGTGAGAACAGAGGATTCATGTAGGCTCTTTGTACATCGATGTGCTTTTTGAGTAACAGACAATTTTTTGCAGTTTTTAGATAATACTCTTCTGAGTCACTGACCAAGAAGTTCTTTACCTAAATGAACTAATAAAACCAGCCTGACATCAAAGGTTACAATTATTGCTTTGGCGAATGAAGGAGAAAGTTATGCAGATTGAACATTTTAAACTGTGCTTTGTAGTTACGCAATAAATGTTCCAAGTGTTAAATGGAGGATTAACTTCAGTAGTAGAGCTCAACAATATGAAATTTTCTGAAATTATTCCTTCCATCTAAAGAGTCAAGTAAATCTAGTTTTGTTTGATTTCTGAACTGTTTTAAGCTGTGTGTGCTTTTTGATGCATTAGGATATTAGTTAGAAGGATGGTGCTATCATTCTGTTTCTGTATCTTATGTAAATGATGACATTTTTATGGTGACCACTGTTGCAATAACGTTGCTATTCTGAACTTATATTGGAATTCTTATATATGAACTCTGCTTAAATATGTGTGAAGATTATTAACTCCAAGCAACAAAAGAGAAAGCTTTGGATGCAAATAAGTTAAGCTGACACACTCAATACTATTAATTTCATAGAATTAGCAATAAAATACAGGATATACTCTTATGTCTAACCAGGAAATACATAATGTAAATCATTGTTTACAACATAGTGTGGCAATATTGTCTTGAGAGATATAAATATTATGTGTTACTCTTTTTTTATTGTTTTTTTTTTTAACCTGAAATTAACCGCAATATAACACTATAATGTTGCCATTTCTGTTCTTTTCCAAGTCAGAAAGTGGTATGTCATCATTACTAGGACAAAAAAAATCATATAGTCTTCTTGTCATTACATTGCATTCTGCAGAACTGGTGTCATTCTAAAAAGCCAGTCTTGATGACTTTGTAAAATAAGTTGCAGTCTCATCTATGAGTGTAATGCAAGTCTTGCAGAAACTTTCCCAGATTCAGAACTGTACGGTTTACTTCCATGCTCTGCAATCTAAACTTATTAATATGCAATTAGGAATTATACATATGTACCAATTCTTACTCATCATGACTTAATATTTGGACTTCAGAAATGCAAATATAAAAGGGCACTTACAGTTTTACTGTCCCAAGAACAGTTTGACAGTTACTAATACAAGTTTCTCACTAGTACCAGAATACAAGTTTACCAGCGTTGTCACTCTTCTCAAATATCCCTTCTCATGTCCTGGTATCCAGGATCATTCAGGTGTAAAAGCAGAGCTGTTTACGTCGATAATCTGATTTATCTTTAATTGATGTTGATTCGTTTGCTTGTTCTTAAAAAAGGGTTGTGTTTGAATAAGTTTATGCCTAGATATAACTTTGAAATTGTTTATGAGTATTGTTTCTCTAGCCTGTACTTGAACTGTGTGATTGGTCTAAATCTGTTTATTTTCTCTGACTGGATGATTAATATTCTGCAAGTTGCTACTGCTTCTGCCAGAATCATGTTCTGTTTCGTACTGTCTTTTCATTTAATCTGTTTAATTGGCTAGAATCCAAATCTCTTAAGATGGATAACATTGGAAAGCCTCATAGGGATCAGGACTCCTTTAACTCTAGAAAATGTTATTCATTACTGGTTCTGAAGAAGCTTTTATAAAACACAGGAGGCACGAGACAGCTCATATTAATGTCCATATATTATTTTAAATACTTTCATAATTCAGCCTATGTGTATTTCTATACATATATGCCAAATATTCAAAAGTAGTTATCTATTTTATAGTTTAGTCTTTGAGTATCAAAGAGAAGACACTTTATAGTGATTTGCTCTTCCATCTTCTGAATATTGGGCAGCTGATTTTCAAATTATTGGTGTCCCAAGGAAAGGAGGATTCTAAATACCAAGTCTCTTTTGAAAATCTCACTTTGGTCAGCTAAAAGTGCTAGAAATAATTGTGATGGTTACACTTTGAAAAGAAACTGTGTAAGGGTGTTTATCTCTAAACCACATGCATATTTAGAAACCAGAAAACTTTCTCTGTGTGATCATCCCTATAGCAATGAGAGCTTTCTAAAAGTTGCTCACGAACAAAATGAAACAAGAGTCACTTGTTCAATGGAGCTTCATTTACCACACAGGCCAGTAAAGCAATGAAAATTGATTGGGCATGTGTGGTGTGTGGTAGAGACAAAGAACTGAAACAAGAGGGCAAGAAGTTTTCTTTAACATTCCCTGGATTAGCTGAGTGCTATTCCCATATAATCCCAGGAACAGTTCCTCAGCACAAGCATAGGCAATCTCATTTTCTTTGTGTCACATGGGGAGAAACAAATGCAGAAACAGCAGAAACAGTTAAGACCAGCCATTACTGGAAGTTCTCTTTTAGTTCAGGTAAAACAAGTTGTCTTCCATTGTGATGAGTAATCAGAGAGAAAAATGTCTTGGATTAGTACATTAATACATTAATGCTGTACTTTGGTCCTTTCCAGATGCACATCGAGGATAGACAACACCTTATTGCTTTCCACCTGGGACAAATAGAATTAGACTTCACAAACAGAAGCAGTGATTATAGTGAACTCTTCTCTCCCTTTTGTCTTTTTATAAGTAGAACTGAAGGTGAAAGCACATTCTGTCAGAGGAATGTGTACCATATCTCTAAATATATGTGTATATATAAATATATATAAAGACATGAATAGAAAATAACTTATAACTTAAAACAAGTAGAAAAACAGCCATGCTTGGTGTTAAAATGTTAACATTTCTAATAGACTAGAAGGTCAGTGCTCAGATTTAGCATTTTATCATCTATGCACCTTACAGATCATTTTTTAATTCAATATATTTTCTGCATACCACTACAGTTAGTCTTTGCTTGATACTACTTTGTAAATTTTTGAGGCAGTTTCATACAATGTATCACCTTTATTCATTATTAAGAAGGCAAGCCACAGAACTCCCATATTTTCACTAGGGTGCTATTAATAACAGGAAGAGAGCTAGCCAAGGCAAGACAAGAATAACGATTGTACAAAGAGAAAACATTTCAATTAAATTTTCTTCTTCACTGGAGAAAAAAGGCTAAACAGTAAGTCTACCTAACAAAACTACTGGAATGAACTAACCGAATCTGATTGTAGTTTTAATTGAACTATTGATTATTTTGTTATTTTTAGCTAGCATTTTAAAAAATAGATAACTTCTAGTGTACTCTCAATAGTATTGGTAATGCTTCTGTTATTCTGTATTATAACATGAAATGTATATTATTAATTTTTTTTTACACAAAAAGATGGAAAAAGTCATAATTTCAAATATTCAGAGAGTTTCATGTACACTGGACTGCAGGCAATGTTTGTAGAACTTCGATTTATTAATACTTATTTGCTTACTTGTGTTATATTCCAAGGTAGATGGCACAAATATACAGAAGATAAATGTTTGCTTATCATGTGGTAATGAACACCATGTGCTTGAAAGACAATAGATGAAAATGTGTACCCTAACACCAGAGAGAAATCTGGAGAAAGAGCAATGTCTTGTTAAATAATTGAGCCTCACCTGAAATATTCAAACTTTCCACAGACATTTTAGAAAACTCTGGTTGTCACCCTGAGCTCTTGGCTCTGTACAGCAAATTCAAAGTTAAGCTCTAAGTAGTGTTCCCACTACCATTTTAGGTGCCCTAGATATTGCTGATGATCTTACACACGCTGTTCTCCAAGGGTGCTATGACACTTAGTACTTCAATTCTGGAACACCTCATAACTGAACACAGACACAATCAGTGCAGGCCGTACATGCAGTTCATTATTGTGTCTTGAACTTCCTAATATAAATCCCTGTGTAAATATAATGTGAAAAGATACTAATCAGATCAGCCATAACTATCCTAGAGTCCGCATTTGCTTACTGAGTATAACTACCTCTGAAAAATTTATCGCTCTCTGAGATCTCCATTGCAATAGGGTGTTGTAAACCCTAACCTTTCTATAAACTTTACCTTTTTATACACTTTTACCCTTTTGTTTAATGAGGCCGTTACAGAGTTCTGCACCAACATTAAAAATGGAAAACCTATTTGCAAAGGGTTGCTTTAGATTTTTTTTTTTCTTTTCAGCTTGTCCATGTTGATCTTTTCTACTTGCTTTGTTATGAACGTTCATGCAATATTTTTTTAATGCAAATGTAATCTTTCATGTGTGGATGAGAACAATTCCCATGTAAATACTAGGATTCATTATTCACTTAGGGAGTGCTGGCTCCTTTTCGGTAAATATCACTTTACCCAACCAAGCAGCAGAAGCAATACAACAGAATTTAGATGTCTGAACACAAGGAAGTAAGCAATAAGTTTCTAAAAATGTAATAGAAGCTGAATGTTGAAAAAAACTAAGGTTGAAATATAGCTTAATATTTCATTTACCATAATCAAGAAATCTATAGAAGTCCAAATCTGAATCTGAAATTATTTCAGAGAGAAAAAAGGAAATATTAATTAGATCCTCTTTCCTATCCATGGCTGCTGATAAAAATCAGTCAGTAGTAGATTTCTTTTCAAAATCGTCTATTTCTTACCTCAAGTACAGTGATATCTGGTATTGATATACAATATTTTCTTAAGCAATTAGAATTGTGCATTTACTGTAAAAACAGAGGCGTTGATACGGAACTCCTTACTTGATTGAAACTAGAAGGTGACTTTTCCCCAAAGGTAAATTGAGATAATTGCGTGGTGAGGAGTCAGTATGAACTGCCTTGTCTCAAATAGGCTTTCACAGTATCACAGTATGTATGGGATTGGAAGGGACCTCAAAAGATCATCTAGTCCAATCCCCCTGCTGGAGCAGGAACACCTAGGTGAGGTCGCACAGGAACATGTCCAGGTGGGTTTTGAATGTCTCCAGGGAAGGAGACTCCACAACCTCCCTGGGCAGCCTGTTCCAGTGTCTGTCACCCTTACTGAAAAGAAGTTTTTTCTCAAATTTAAGCGGAACCTCTTGTGTTCCAGTTTGATCCCACTACCCCTTGTCCTATCATTGTTTGCCACCAAGAAGAGCCTGGCTCCATCCTCATGGCACTCACCCTTTATATATTTATAAACATTAATGAGGTCCCCCCTTAGTCTCCTCTTCTCCAAACTAAAGAGACCCAGCTCCCTCAGCCTTTCTTCATAAGGGAGGTGCTCCACTCCCTTCATCATCTTCGTTGCCCTACGCTGGACCTTCTCCAGCAGTTCCCTGTCCTTCTTGAACTGAGGGGCCCAGAACTGGACACAATATTCCAGATGTGGTCTCACCAGGGTGGAGTAGAGGGGAAGGAGGACCTCTCTCGATCTACTAGCCACCCCCTTTTTCATGATTACTTATGTAACATGTTGACTTAGGGATCATTTTCTACCAGACACAGCGATTTTTGACTTAACTGTTTTTAAACAGGAAATTTTGCATAAGATTATTAAAGTTAATGTGACAGTCTGTTCAATTTTATATTGCTGACATAATAATAACCATTTTAGATACTTCTTATCTTCAGTAATTACACACCTTTTAGCATTTGGCATTAGGAAACTCTTGGTTACTCTTCAGCTAAACTGAAACTACATATTTTATGTAACTACAGTCTATTGAAGTTATGAAACAGGAGCAACAGAGGCTTACCCTACCAGTATGACAGATACTGCTTATGTAGCAAGGATTAATACAAAAGACAAGCGAAAACTTGTGGGATCCTTTGTGTCCTTGATGAGTTTTGGCATTTGCTAAGCAGCGCTTAATTCAATTTGCCTTCTATTTAATCTCTGTTTATCAAAAATTAAAAAAACAAAAACAACAAACAAACAAAAAGACAAAAACAAACAAACAAAAAAAAACCACAAAAAACAAAGACAAAAAAACAAAAAGCCTCCATTAATCTTTATTAAAAAACAAGATTCTGAAGTTAAGAATGTGACACAGGGTATCATGAGAATTCAAAACAGAGAGGAAAAAAGGTTGTTTTATTTAACTAATGAGAAGATTCAAAACTAGTGTATGAAGTAATTAAAATTAAGACGAATTTTGGATGTTGAATGGCTTTCATATTTGAGATTTGCTTCCTTTGGTTTTATATCTCTCTTTGTTTGTGTTTGCTTTTTATGCTGGAGAATCCTAAGATTAGAAGGGCTTAAACCATGTGTGGATGCAGAGCCCAGACAAGTCTATTTGCAGACCATTAGATGAAATTATTCTGAACTGTTTTATCAGTTTTATTGACATCAGCGAAGATTTATTTTTTTTTTTTAATGGGAGAACCCTAAATCAGATCAGTTGGAGTGACAGATCAGTTGGAGTGACAGTGCAAATACTCATAGTGTGAGGGTAGGATATCCATTCATCCCTGTCAGAATACTCTGAATCACATGATTCTGGAAATCAAGACAAAATAGTATTAAGAACACTCAATGTATTACAAAATAATCCTTTGACATTTCTGCTGGATCTGCTGTGGGCTATCATTGACGATCAGCACACCAGAACTCTAATATCTTAAAGTTACAGCTTGGAAAAAATGGTATTCTGTACTAATGTTGACATAAAGCCTATGTCAGCACAGTAATGGAAAAACATGAGTTATCAAATAAGAACACAGCAGTGATGATAAAAGACCAAAGTATTTTTAGAAATATGATTTGTTTTTATTCATAATTAGAGGAAGTTATGCTACTCTTGACTAATTCTTCTCCATTAAAATATATAAGTAATAACTGTAAACATATAATCAGCTCTTTATAATGCATTAGAAGTAAAGAATAAACAGCTGCTAAACAAAATAAGAAAAAATAGTGATAAGCATTCTCAAAGCTCAGAGAGTACGTGATAGGCACAAATTAAGGAGACTTATTGAGTGTGGTCAATAATGAATGTCAGGAACTGCTCAATGTTTCCACCTACATCATCTCGTTCTATTCACCATGTCCAAAACCCAACTTCCTCTCAGCTGGTGTTATAAGAAGGACAAATTAGCTGTTTCTTGGACTTCACAATGCTCTGTCTGAATGCAAAAACTGTTGGATAGCTGGAAAAACAACAACAACAAAAGATTAGTTATTTCTAGAAGAAGAAAATAATGACAAATAATTTGCTTTGTCAGAAAAACCTCGAAGTATTGCATGAGAGATTTAAGAAATTAGGTCCTAGGTATGCTAGAGGTACTAACAAGAGTGGGCTAAGAAGAACCTTATAAAGTTCAGCAAGAACAAGTGTAAGGTCTTGCACTTGGGAAAACATAATCCAGGAGTGCAGTCCAGGCTGGGGAAAGGGCCTTGGGGGCCTTGGTGGACAACAAGCTCCGTATCAGGGAACAGTGTGCTGTTGCTGTGGCACAAAAAGCCAACAGGATGCTGGGCTGCATCAGCAAGGGCATCACCAGCGGAGGTAAAGAAGTCATTATCCCACTCTACTCAGCGTTTGTCAGTCCCCACCTGGACTACTGTGTTCAGTTGTGGTCCCCACTGTACAAAAAGATATGGACAGGCTGGAGATGGATCAGAGAAGGGCCACAAAGATGATCAAAAGACTGGGAAGCCTGCTGCATGAAGAAAAGCTGAGAGAACTGGGCTTGTTCAGCCTTGAGAAAAGAAGGCTTAGAGGAGACCTCATCACCATTTTCCAGTATATAAAGACTAGCTACAAAGAAGATGGAGACTCCCTTTTTACAAGAAGTCATATGGAAAAGATGAGGGGTAATGAGTACAAATTATTCCTGGGGAGATTCCAGTTGAACACAAGGAGAAAATTTTTCACAATCAGCCATGGGAATAATCTTCCCAGGGAAGTGGCAGATCCCCCAATGTTTGACACTTTTAAAATTCAGCTGAACAGGGTGCTGGGCCATCTTGTCTAGACTGTGTTTTTGCCAAGAAAGGTTGGACCAGGTGATCCTTGAGATCTCTTACAACCTGGTATTCTAAGATACTTAAAATATTGCTTAGCTTGGTAGGCTGGTTTCATCCTTTCAAGGGTATCTCCTTGCTATGCCACGTTGCCAGTCAAACTGCCTTGACATTCAGGACTTCAAATCTCTCCTCTGCATCAGACTGGAGATGACTATTTACTGCAGCTAGACAAGCTGCTGAAACCTCACTAAAGAAACTATGGAAATATTTTTTGATAAATTAGTTATGCAGGTACTTCACTTCTGTTTTTCCCATATTTTCATCTCAGATACACAGCCAGCAGAACGAGGGAGACTGATTCTCTTAGGAGGTGACACAAAGATGACAGGTTGGTTTTCCTTGCAGAAGCTCATTTGCTCTATTGGCAGAGTCTTATTAAAGACAGGTACATCAGTTAAGATTCAGAGATGAGGTTTAGGTAGCCATATACATATTGTTAAAACATTCACTACTACTGATTGTCCAAAACAGGAGCTTTTACATTACTTTCTACAGAATGTACTCTTATCTCTGGACTGATGTATTGGTGTATAACCTCTCTAATAGGGCTGTGACTATGGGCAGTGCTGATGCTCCATCTATGGGTTATACTCAGATTGTGTCTGATGAGAAACTTGATTTTACCTTTGCTGGCCAGTATTCTCTTTCTTCCTGATCAGAGAGTCATTAAAGGGTACTTGAAAAGCAAGTTTTTAGACTTTAGGTATCAATGCTTGCTCTTAAACGGCAAGTTTAAGCCAAAGGGCATCTGTGTAACACTGGCAATGGTTTTTAGTTGGTTTGTACTGTGTATAATGGCTTTGCATGGATATCAGTAACAAGACTGAGCCTTCTGCCGCATGTCTGTGAATCATTTCCTTCTCTCTCCAGGCAGCAGTGTCAGGGAGTGGAAAGGGACTGGCAATAGGGATAGTCAGAAGCTCAGGGCTGAATCTGTGAATTAGTATTTTTATGGAGGTTCTGAAGAGGCACCAAAAGGCAGCAAAGTCTGCACCTCTCTATGAAGTGTCTGACAGGACTCCTTAAAAGCAAAATATAGTTTAGTCTTAATAGCACCATGAGGCCAATACAATATAAAAATGAAAGTCTGGGGTTTATTCTCTTCTTCCTGGTGCAGGTACCATCAATTTTTGTTACAAAGAATAAATACTGCTTTTTAAAAAACAAAGACAATAAAAACTTGGGGCAAGGGAAGGGTTCATATTCAAGTCAGCAAATCTAAAACAGAACTAGCATTGTTTGTAGATCTGTTGAGGCAGAAAATGTCATTTACACAGCCATTTTTCAAAGTGGAACCATGCGTCAGTAGTTACAGAACTTCAAATTTCAAATCCACGATTCCTTCCTCCCATGCTTCCCCGAATCACTTTGTCTGCTGGGATCTCATCAAAACATTCCTGTTTGCTCTTAACCTCTCTATTCCTTTCACCATCCCTGTGGCACAGCAACACTGACCCACATCTGCACTTCCAAATTGCATCTTCCTTTTCTCACGCGCATCCTTTCTTCAGACATTACCTGCATCTTTGTGAAGGAATCCAGCTTTCTGTTCCCCTTTTTCTCCCCCTTTTAGATTACTTTAGAATACTATGCTTACACTGTATTATATAGTAATCCTTAGTCTGTTGTGGGACCTTTTTGTTTCTCAGTCTTTAGAGATGGCCATCTATCTGATATAAAACTGTCTTATCCCAATGTAAGGGCAAACCAACATGCCTTCCTTTTACCATTTACATCAGCCAACAGAAACTGCTATGGAATGGAGTGGTTATAAAGGAATGGTCTACAGTTCTGTCTGGTGTGGACACTTCTTAGTATTTCATTTTGTTCAGCAAGTTATAATAAATCCAAGATCATTATTTTCCAACAATAAGACAGTGGGTAGTTTTGTGCTGTAACTACGAATTCTGGAGTCTGAAAATTAAGTAATAAAAGGGTTTTTTTTTTTTTAGTGTTTCATCCAATCAAAAATGTGATTGGTTGCTTGTTAAACTAACATATATTTGAGCCATTAGAACAGATCTCAGTATTTTCATTAATTCAAATAGTCTTTGTAGTAATTTAAAAAAAAATAAAATTCTAATGACTTGCATTATAACATTCCAGTACACCCAAACCAGGGAACTCACTATTTGTTAAGAGTCAGGATTGAAAAAAAAAACACCCCAAAATGCTATTAATAGATACCTGCTGGCACTGAGAATGCAATAATACGAATTGAGATCCCAGTTGGACATCCAGACATAAATCTAACGAACCACCTTCTATGCAGGCAGCCTGTCAAAATAAACTGAACTGGTGGAACACCAACCCTGAGAAGGTTAATGCCCAAGCTTTCTCTGTTTTATTTAAGCTGAGCTTTTTAGAGAAGCCCAAAGGACTTTGACACACAGTTCCCAGTGAAAGCAAACATCTGATTTCCTTAAGCCTTATTGAAAATCTTAGCATGAGACTATTTCAGGCCCTCTGACTGTTCTAAATTTGTGGAGATTTGAGCTACATATATTCCTCAATTACTGCTCCAGTACTCGCTGCCTCTAGATTGTGTGGTGCACAAGAAACTGATATTAGCAAGCTCTTATCATAGCTACCTCATGGAAAAACACCTAGATTAAATAAAGTTATGGTTTAAATGACATGTGAATATCTCCTTTTCAATTATTCATTTTAGAGCTGGATTTACAGACCACTACAGATGCTTTTGCTTCATTTCAGTAGATTTGTCATGAAAACTGTCACACTGCCAACTTTTGGATGAATTTTATGTGTCCATCCCAGACTGCAGAGATGCCTTTTAAAGGAGAGGGACTGTCAGAAAGGATGTCAGTTATTGCCTGTTGATGGAGTAGGATTTGTTGCTGACATCTGTTTAAGAGAAAGTCCTACAAGCCCACCATCTCATCTGCCATAAGGCCATAAGCAGCCATTAGAGTTCTTTTGATACCTACTACCCTAAAGTGCATTTCAGTTGACAATTGCAATGATGGACTGATCCTTTATTGTTGCCTAGGAGCCTGATTCAAGTCAGTGGGGAATGGGGAAGACCCAGGGATATTTATAGATAGGAAGCACCTCTATAATTGAATTGCCTTTTATTCTCCATTAGATTAAGTTATTGTTTTTGTTTCATGATAGCATACACCACTGTTATTCTTAAAGAGAAGAATGAAATGGAAATCCTTTAAACCAGGGGTGTCAAACTCATTTTCACGGGAGGCTACGTCAGCCTTATGGTTGTCTTCGAAGGACTGAATGTACTTCTAGGAATGCATAAATGTAACTACTTCTACATTTATATGGTCCTAAAATTACATTTGGCACTTCAAAGGCAACCATGAGGCTGATGTGGTCCCCAGTGAAAATGGGTTTGATACCCCTTCTGTAAGCCACTATGTCTTTATTACCATTTAAGCCTGAGGATATATGCATTATTAATATCAGTCTCCAAGGGTATCAATTAATGTTAATTGATATCAATTAATATAATCTCTCTTTAGGAGAGGTTACATTAAAAATATAGGGTCAACTAGCTGCGAAATCCAGGATTGCTTGTCAAAAGATTAGGACTTGTTGATATGACGGCTGCAAAAAAAATAGATGAGGCTGCTTGTTTTAAGTGGGGGGAGGAATAATGTGCACAGCTGAGTCCTTTCTGGCATGCTGTAGGAACATATCTTTCTTCACAGAAAGAAAAAAAAATACAACAAAGCCAAATTTTCAAGACTGCTTGGCAGGCCCCTGATCAGTGCCTGATTAGTTGAATGAAGCACAATACCACTAATCCCTTTTCTAAACTTCCATTAATTCCCTTAATGCCTTTATCTTTAGGTATGTTGAGTTATGCAAAAACATAGAAGATACGAAAAAGGAAATGTTAAGGTACTCAAAAAGCTGCATGAATCTAATCAATGATCAGCTTTCAGTAGCTTCAGAGGTGCAAAGCTGCCATAGTTGATTAGTATTAACACAAGCACAGCATACATTTACATCTTTCCCTTTCCAATTTTTAATTTTAAGAGAATGCGTGCACTTCTGAAAAGTTTTGAGGCGCAAGTGAAGATTCTCTCATAATTACAATAGGATTCATGAGATGGGAAATTACTTTATCAGAAATTTCATATTGTCTGGATTTTTATAGTAATATGACATCTCCATAAATCTTGTCTAATTTTGCACCCATTCTGTTATTGTTTGAAATTGAGCATGTGATGTGGATTTGATATGTTTAAAGCTGTCCGTGTCAAAACTACTTGAGACAGCTTTGTATCTTGCAGAATTTAACCCTGTTGTACCACAGATCTCCTCTCTCACCTATAGAGAAGTGGGTTGAGATAACAATACATTTTTCATCCATATGTGTATTCTGTTATGTGAATGTTTTCTGCATGTCATAGTCTTTATGACTTGATTTCTCTTTACAAATACTTTCATATTGATGCTGTGGAGCAAAACATATGAAATCTGCTTTTCTAAATCTGTTTGAAAATACTTTTGGTCTAATATTCTGATGCTGAATATCATCACAGCTTCACTAATTAAATGCTCCTATACAGACTTACACCAAGTGAAGATCTTATGTGTTAAATTTGAAGGTTAAAGAAAAAAATCATAAGCTATTAAAAAAGTTGCTAACATGTGATGCATATATACTGCAGCATGCCATTTTCTTTCACTGGTAAATTTCAATTGAAACAAACATTTTGATATGAAGATGACAGATAACTAGTGTAATAATTTTACAATATTTTATCTTTGTAGACGTTGATATTATGGAGATATTTTCACTTTTTGGAAATGGATGCTGGGAAAATTCAAGTTCAAGAGCTTGGTTGTCTTGATATAATTGCACTGCATCACAGGTGTGTTGGTATTTAGAAACTGCTCAGCTATATAAAGGTTTTGGTGTCATGTGCTGCTTAGAAATGAAAATTAAAGACATGGTATTTGTAATGAGGTTAAATGTGCAGCCTATGACTATTCTGGGTAAACAGTAAAGAACAAGGTTACCACCATACTTACCATAGTAAATATATCTAGTAAAACAATAACATTTTAATGGGCTGTGTTGAAAGTTAAATGAAAGTAGTTAATGATAATTTAACTTTGAAGTATTAACCAATACAACTATGTTACATGCTAGAAAACACATCTATAAAAAGAAAGCATTTGGAAACTATTTGATTTGTTTAATAATGAATGCAACAGTATCTAGGAGCCCCAGTGAGTACTTGGGCCTTATTTAACCATGCAGCCTACACAAGTCATACTCCCTGATCTGTAACTGGTATCATTTTATGATAACTTAACACATTCACTTCTCTGTCAAGTAGACAAAAATGAGTATTTCACACAGTCATGTGATTTCTCTTAGGCTCTGTGCAGTTGGCAGGCGAGATGCCTGGTGGATCTGCAGCTGAGGAACCTGTCTGCAACAGGCTGTGGCTTCCCCCAGCTCAACAAATGAGGGACTCATTTCAAGAATGAGTTATTACTGTGGTACTTCCGGTTCAGACGCAGCTTAAATGACTTAATTTGTTCCACTTTGGAAATCTTTACATTAGCATAATCCTGCTTCCAGTTTTGTTCTTTCCTCTCAGCTCCTTAAAGAAGAGTTTAAAAAGCTGTGGGGCACAAGGACGTTGAAGTAAATCTAAGGTGAACCTGAAGCTAACACACCAGGAGTTGCTAACACCATTCATGTACTTTTACAATTTCTTGCTGAAATCTTCTAACCAAGGTCAGTTACATCCCAAATTGTTTTAGCACATCTTCTTGCACAGGGAATACTGAATTTTGTTTTGTTAGACTTATTCATCACATTTCTGTCACTTAATTTTCTCAGAAAAAAAATGACAAAACAAAATATGTTAATGTAAGTGTTTCTTTTTATCCTATTGCCACTTCTGTGTTTCCAAGGCTAAAATGGCCTAGGCTGTCAGCAGATCTTAATACCTCTGCTCTTCAGATATCTAAAATGCTAAATGAAGAACAATGTTCACACTTAGCTTCACTTTCTGCGTGAGCTGGCATGTTCATACTGTTATCCCACACACCACTGCTGTGTGAGACTGAGTTCAGTCAGGTGAAGGACAGGCTTGCATTGCTCCTGCTTGAGAAGTTTTATTCATTTGTACTGGGAATTATAAAGGCCTTAATAAGAAAATTTTATAATGGTATCTACCTGGTTTAATAGTGACTCTTTTTTGTTGCTTTATTAAGTAATTGCTGAAAGTCTGAAGCCCTCCAAATCACATAGTTAGGTAGGCTGAACAGCATGGCAAATGAAATAATAATGATCTAGCAAATGTTATGTGCTAGTGGTCTGTAAGTCATGTGAAGAAGGAGGTTGATGCTACCTGCTTAAACATTTTGTATTTGCAGAGCCTGACTTCTGCTTAATTAAGTCCATATTACTTAATTAGTATTGAGACATGAAGGAGGTAAAGATATGTATCTCCTCTGAGATCCAATTTTGCTAAAACAAATGGAGCCAGAGGAAGTTGGAAGGACCAGAAATTTATTAAAAAATTTCCAGTTTGGCACCTATTAAGTAGATAAAATATTCTATCAACTAGAGGAGAAGCATCAAGCAAAGGCTCAGAACATACGTCATAGTGACAGATATCTAAAATTTGGCCAGAAAGCAGGCTTTGGACTGAGCAGAGGGTCTAGAACTATAAGGTGAAATACTTTCAATTTATTTACAATACATAAAAATCTTGGATTTAGCACTTTCCTTCTTAAAAGTGTGTTAAAAGCATAAAATCATGTGTGTGATCACTGTCTTCATAATATCATTCTTCACCAGAACTGCTCAGGATAGGTCTCTTATTAGTGGAAACCAGAATAATACTCAACCTCATTGTTGAAAGCATCTAACTCTCTTTTTGGATATGAAAGCATTACTACATGGAAAAGGGCCAATAACAGGAAAAAAAAAAAAAACAACTTGTTAAACCCACTTACTTACATTGCTCCTTTATATCTTTATACACACTAAGAGCTGAGCCATTAAGTTGTTGAAAGACATTTTTTCTAAGCCCAGGTACAAGGTCTTGCAGAGATGCTGTCAACAAAATCTTCCAAAAGAGAAACAAACTATTTTGATGTTGCAAGAAACTGAAGCGGGTTTTGAAATAGAAAATTCAGTGATCAGAACAGCTGCATCTCTTTGGGCACTTCTTCTGACTTTGCTGCTGAATTTCCATATGCTGATCATTATTTTGATCACTCTAATGTGCTGTA
This sequence comes from Columba livia, assembly GCF_036013475.1. Lineage (NCBI taxonomy): Eukaryota > Metazoa > Chordata > Aves > Columbiformes > Columbidae > Columba > Columba livia. The sequence goes on along the minus strand of NC_088607.1, from coordinate 27,077,795 downwards.
GTTAAGCAGAAAACATTTATTTAGTGTGGTATTTAGGTTATATTTAATTAGTTTCCTAGTTTCACTCATTTCAATATGTTGAGCATCATTACTAATTCTTCTTATATTGGCTATTTTCTGATTATCCTTACTAGTATACAGGGAAATTAGATGTTGCAATTTCTTTTTCTTTGCTATGTAGCAGGTGCACTCATAGACACCTACAGATTTACACTAAGCTAAACTCTAATTTTTTATGGAAATCTGTTTAAACTGTTCCCAACCTGCAACAAGAATTCTATTGGGGTGAAGAAAATCAAAAACTGCATATGCACTTAATGAAGTTTCAAGTAGCAGATTGGAACACTTCTTTGGTCAACTATTTGTACTTAAATTTCCAGTAATTTTTACACTGATTATTTCTGGAAGTAGAGAGCAGAGACTGCATAATGATACCCTCATGATTAGCAAGTGGAGAGACTGCAAACTGTATTTTACTGTTATAGGATAAATGATTAGAAAGTAACCAACATGCTAATCTGGATTTCATTTCAGTAAGTAGTATTTCATCAAACCACAGTAACATTTTAATTAGAACTCATTGAGGATACCGTTGTGCTAAGAATACAAACATGAAGATGACTTGGATGTTAAAACATTCATCAAATAGTTTAGTTCAGCCTTCCATCTCACCAATAACGTTTTTGTATTAGGAAAAACTACGTGGTTGCTATTCTTTTAGTGAAATTTAGGTGGTGATTTATTTTGACAGGCATAATATCATTCCAAGAAACTGTCACATGGATTAAAAAGCTTACCACAAACCCAGACTCTAACCCAAAACTAATGTTGCCCATAGATGAGCTACTCTGACTGTAGGTTTTTTTTCCTGTTTAATAATGATAATAACCTGATTAAGCTAATGAGTGTTTAAAATTTTCTCCATAAAGCAAAAAATTGTATTGTAAATTTAATGCTTTTGTATCATAAGGATCAGTTCTAGACAGGAAAATTTGTGATACCCTGATAACAGAAGTCTGTGATTTTCAAAAAGTCCTAAAAGCAGAATTTCTTCTGCTGCTACTGAAGGCAAAATAATGCATATCAAATAAATATCATTGCTGGCAGTTTTAGTGAAAATATATATAAAAATAACTCCCTCTTAAAGGAGTGACTTTTAAAATTCAAAGCTGGCCCATTCTTTAACAGTTACTATTGTTATTGCAAATAAAACATACGAGCAATCCCTTGTCTATAAGTATGTCTGCTCAAGATGTTATGTTAAATCCACATTGGGAACACACACACGCTGATTATATCTTTACAAACACAAAGGGGTTATGAACTGGGAAACTTTGTGGGTTTTGAGCTCTGAAACGTAGTACACATCATCCCTTCTGTCTGATGTCTGTCCCACTCTCTATCCGTTGATGGGAAGGGGCATAAGATACTGAGTCACTTTTTTAACCTAAAAACACTCTTTCAAATTTCTGAATGAAGGAATGAATGAATGATTTCTGAATGAAATAATGATTTTATTAAGGAAGTCATGATTTAGGGTCAGATGCAGGTCAAGGTTGTAGAGTTAATACCTTTTATTAGACAACTGGAAAACAGAAACAACATTTTAGCTCTCATCCTTCTTGAGGCCTGACATAGTCACAGACTTCACAGCTGAAGAAGTGCATACCTACTGGTTTGTCTAACTTGGCAATTTGTTCCATAAATTATATGAAAGTCAGAAAAATACCCCAGCTTTTTCTCACAACTGATTTAGTTGTTCAACTCTGACTATAATAGAAAGTATTAACTGTGTCTTATTTAGGTGAAAATAAGTGTATACTAATAGGCATATAAATATGCAAAGACATCTGTGCAAGGACATCCCATTTTTTAGCAGCCACACTTCAAACTACTTCAAGTGTCTTTGCTTTGTGTAAACATCGTAGATGTTGAGCATGACACCAAGAAAAGAATCAAGGGGAACAGGAATAAAATTATAACATGCACATTGGACCATAAGTGTCAAAAGACAGAAATGTAACTGTTAGTAATAATGTGGGGAATATTGTCTGCTAAAGACAATCATTCTTGTTCCTCAGGTTGGTTTTCAAAAGTATTTTGGTACTCATCCATTCTCTTTAAGAGAATATTAGGATGCAGTGGGCATGAAAGTGGGATTATCCTCACCGTACTCCATAGCAGCTCTACATGGAGCTGAAGGCAGCAGGGAGTTCTTCCACTGCCTCTGCCTTATGATGTACCTTGTGATGTCCTCATTCAGTCTTCTTTGGGTGACCTCTGGTTCTTCTCATTCCACCTTCATTTTGCTCATAAAATGTGCAAGAGTTTTCAGTTTACCAAGTCCTTTGGGTTCAATGCGGTTTCCTGGTTTTTGTTGTGTGTGGTTTTTGTCGTTGTTGTTTTCCCACAACACAACTTGGAATTCTTTTAGCCTACATTTTTAGCATACACCTCTCTCTGGTTAAAAACAATAATGATAAAAAAACTCTTCAGATAGTGATATCTTAAGGAGTTCTCTCCTTCAAGAAAACTTCAGTAGAGCAGTTGTAGATCAGTTGAGCAAAATATTTCAGTGTTACGTCACGCAATCAGAGAGCACAGGTCACATTTTGAAGAGAGTGGAGTAAAATGGGTGTAAAGCAATGCCTATTAGCATGGAGGATAGTCTTTCCTTTGATTCAAGTAGATAGATTACTGATAAATATTTCCTTTGAAAATATGGGTATTATAAAGACATTTTTCATGCTTGCTTCTCTTGTTTTGGGAATACAAGTGTTCATTTCTTGTTTATATTAATTATATGTTACAAACTCTATGTCTACCAGTTTCTACTTTAAAGAGAAAAAAGAATACTAACGTTTATGTGGTCATTCAAGATCTGTATCCCTGAAAATTGTACATGAGGTGTGTTGTCAAGATCTCTGTATTTATTAGTGTGCAAGATTATTTTCTGTAAAGCAGTGTCAGTTTAAAAAAACAAAAAAGATCACTGGGGTTTTGTTTCTTTGTTAATTAATTTC